>NC_081410.1:447391942-447705275 GCF_030272615.1 Cryptomeria japonica
TTGTAAGGGGTTATAATTTATGATATTACATTTAGCCTTCACTCTAGCAGGAGTATGAAATTATGCTCATACTCACAGGAGAGAGAGAGAGAGAGAGAGAGAGAGAGAGAGAGAGAGAGAGAGAGAGAGAGAGAGAGAGAGAGAGAGAGAGAGAGAGAGAGAGAGAGAGAGAGAGAGAGAGAGAGAGAGAGAGAGAGAGAGAGAGAGAGAGAGAGAGAGAGAGGAGTAACCAGGTGCAAGACTCCAAAGAGATAAGACACCACTAAATTCAAGGAATAATCCCCTAATCTTAGGATCTTAACTCATACAATCACATACAAGGACTCACAAACAAAGAAAAGCTAATCAAAAGAGAAAAAATCAAACAAAGGCAAAACAAAAGACACACAAAAAGGGGTTAATACTAAAAGAGGCTCCAAGTTAACTAGTAGAAGAGACCTTGATAATCAAAATGTCTCAACCACTAATATCATTCTCAAAATGATATTTAAAGACCACAAGTGATCACATGGAAAGATAAAGATCATACATTAATTGATGAAATAATAAACCATGATCCAACAACTAGAAAGGTGTGTTATGGTATGGGTTTATGGGATAAACAAAAGGAAACATGGATTCCATAGGCTAGCAAGTTGTGTTATGCTAGGTCTTCCATGGAGGAAGGGAACATTGATTCCACAGGTTAGAAAATCATGTTATGCTAGGTGATCCATGAAAGCACAAATTCCACTAGACAACAAGTTGCGTTATGTTGTGTGATCTGTGTGAAAAAGGCAAGGAGAGTCAAATGTCTTGCAAGGTGTGTTATGCTAGTTGTCTCATCCTAAAAAAGAAAGATTACCCAACAAAACTTGTTGTTTCCAAGGCAATCTATTTCAAAATGGGTTTGGTAGTGACACTAGGACAAGGGTCCACAAATAGAGCAAGGATAACCAAACAAAACATGCTGATTGTAAGGAAATCCTACTGTAAAATGGGTGTTGCAGTAACACCGAGACAAGGTTCTACAAATTGAACAAGGATAACTAAACAAGACACAACCACGTTTATTTTAGAGAATCAATAGAAGTGTTCCTACAATATAACCATATAACATTAAGAATTTATGAATATACAAGATCATAATTTGTGCCCAATTCCAACTCCAAAGCACGTAAGATTACACTAATCCAAATTAATATTGTAAAATTACATCTAACTCTTCCTAGAGTACCCATTACATACATAATTAATGTTTACAATACATGGTTCAATATATAAATAATTACAATCTTACGAGAAAGAGAGAATGAGAAGGAACAAGTATTGAGGGAGGTAGAATAACTCTCCAGGTTGATTACACTCCAAGTCCACCGGTCCCCAATGGTGGTTTGCAATGCCACCTGACCATATGGTACCCTTAGGTTTGCCCCATTGTGCTTGTGGAGATAGTCATGTGGCCAAAATAGTCATACAAAGCATACAAGAGGGAATAACAGGCTTACACAAATGCAACATTAAACATGGAGCATATATTCAACATGAGCAAATCAACCAAAGCAAGGACCACAATGCAACATCAAATTAAGAACCACCGTCAATAATGCATTGCCATCATCATAGAGCAACAATCAAATAAGAAGGTTACTTGAGCAACAATAGAAACATCAAAGATAATCATAGAGCAATAATCAAATAAGAAGGGTACTTGAGAAACAATAGAAACATCAAAGATAGAGGAAGCATACTCAACTAGAAACAATAAGGACACAAAGACACCATCAAGAGAAACACCAAATTTTCCATCTGACATGATTCATAACACAATAACTAAAATACTCAACAAAAATAAATCCATTGGCTATTATTCATCTCTACGTAAGGGTTGGATATTAGAGACCAAGAAGCAGTAGTGTCATTGTATAGCTTGAAGGGATGGCTCATGCAGAACCAAGTAGTCCTCTTGTGAAGACAAGGAGACTCGATCACGTCAGATGAACACCAACTGAGATCTTTTAATTTAAATCATGAAAAAATTTGATTCCAAAAGGATGTATGCTCTATTGATTAAACTAATCATTTGTAATATATTTCAAACTACAAGATGGAAGAAAGAATGAGAAATTGAATTTGCTACCTCTCAAATTGCCAAAAACTTCAAATAGAGATAAAATTCCACATACCAAAAATGAGGGTGCAAAAACGGACTAGCAAGAAGAATTTCCCAAAACAAATCCAATGAGACACCACCCACAAAAATCCTCCAAGGAAAACTTTCACAATCAATCAACCAGATTTGCAAAGTAGGGCTTTATTTTTTTTGGAAAGCACAATGAAGAAAAATAGAATTTGTAAAATTCAACACTTTTCCAATATAAAACCAAATTTGCTTTTAGCAAATAAAATAAGTAAATGAATAAATAATTAAATAAAACTTTAACTCCCACATACATAAACTTGCCCCAATGAAATTCATAATAAAACGAATGTAAATAAGCCCCATAAGAATATTCCTAAAACATCAAATAACCATTAAACAATTAAAAGTCATATCAATATTAAATAAAATAAAAATTAAATTTAAATTCTCTAGAAGTCCAAATTTAACCTCAACAATCACTCATACACTCAGTTGGGGAAATGCTAATTAAAATGAATACTCATAAGGCATATTTCATAATTAAATATTAAACTAGCTTAGAAATATTAAAATGTCATTAATATATACATATTAAATAGCGATAATTTACAAATGATTGACTATGCAAAAACAGTAGTTACGGGCTGACTAAACATGACGACTAGGTTTTCTGAAAGCTACCAAATGTGGTAGTTGGGGATAAAATAATAAAATATAAGGAAATCATCCTTATTAAGAGATGATGGGTCTTGGCTCAGGGATATTTTGTCCAATGTGCTATCTTGTGTCAACCACCATTAGGGAAATGGATATGCTTAGACCTATGGAGTCGAGTGGAGTCGATGCCCTGTACTTGCATCAACCAAAACACAACAAATACCCATGCATATGCATATATAATATAATATAATATAATTGAAATACATATATAATCATTCCCCAATAGTTGTCACATAATAACATTGTCAGTAACATGATATCTCATCAAATCAATATGACATAATCAAGTTGAACATACTAAACTACTACATCTAACATGACTATCATTAATACTATCTATAAGCATTTAATCTTTTTAATGAAATAAAATGACATAAAATATGATTTATTATTCTCTAATCAACTAATCAGGTGACCATCACCTTTCAACTCAATCATATAGTTTTGAATGTAATAATTAACAGGACAATGAGTCTCACAACTAGGTACAAGAAGTAAGCACACACGACACAATCATGATCATCACAAAGAAATCCAATACATCAACAAGCAAAAACAATCACGAAACATATATCAAAATAGAGCATAAGATTAGCACTCAAAGTCACATACTGCAACAATGAAGCATCCATAACAAGATCGAAGCACCACAAAAATAATCCACATCTAGTTGAACACTACCAGAGGCTGAGAAGGGAGGGGAGTAAATTGCATTCACAAAATATCATTAAATTAAAGATTTTCTAACATCACCATTCATCAACATTGATGAGTAGAAAATAAATTGCAGTAACACCCAAAGCATTCACACCATGACACTATATTTTTACATGGAAAACCCAAACTGGGAAAAACCACAATGAGAATTAAACTCACAATATATAATAACTATTTTACAATCAAAAAGGCTTCTTGCCAAAAAGAGCTTATTGCTCAAAACTTGCAGACTCGGATGCACAACCTCAGGCAAGATATAAAAGAGAGACTTGCTTTGTTGAAGATCACTTCTTTAGGGAAAGATACAAAACTAATCTCATAAAGAAGTAAGAATAATAGATTGAACTGTATACAAAATGCATTTGTTAGAGTGTAGATAATTGTTCCATGAATATACTCATCTGACTACTCTGTATACCTTCAAATCACCGCTCTTACTCTGCATACCATTTATCCATCTTGCATTCATATTACTTCGTCTTATCTCATACACTTTCTATCCTTCTACATACATAATCCACATGTATTACAACCAATATATATACCAATCGAATCAAGGACAACTATCAGTAGGTCGGCCAAGCATGCATGTGACGTGTATATAGCATCAACCCAAAAGTATATTATCCAAAAGGTAAAATGATATATACAAGTCGATACTCCTTCCAACTAATATTAAAAACATTTTGCATCCAACTACTCAAACCAAAAAGCACAAATCGGTACCACCAAAAATCTGTTATGTGCAACACACTACTTATCCTAGACCAAAAACAAATAAAGTGGTTCACCCAAGGGATCCATAACATCTTCCTTAACCAAACATAGTCTCCTGAGATATATTTGAAACAAATATATATTCCGGTCCATGATAGATTCCTCCTGAGCAATCACTAGAAGTATTTTTGGACCAAGTGAAGAAAAACATACCTCCGAAAATAAACTAACACATCATTCCATATCTTCTTATCAACATGATGTTAAGAGAACAAAACATCCAAACCACCAACTAATCCTATCCAATATCCGGATCACCCATAATATCAGGGCAATACGAGATTGACAAAAGTTTGACATCAATGACAACAATGACATCCAAATCCGTAACAATCTCCCCCTTTGTCATTGATGGCAAAACAAAAGAAAAGATATTCATTCTCTCACCCCCCTAATACCATTTTCTCACTTCTCCATTTATCCCCCTTTGACAACAATGACAAAGGGTAAATACCTTTTAAAAGCAAAAACATACAAAGCCAAAAACTGCAATCTTCTTCAACGAAGCAATAACAAATAAGAAAGAGGAAAATGTCAATCAGACATTTCCAGGCCAAGTGTCCTTGAATTGATTCTTTAAACAAACAACAGATGAATCCCAAGCACACATAGTAGCATACAACATCTTGTTATGAGTCTCACAATCAACACACAAATTTATAGCAACATCGAAGATATTTGAATTAAACACACTTTGTTCAACTTTTTTTGCATCACTCAGCATCTTGGAAAACAATGATAGGCTCAATTCCATAACATATTTCAATCCATGAAACAACTTCACATAGTCTTCCCTTTACTATTGTCTCATCACCAATTAAAGTGAATATCTTGAGCCTTAGCTCTCATGGTACCAATTGTATCTATATAAATATTGAAGGTTGGGGCCAATTATGTAAGCTGAGACTCAATAGAGTCTATCTCGTCTTTAAATTGCTTCGTAGTCATGGGCCATCTGAGACAATACCTATATAAATGAGATACAATATTCAACATCTTTATGAAATTAATTGAATTCAATTTTAGATCATGGTGTGCCTTCAAGCACCCTTCAATCATCTTCTCTAATGCATTATCCTTAGTGAAAGGTTCACTGGATTCACTTTGTTCTTTAGCAACAGTGGCCATTCTCTCAATCAAAAATTTAAAGTTGTTTGTGGAAGCACATCTACAACATTTAGAGGAACAAGATTGTTCCAGAGCAAATAAGTAACACAATCCTTCTCAATGGTATCTTGACCATAGGATGGAACAATGAGATACAACTCTTTGACTATTTTCAAACCATTAGACTTAGATAACATCTCAAGAACTTTGTTTTCATCAAATATGATTTCAAGGGAGGCAATCACTAATTATTTCATTGAAGCACTCTTTTGAACATTAGTCTTCTCCAGATTGTCATAATCACTTTCTATTGTAACTTCTTTAGATCTCTTTACAACTCTTTTACCTTTTGATACTTTGGAGGAGGAAGCAGTTGCATCATCAACTGATATTTTCATTTTCTTGTCTTTTTGTACTGGAGTGTAGTTTTACTGAGTCTTCTTCCACCAAACTTACCCACAATCTCTTCAAAGGTTCCAAATCGTTTTGCATTTACATCCTTAGGCATCTTAAAAAATTTGTAATGTCCATGCACTCATCTTCTGATACCTCATATAGAATCTTGTCAACCCATGAAGTTCTAGGGATAATAACTTTGACAAATAAATTGTCCTTATCCACCAAAAAGTGATATCCTCTTTGTACCATTCGACAATATTTGGAGGAATTTAGTTCCTCAAAGTCAACTCTTTTCAAATATCCAAGAAAAAATTATGATAGATAGCATCACAGTTATTCAAGTTATCTAGGTATCCCTTTATCTAAACATAAACTGGAACATCTCTTCTCCAAGCAATTTTATTCGATCTGGGCAAAGCATTAAGAAAGTAGAATATTAAACACACCATAAGTGCTCCATACTAGAAGAGATACAAATTTGTCTTTGTCAGTCGAAGATTTCCCAACAATTGTTGCCTCAAAAGTTCACACAAATCATTGTCAACATTTTCCTTTACCATCTTGTAGGCTACATATACCATAGTAGAAGAGGTTGAACCCGCTTGATTCCGATAGAACACTTTGTAAAAAATTCCCATGTTTGCATATCTAATAGCTAGGTCATCAATAGTGTCAACTCACAAGGCTCTATTATCAGACACAATGCTAGTTAGCTTGTTCACCTCATCATTCTTAATAGATTTTAGAGGATTCCAAACAAACATAATCCAGTTAAATCACTTAGGTTCAATTTTGAAATTTGATATGGTTGATCTAGCCATAAACAATCTTGATGAATTCTACTCAAAACTATTCTTATAATCTCTTCATCATGAAAAATAGGAAATTCACTCCATGCATCCAAACCCTTGTGCCCTAGAACAACATTTTCAGCCCTAAATTCTTGTGTACCATCTACCAAATGAGTTCTCTTGAATTCCCTAAGCTTTCCATGATCATATTCTTCCAAGGGGACATGAATATAATTGAAAATATCTTCCTTACATACCACATTATCGAAAATAGCAAAAAATGCACCAATTTCATCATCTGATACTGAAATAAATGGTCTAAATTTTGAAGTAGGTCTATTCTTTTCATTATTACTAATAATTCTAGGATTTTCTATCTGAGAAAAGATTCAAACAAGAGAAAATACATTGAACAATTCTACTTCACCTCTCCTTGTGCTCTGATGCTTTTCGATCACATGCACAAATGATTTCTGAACAAGTAATATATAATCGTTAATTAGGGTTTCAAAAAGTTGATACACTATACACTTGTACTTGCCAAAAATATTCTGAAACATCCAAGTTGCTTAAAATCCATTGAAAAATACTTCCACACATCTGTGGTGTTGAGCGCAACCCAATGCCAATCA
This sequence comes from Cryptomeria japonica, assembly GCF_030272615.1. NCBI lineage: Eukaryota > Viridiplantae > Streptophyta > Pinopsida > Cupressales > Cupressaceae > Cryptomeria > Cryptomeria japonica. Next base: position 447,399,208 of record NC_081410.1, read on the forward strand.
AAGAGGGGATGAAAGATGTTCTTTTAAGATCTCCCCCTCAAACATAGTTGTCTGAGATAATTATTGGAAGAAGGGTCTATACCCATAGAAGGTGCAGATCCATCCACAATATTTTCTTTAGTCTCAACATTTGACTTCTTCACCCATTTCATCTTTATCTTCTCCTTTTCCTTATTGATGTCAATTTTCCTTTAGTGGACCATTGGATCTTTTTGTTCTGCTTATGCAATTTCTCACAATATGACCCATTTTTTTACAACTATGACATACTCTCCTTTCTGAGATCTTCTATCATTCATCCTAATCTTCCCAAAATTTATGTTTTCCCTGTACTCAACAACTTTGTGTCCAAATGTTTTGCAAGCATTGAAAATTCTATTAAATGTATGAACATAGTTAAAAAATTTGTATCCATTCCCCATTACTCTACTTCTCAATTTGATAGCCTTATGACCAAACTTATTACAAGAAAAATATCTCATGTCATTTGATTGATTTATGTTATGACTTCTACATTCACTAGCTCTATGCCCAAAACTATTACAAGTGAAATAGTTACCCTTAAAGGACGAATACCTGATAGGAGCAGGAGGAGCTCTCCAAACATTTCTAAAGCTTCAGTTATTCTGAACTTTATCCTTAAATTTTTCTTTGCCTTTAGCATTTCCTTAGCTTTCACCTTCTTTAAAGCCAAGCCAACCCTTATCTTTATTTTGCCTTGGAGATTTCAAAACTACATCCAATACTTCACTGCCACCTTTGAGCTTTAATCCATTATCAATTTGATATTTTTTTAATTTTCAGTTCCTCCTTGAGTTTAACAACTTCTTTAGTAAGCTTTGCACATTCCTTGGTCTTCAAATCGAGCTTAGTTTCAAATTCATCAATAACCTTCTTTCCTCTATCCAACAAGGTTCTTAAAAAAGAAATATTTTCAACTACCTTCTTATGCTTTTCTCTGCTATCATCCCGATCTACCAAATCTAATCTCAATTCACTTTCCATGTCAACTATGTTATCCATATCATTCCTTTCATTCTGGTCCATATTATTCAATTCTTTTTTAAACATAGTGTTTAGAATCTAAGATCTACCTCAACGATTAAGCTGACTCTTCAAGAACCACAACTCTAATACCAATTGTTAAACACTACCAAAGGATGAGAGGAGGGGGGGTGAATTAACATTCATAAAATATCATCAAATTAAAGAGTTTATAACTTCACCATTCATCAACATTAATGAGCAGAAAATAAATTATAGTAAAGCCCAAAGCATTCACACCATGACACTAGATTTTTACGTGGAAAACCCAAACTAGGAAAAACCATGGTGAGAATTAAACTCACAATATATAATAACTGTTTTACAATCAACAAGGCAACTTGCCAAAAAGAGCTTACTGCTCCAGACTTGCAGACTAAGATGCATAGCCTCAGGCAAGATACAAAAGAGAGACTTGCTCTGCTGAAGATCACTTCTTCAAGGAAAGATACACAACTGATCTCATAAAGCAATAATAATAATAGATTGAATTGTATATAAAATGCATCTATTAAAATGCAGATAACTGCTCCATGAATATACTCATCTGACTACTCTATATACCTCTAAACCACTACTCTTACTCACTTCACATACCGATCATCTATCCATCCTGTATTCTCATTACTTTTCTTCTCTCATACACTTTATATCCATCTACATATATAATCCACATCTATTACAACCAATATATACAAATCAGATCAAGAACAACTATCACTAGGTTGGCCAAGCATGTATGTGATGTGTATATAGCTTCAACCCAAAAATAAATATATTATTCAAAAGGTAAAATGATATATACCAAATCGACACTCCTTCCAACTAATATATTTTTTTTGCATCCAACTACTTGAACCAAAAATCATAAACCGGTACCACCAAAAATCTGTTTAGTGAAATGCACTACTTATCCTGAACAACAAATAAAGCGGTTCACCCAAGGGAGCCATAACATCCGCCTTAACCAAACATAGTCTCTTGAGATATATCTAGAACAAATATTTATTTCGCTTGAACATAGTCTCTAGGAAAATCACTAGAAGTATTTCCAGACCAAGTGAAGAATAACAAACCTCCAGAAACAAACTGACACATCATTCCATATCTTCTTATTAACATAATGTCAAGAGATCAAAACACCCAGACCACCAACTAATCCTATCCAATATCCGAACCACCAATAACAATTGGGGCAATATGAGATTGATAGAGGTTTGAGATGAATGACAACAATGGCATCCAAATGTGTAACACATCTAACTGCAAGAAGCCCAACCATAGTCACTAAACCAAGTCTACACAGGAAGTATGAAATACAAAAGAGAAAATAGGAGAGGCATTACAACACACACACACATTAAAGAAATCTTAGAAAACATGAAATATTGTTATCATATTCATTTATTTAAAATTTGTATGAAATAATTAATAGCATAAGAGAAATTGAATTACATAAAATAATAAATAGTTGTGTAGCTAACCATTTTGCATGAAAAATATTAATAGGTCGTTTTTATAATTTAGTATATGCATGTTATTATTTTTTATAAAGGAAAGTAGTTTTATTTTCTATGAGTGATTATAGATTTACCTTCTAGGATGGGTGTTGAATATGGGATAATAGAGAAGAGTAGACCTTCTTTTTAGGATCTACTTATTGATTTATGGTTTATATTGCTTTGGCCAAAGCTTTGTGTATCAGTAAAATGGATGATTGTTTGCTTGCTGTTTACTTCTTTTCCATAATATGATAGTAGGATATAACATGTTTATATGAGAAATGCATGTAGATATATCATGTTGCACCAGATTCATACTGCATGTCATTTCTAGATTTCTAGGCATTTCATGCAGGGTTGGGCATTCTTTGAGTAGGGAGAATCTTGGAGAAGCGTAAGCTTCATGGTTGGGAGGAAAAGTGTCTTCACCATGTCCTCGTCTCTTGGTTTGAGGATGACCATTGGGTTGGTGAGGATCAGAGACTCTAATGATTTTATATATTTATTTGTATCAGTATGACGAGATGGGCATGAGAGCCTAGGTCACATCTGTAGGATTTGAGAAATACAAATCCACAAAACCCAAAAGAAACCTGCATGCAAGAAACCTGTCACAGAGAAAGAGAGAGAACGAATACAAGGGTTTTGGCTCTGACAAAGAGAAAAGATGTATTATCAGAGAAAAATGAATCAAGAATATGAATAATACAAGAGATCAATCCTTATAAAGGAGATCAACACCAAAAGGAGAACCTAACCCTAAGGTGTGAGCATTTAATAATTAAATATTAATTATTAAATGACTAATGTATGCATAAAGAGAAATCTTAAGAGGAGAGAAAAGTTAATTAATTACTTTACTCTAACACCCCCCCTTAAGATGAGCTACAATGCAGCTACAAACAATGCAGAAGAAAGCAAAGGAACTACAATGCAAAGGAGGGTCCCGGCAACAAGGCCTGATGAGGTACCCGAATACAAGAAAATCTCTATAAAGCGGAGTAAAGGAGAAAACCCAGTGGGAAAAAACTCCTCTCCAAAAAGAGATAAAGAATCATGCTGAAAAGAAAACATGAAGGAAGGAAGGCCTCACTGAGACCCCCCAAGGACAACTTCCTTCACCCCAAGCATTGAGCGCAACTGAAGATAGCGCGGAGATGCCAAAGGTTTAGTGAAGATGTCTGCAACCTGCTCCTCTGTAGGAATATACTCCAAGATGAGAGAACCATCCTGAATCAACTGTCTGATGAAGTGCATGTGGATTTCAATATGCTTTGTCCGCTGATGCTCCACTGGGTTGCGAGAAATGTGAATGGCACTCTGGTTGTCACACCAAAGAATAGTGGGACAATCTAGAGGAAACCCAAACTCTGTCATCGACTGCCGAAGCCATAAAACCTCCTGACTGGCTAACACTGCTGCACGGTACTCAGCCTCTGTAGATGATAATGCAATAGCAGATTGCTTCTTGCAAGACCATGTGATAGGACCAGAACCAAGGCAAAAAATGAAGCCAGAAGTAGACTTCCGATCATTGACATCACCAGCCCAATCGGAGTCAGTGAAGCCAATGATGTGAGGGGATCCTGAAGAGTAGTGAATGCCATAATGTGTGGTGCCCCGAATATATCTCAAAATACGTTTGGTTGCTTGCCAATGGCTCTCATGAGGATCATGGGAGAACCAAGGAAAGATCAGGACGAGAATGTGTCAGGTACAACAGACTGCCAACCAACTGCCTGTATAAAGTGGGGTCTACTGAAGGAGTAGAGCAAGTGGAAGACAAAACAACACCTGACTGAAATGGAGTGGGGGCAGACTTGCAATCAAGCATGCCAAATCGCTGAAGCATATCAAGAGCATACTTCTCCTGAAAAATGGAAATCCCATCCGAAGACTGAATAACCTGTAGACCCAAAAAGAAGTGCAAGAGACCAAGATCGGCCATCTCAAACTGCTCCATCAAAGCTCTTTGAACACTCTGAATCATGGAGGATGAGCTACCTGTAATGATGAGATCATCTACATATAGCACTAGAATCAAAAGATCACCCTCCTGACGCTGAATATAGACTGTGTGATCGGAATGACAGCGTGTGAAGTGCGAGGAAAGCAAGAAGGAGTCCATCTTCTCATACCAAGCCCTGGGGGCTTGTTTGAGACCATATAATGAACGTCGAAGTCTGCAAACCAAAGAAGTGTCCTGCACAAAACCCTGAGGCTGCTCCATATAGATCTCCTCATGTAGGTCTCCATGCAAGAAGGCACTCTTCACATCCATCTGAAACACTGTCCATCCCTGTGAAGCTGCAAGTGAAAGTACCAGGCGTATAGAATTCATCTTGGCGACAGGAGCAAAGGTCTCAGAGTAGTCAATACCCTCTACCTGAGAAAACCCCTTCGCAACAAGACAGGCCTTATACTTATCAATAGAACCATCTGCAGCATACTTGGTACGATACACCCACTTGCACCGAACCAACTTTCTTCCCTTAGGAAGAGGACAAAGATCCCAAGTATGATTCTTCATCAAAGAAGAATACTCCTCATCCATGGCCCTATCCCACTCTGGGTGTCCTGTCGCCTCTGAAAACTTTTGAGGATCATCTGAAAGGGTATGACTCAAAAGACTAGAACCAGATGTCTGAGCACGAGTGCGACGAGTATCTGAAGGATCACCTGCCAAAGAACCAGCTGCATCAACAGTATCACGGGCCCACTTCGGCAAAGACGGAGCAACTGGTGGTGGTGGAGATGGTGGATCATGATCTACATCATCCTCAAGAGATAAGTAATCCTCAAGAGATGAAGAGGAAGGAGTAGGCAATGAGGGAGAAGCTGGTGATGGAGAATCCATCTGAGGATAGCACTCATCAAACTGGACATCCCGCCGAAACAAGACCTCTTTGGAATCAGGATCAAACAACCTGTATGCCTTAACATCCTCACAGTAGCCAACAAATATGAGTGGTCAGCTCTTCCTCTCCATGGTGTTCCGCTGAGCATCAGGAATAAATGCCCAAGCCTCACTACCAAAAACTCGAAATGTAGAAACATCAGGCTTGACATGGGTCCAAGCCTCCTCAGGAGTCATATGTCGTAATGCCTTATGGGGCATCCGATTCTGAATATAATTGACACAATTGACTGCCTCAACCCAAAATGAAGAACTCATAGCTCGAGACTGTATCATACAATTTGCCATCTCCTGTAAGGTTCTGTTCTTTCTCTCAGCAACACCATTCTGTTGAGGGGTATAAGGAACTGTAAACTGATGTTGTAAACCATGCTCAGTGCAAAAATCTCTAAAAGCCTGATTTACATACTCCCCCCCATTATCTGTGCGTATCCTCCTGATAGAAAGTCCAGATTGCTTCTCCACAAATGTCTTAAACTTCTTGAAAGAGTCAAAGACATCAGACTTGTACTTAAGAAAGTACACCCATGCACGTCTGGAGAAGTCATCAATAAAAGTGAGTACATAACGGGCCCCTGAAAAAGGAGTCGGAAAGGACATAAGATCACTATGTACCAACTCTAGGGCTGCCCTAGCACGAGAGGCTCGACCCTTAGGAAAAGGATCTCGATGATGTTTGTCAAGGACACAACCACGACATACACCATCTGTACAAGAAATCTGTGGAAGCCCAATCACAAGTGCCTGTGTACTCATCTGCTGTAGATATCTGTAATTGACATGACCAAAACGCTCATGCCAAAGCCTGCTCACTGAATCTGTATGTGCTATAAAAGAGGAACCAACAGTGTCTGAACTCTCAAAGCCATCAAAACTATATAAGTGAGATGCAGAATCCACACTCCCAGTAGCCACAACCAAGTCAGGATCATGAAGATCTCGAATAACCACATCATGTGGAGAGAACTCAACTGTCTTACTAGAGCCAGAGTGGCAAATCTGATAAACGGATAGAAGGTTTGTCGAAATGTCAGGAACCAAAAGCACATCCTGAAGACAACCACCATCCAATGAAACAGTACCAGAACCCTGAACGGAAAGTTGTGCTGAGTCACCAACTGCAATATGTCTAGTGCTTGTAGGAGCAAGAGCGGTGACCAAATCCTGTGTGTGTGTCATATGGTGAGAGGCACCAGAATCTAGAATCCAAGTGGACGCTGAGGACAATGCTCGTGCAGAAAGAGCATGACCTTTCCCTGTGGGCTGTGAAGGAGGCTGTGGTGCACTGATATTATGCTGCTGCATGGCTTCCTCCAAAGCCTCTAAATGTTTCCAACACCTGGAAACGGGATGTCCTTCCTTGCCACAAAAACTGCAAGGATCACCTGATTTCTTCTTAGTCTTGGAGGAAGACTCACCAGACTTTGAAGATTTGCCCTGTTTAGAATTGAATTGTGGTTTTGAATCAGACTTAGGTGGTGGCTTGGAGGGATTCTCACTAGCCTCTGAATCTTTTTTAGGCTTCGGTTTCTGCTTCTGTTTTCCTTTGGAGGACTGGGCTACCAATTCTTGGTTCTGTGAACCTGAAAGTGAATCCAACTGCTTAAGCTTAGCTTGCTGACGAGTCAGACGATCACAAAAGACCTCAAAAGAAGGCATGACATGTCGAGCACCCAAGGCATCCATGGTGGAATAGAAGGTCGAAGAGAAGATCTGAAATGGACCCCGAAGCTTGGAGAGAATCAGGAAAATGCACTCTGTATCAGTCTTAGTCTTACCACAACCCTGCAAGATTGATCTTTGCTGTTTCAACTTCATCAGAAAGTCCTCAATAGAAGGAAACGAATCAGGTACCAAGGAAGTTAACTCTGTCTCAAGCTGCAAAGCTCTGAACTCGTTGACAGTACCAAAAAGTCCTTCAAACTTGATCCAAATGGCTCGAGGAGTGAGACAACCCTCAAGATGAAACTGAAGACTGTCGGAAATGTGTAAAGCCATCAATCCCATAGCCTGATCCATATTGTTCCTGTGCTGCATAATCTCAAAAGGACGTGTCAACTAAGGCTGAACCTCATCCAAACAGGACCATAACCCTTTTGACTGGAGAAGAGTCATCATGCGACCCTTCCAAGTGTGGTAATTATGCGGTGTGAGAGATTCAATAGGTCTGTCTGCCATCCTGTGAACTGTGCCTCAACTGCTCTGAATTTTTAATTATTATTAAGTGGTCTTTCAGAACTAGACAGAAGATGCAGAAGGGGGTTTGATTTTTTTTGTATTGGTGTTTGTAAATTCTGGTTTTCTGATGTAAATAACAGAAAGCAAGAGAAAACACCCCCCCACAATGCAAAAAACTAATCCCCAGTACAAACTGTAAGCCAGAAAATGATAGAAAGCAATAACGGGTTGAGACAAAATTTGGAGCACCTGAAGAATTTTCTGATGAAATAGACTGTAGATCTGGAAAGATCACAGAACCACCTTTCCGACGCCTATTCGCTTTCGAAAAACGGAGTCCGTATGCAAAAGATATGGCTCCTAGAGTGCAAAAAACTTCTTCTGACTTTGACTGGAAAAAAACACTACAAAATGGCAAAATCAAAAAAAAAGTCCTCATTAATTAGATCCGACTCGGAACCAGCTTTCCAACGCCTATTCATTTTCGAAAAACGAAGATCGGACGCCCAAGTTATGCCCGATTCTGTAAAACTGCTCCTAAAGGGACCCAGATGGGACTTTAAGCCCTCAAGGGCTTAAAAAAAATAAGCCCCTGGTCCTCTGGGCGACCAGGGGCGGGCGCAGGGGGCGGCGGCGCGGGGGCGGCGCTGCTGGCGGCGGGCGGCGCGCAGGTGGCGCCCGGGCAGCGGGGTCTCGGCGGGCGGCGGCTGGGCGTGGGGCTGCGCGTGGGCGGGTTACCGCCAGCGGCGGTGGCCGCCGGGCTAGGCGGTGGCTGCGTTTTTTTTAACACTGGCTGCGCCCAAAAAATTTTAAAAAACTGCGTTTTTTTTTTTTTTAAATTTTTCCGCCTTGGTTTTTGTGCCCTAGGGTCGTACGGCCTTGGGGCCAAAAAAATTTTTGCCTCCTGGAGCAACTGTGTCCAAATCAGACGAATTTTATATGGAAATAGGGGTTTTTGGGCGCTACGAGCTCAACAGTGAGGTCCGTTTGGGCTCAAAGTGCACCGAAAAAAAAATACCCCCCTATTCCAAAATAAAAAACAGAAGACAAACACAGATCTGATGCAACCAAAACCTGGATCTCAAAATCTTTCAAAAGTCTGAACAAGCTGCAGCAGATCCAGCTCTGATACCATATAGGATTTGAGAAATACAAATCCACATAACCCAAAAGAAACCTGCATGCAAGAAACCTGTCACAGAGAAAGAGAGAGAACGAATACAAGGGTTTTGGCTCTGACAAAGAGAAAAGATGTATTATCAGAGAAAAATGAATCAAGAATATAAATAATACAAGAGATCAATCCTTATAAAGGAGATCAACACCAAAAGGAAAACCTAACCCTAAGGTGTGAGCATTTAATAATTAAATATTAATTATTAAATGACTAATGTATGCATAAAGAGAAATCTTAAGAGGAGAGCAAAGTTAATTAATTACTTTACTCTAACAACATCCTTGTAAAATATATTTCTTGTATCGTATGTTCTTTATTAGAAATTTATATATGAGAAGATGTATTATGTACTAAAAAACTGATGGTGATTTATTTATTTCCTTATTTATGTGAAAATTAAGTTATTATTGTAGACTCCTAAAATTGTCCTAGCCTGATTAAATAAATATTTTATTTATTAAATTATTTTATCCTAAGCCTTCTATTAATTAAATAGATATTTATTTATTTAATTAATTCATTAATCAAATATTTTTTATTTTTTTAAATTATCTTTTCTCTAAATTAAATAAATATTTTATTTATTTAATTGGTCCCACTTCCTCTATTAATTAAATGATTATTTATTTATTTAATTAATTCATTAGCTTTTTCTCTTCATTCCACATGTCATTTATCTCTTAATTTTTCTCTACCTACCCCCTTCATTATTTTATCATTTCTTTTACCTACCCTTTAATCCTAGCCTACCATTTATTTCTTTCACCTTTTAATTTTATCCCTCCATTTTCTAAAGTGTCTTCTATATAAGAGGATTCTTTTATCCTTTCACAATCCTATTCTAATCCAGTAACCTTTACACAATCAAGCGAATTTACAACCATAATCCATTCTTTATTGAGCTCTTGTGCACACTACAAAAATATGAGAGCAAATATATCAAACAAGATCGATAGAGATCAAACCCTACTTGGCATGTGAATGGTATTATTGTTTCAATTTATAGATTTGCATGTTCTTAGGTTTCTTCATTGGTGTATGGTGAATGTTTTTGTTGTAGAAATAGGGTTTTTCTTGTGGTTGGATCTTTTGTGGTTTTGCAGTAGTTGGTCATCATCATTTTATCACCATATACAATTATTATTATTCATGGTATCGTTTTTTGTTACAACCTTACAGTTATGTCCCATGACACTAAATGAGGTATTTGTATCCACGAGTTTGAAATAATAGGATGAGAGAAAGGGCATCTACTGTAGCTCTCCACAAAATCTTTAAGAGAGCTAGGGAAGACCAAATCAATCAAGAGAAGAGGAAGGAATTGAAACCAAACCTCTCTTAAAAAGGTGCAATAAAAAATAAATGATCAACATTCTCAGTACCTCCATAACAAAGAGAACATCTATTGAAAAATTGAAAACCTCTTTTATTGAGATTATCAATCGTAAAAATATTATTATGAATAACAGTCCACCATAAGCAATTAAACTTGGGTATAAGTTTAGTATTCCACGCTTGTTTCTATTTAGATTCCAGAGGGAAGTTTTATCTAGATCCATTCATCTTTCTTGTCTTTATAATATAATAAAAAATCTCCAATTTGTTACTTTAAAAGTTGGAGAATAGCAGCCCAATATTATTGTCTACCACCTCTTATAAGTTTCCCCTTGTTAATTATTCCCAAAAAAAATTCCATCTTGTCTTATCACTATCTCACTGAATATATCTTTGAAACTTTCTACCATTCAATATTATAAGCATAGCTTTGATTTGATTCAGTTTATTGAAGGAAGAGAGAGTAGGTCCATTATTCCAAACATTCTCCCAAAAGGTTGTTTTCTTACCATTACCAACTCTTCTATGAACCCCTTGTTTTATGATATTTCTAACTTTTAATATTCTTTCCACATAACATACCCATAGGATAAATTTGTAGCATAAAACAAGCTCTTTTGATCCTTATTTCTCAAATACTTATCTTTTAGAATAGTCACCCAATCTTTTGACCCTTCAAGAAAATGCCAATCAATTTTGGCAAGGAGGGATTTGTTGTAAGGTGCACAAACCTTATATTATAAAAATAAACAAATGCTCGCATTCACATTAATATGGAAATGAAATAAGATAACTTCTATATTAATATGAATGCGAGCATTTATTTATTTTTGTGATATAGTTAAGGGTTGTGCACCTTACAACAAAGCCCTCACCAAAATTGATTGGCATTTTATTGAAGGATCAAAAGATTGGGTGAACATTCTAAAAGATAAGTATTTGATAAATGAGGATCTAAGGGGTTTCCGTTATGTTGTGGATTTACCCTAGACTAGTATGTTATTTGGAACTCTTCCCAAGAAGTTATTTCCTTACCATTTCCAACTCTTCTACAAACCCCTTGTCTAATGAAATTCTGATTTTTAACAAATTATTCCAAATAGCATACCCATGGGGTAAATCCACAAGATAAAGGAAGCTCCTTTGATCCTCATTTCTCAAATACTTATCTTTTAGAATAATCACCCAATCTTTTTATCCTTTGATAAAATTCCAATCAATTTTGGCAAGGAGGGTTTTGTTGTAACATGCACAACCCTTAACTATATCACAAAAATAAATAAATGCTCACATTCACATTAATATGGGTGCCTAATCCAAGTATTAGCACATGAAATATGATTTACAAATAGTACAACTTAGGCTCTCATACCATGTAGTCACCACCATACCAAAAATGTTGTACAAATATAAGTAATATACAAGTAATGATATATGAACATAATCAATGAAAATCTTCAACCACCACTAACCCACTTAGTCATCTACAAATCTGAAAGACGTGAACATGGTTCAAATGCTTTTCCACCCAATAATGAAGCTTACAATTCCTCAAAATTATTCTTGACACAATGAATAACCAACCCTGGACAAAATTCCTAGCAACCTGGAAATAATAGGTAGCAGGGAACTCTAGTGCTAAAATATCTACATGCATTTGTAACATAACATGCAATGTCCTATTAGGATATGGTAGAGAAACATATTAATATAATTTTTCTAGGCACATATTCATCTATTTAAACATGGCTTTGATCAAAGCATGTGAAATCTATCGGTAGATCGTAAAAAGAGGATCGATCTTCTCTATTAGCCCAAATTTGACACCCATCCCGAAAGGTAAACCCATCACACACCTAGAACAATAACTAATTTCTTTACAAAGAAAATCTGAGGAAAAAGATGCATATTCCCAATAAATAATTCCTTTTTCTTTTCATGCAAATAATAAATGTTATGATACTAAATGCATTATTTTCCTACTATGATATCATGTAAAATATTATGTGAATGCATATTAATTTTCATGCAAATATGAGATCTATGATGATTTCTTTATAGAAATCAATCTGAACTAATACGAATTTCATGTGATATTTATCCCAACTGCATATGCTATCTATTTTTTCATGTTTTTCTAACCATATTCATGATATTTTTGTGACATGAACAAAGAGATTTCAATTGTATAAGAAAGATGCAAGTATCTATCATAATAATATATACAAATGTGTATATATAATCCACATTACCCGTGCAATTATCTCAATAGAAAGACTAAATAAATTATTTCATGCTATAGTCATAATAAATCAAAGATAAAGATGTGATTTCATGGCGTAACTACATGGTTATATATATACAAGTTTTATTTTCTATCTTAATATTGACTCAAGGAAAGAGCAATTCAAATGGTTTTATTCACTTTGGCATTAAGGTTTAAACAATACAAAGGGGAGATTATTCTAACCATTGAAATGTCTTTCATGATAATTTCTAATCAAAGTTATCTCTTAAGATTATTTTATCATATCCCCTTCACAATTGTTCATAAAATATCAATGAAAAAGAACTTAGCACCCTTTTAAAGCTCCAATGAATGCATTATAAAGTTTGCATTGAAATTCCCATTCACTTAAAGAGTTCAAAGAACTAAAGCAGGTGGTTGAGTAAAAAGTTATCTAATATAGGATAAGTTTCTCTATCTTACCACTTCCAGTGACTGGCCTCAGACTTGGGGTTGGGGAGTTCAATGAATAGGAAGGCTTTCTCTTATACGTATATATAGTTGCTTTTATCTCCCAATATTTCAATTACCATTTGGTTCTATGACACCATTTTATTCCAAGACATATTATAAGTACAGATCTAACTACATAAGTTTTCATGTGCACAAACCCATGTATGAATAATCATAACCATAGAACAAACATGAGATCCATTGAATGAATACCCTTGAAGGATCAACTAAATTGCAATAAATGTGACTATCAAGACACACAAAAACATGGTCACAAGGATTGGGAAAATGAAATTTATTTGAGTCAATTTCTCAAAAATATGATCTCTATCATAGTGCTGAGAAGGTGAGATATAGGAGAGAAAATATGCAATGGAATAGATATAGATTCCAAAGATAAAAATATATGATAATATAGTGAGGTAGCTAGATGATGAGAAGTTAGTGGATTCTAATCATTTTCTTATAGTTTTCACATAAGTTTATACACTAGTAACTGTGAGTTAGTTTCTTTAATAATGAGATCTCTAATAGGAAATATGCCTCTAGGTGGTCATACTCACAGGATAGGTGTATGAGAGATTACTATATCTCAATAGATATGCTATATCTACAAGCCACAACCCATGGTGAAATCTATAACAACGATTAAGATCTTGAAAATATTAGAGTTTGATATCACCACTAAACATGCATAAACATAATTGTAATATAAGCAAGATAATAAAAGATACATAGACTTATCCATGTTATTCAAATATTTTATAGTATCCTTACCTCTACTTGGTGCTATCTTATCTCCATGTTTGGTTCTCTCTCTCTCTCCTTTGGATATTCCTCTCTATGTCCCTCCTATCGCCAGTAGAAAAACCCAACGTTCTCTTCTTTGAGTGCAAATATTTTCCCCATTTAATATGAATTATAAATATATATTCAAATAATTATGGACTGTGACATGGTGGAAGTTGATTACAGTTAAAGGGCAACTATATGTATGAACTAGGAAAAGAAATAATACATAAGACTATTCGACATCCTGCTTATAAGAATTGCTCTCTTGAGTAATAATTATGTTGTTGGGCGGTATTCACACAACAATGAGCATTTAATTTATAAGGGATATGGCTTATATCAATATCTAGAAAAGGTTTAGGCTGATTTGCCTTGTTTTCCCATTCTTTTCCCTCCAATATTGCAACGAAGCTTAGTATCTTTATTAAAATATAGATTGTAATTAAAACTTTGCTTCAAAACTTTTGTTTTCATATAAATATACTTGCATTACACACACACATATACATGTGTGTATATACATATATACATGTATATTTGTATGTGTTTATATATGTGTGTGTATGCATATGTGTGTATGTGTATATGCGCGCACACACACACACACACACACACACACACACACATATCTGTGTGTGTGCGCGTGTGTGTGTATATATATATATGCATATATATGCATATATTACATATGTATTTATGCATGTATGTATATACATGTACATACATACATACATACATATATGTATGTATATGTATATGTGTGTGTGTATATATATATGTATGTATAATAATGTTTATATATGTATATAATATATACATGTATATATACATATATGTGTGTGTGTGTGTGTGTGTGTGTGTATACACACACACACATATCTATATATTTATATATACATATATATGTATATACATACATACATACATACATATACATATCCATATATTTATATATACATATATATATGCATATATATTACATATGTATGTATGCATGTATGTATATACATATACATACATACATACATGTATGTATATGTATGTATGTATATGTATATGTATGTTTGTATGTATATGCATATATTCATGCATATATATATATATATATATATGTACACACACACACATGTATATATATGTATGTATGTATACACACACACACACATATATATGATGCTCTGCAAAAAGGATTAGAAAATCTGTTTGATGACAACACACACAAGAGCACAAGAAACAAACATTAGTGTTAGCAACAAAAGATTATCCTAAACAGGCATATCAAGAGAGATATTAAGCATGAAATAGAAAGCATATAAACATATAATAAAATAGCTAATCAAGATGCTCATAGTTGCTCCTCCCTTGTTCCTCTCCTCTCCAAATCCCAAATGAGTGTAGCTCTCAGCTTTTAGCACTAGCCATGGATGCCATATGGAGATTCAAGATGGTTGAATGATAAGCAAATGCTATGCAAGTGTAGATAGTGATGCTATGAGAAAGCTCTATGCTAATGCCAGTATAACAACAATACTCTAATGCTTCTCTCTTTGCTTGAGGAGAAGGGTTCTATTTATAGAAGAAATGGGGAAATGAAGGGTTAAGATTGAGTAATCTTAACAAGGGTTAAGATTGAAAGATATTCAATCCATGTGAGACTTTCAACCCAATCCCATGTTGACAAGTGTCACCATGAGGAGGCTTGAGAGAAGAGATAAGGAGCATTAAATGCTTGAGGGGACATGATGGTTACTCTAGTCAAAGAAATAAATGCTTTGAAGAGACACATGGGTTACATGAGGGTTAAGTTAGGGGTCAAAGTCCTTAACCATGGGTGCAAGTGGAATTAACCATTAATGGTCATGTAAGAGCCATAAGTGGTTTGGAAGACTTTAGAGGTTAATTTGTTGAACACACAAAGCATTAATTGATTTTCAAAGACTTTGGAGTCTTTGAGAAGTGACTCCAATTTGCTTAGGAATGTGACAATATTTAGGGGATGGATTAGGTTAATTAGGAAAGGTTTAGAAGAATCTAGAAGAGGTTTAGGCATGCAAGTGGATTTTGTAGGAAAATGCAAGTGGGAGGAATTTTGGTATTTTCAATTAAAATAAAATCATTTATTTCAATTAAATGGTGTAATTTGCATTTGGATAAATATTCAAATAAATATTAATTTATTTAAATGAGAAAAATGAAGATAAAACATTAAAATACTTGAAGACTTTGAGGGAAACCATTAAAGGCTTGAAGACTTTAAGGAAAACCATTAAAGTCTTAAGAAGACTATAGAAGGAAGCCATCAAGTTTGAAGACTTTAAAGCCATCAAGTTTGAATACTTTAAGGGAAACCATTAAAGGTTTCAAGTGGGTGAGGATAAATAGGATTTTAAATAAATAATTTATTTAAAATAGTTATGCAACTTGCTTTTGTAGGAAAATACAAGTGGGTGGAGGATAAAGGTGATTTAAATAAATTATTTATTTAAAATAATTGTACAACTTGTTTTTGTAGGAAAATACAAGTGGGTGGAGGATAAAGGTGATTTAAATAAATTATTTATTTAAAATAATTGTGCAACTTGCATTTGTAGGAAAATACAAGTGGGTAGAGGATAAAGGTGATTTAAATAAATGTTAATTTATTTAAATGTGAGAGGTGGGATTTTGGGGGATTTAAATAAATATTAATTTATTTAAATGTGAGAGAAGATTTAATTAAATAAATATGATTTATTTATTTAATTAATGGTATGAATTTGGTTAAGTGAATTAAATCAAATAAATTGAATAATTTATTTAATTAATAGGAGAAGAGGGTTAAGATGAATTAATTAAATATTAATTTAATTTATTATTAATTGATGGTTAAATAATCAAATAAATACTAAGTATTCATTTAATTAAGTGGACAGATTTATGTGACTACATTTGCCCCTCTTTGAGACGGTGCAGTTTATCGCGTCGTTTCAAAGAAAGAAAAATAGGTGTGAAGAAATGCCCCATAAAATGTAAATTTAATGGGTGGTATGCCCCCTCGAGAGATGGGCCGATTTTTTTTGTTTGAAAAATCAGATGATCTCTCGAAAAAGAGTGAAAAGTGGAGGGGAGGTAGAATAGAAGAAATTAGAACTAATGATGAAAGAATGGGAGAAAATGGAGTGAATATGAAGAAACAACAAGCCAGTGGGTACCCTGAGGTCATGCAAGAGATACGTAGCAGATGTAGTGTGGGGTTTGGATTGATGCTATACAATTGATCAAAATTGGTTAGACAATCTGGTGCAATCGGTTTAATTGCCCTGGTCAAGTCAAAGCGTGACAGTTGATGTCAGTTGGTCGCTTGGACATGATAAAGTCTGAGTAAGTGAATCAAAGTGACCTGATGTGACTTAAACAATTGATATAATTGCCCGATGAAGTCAAGGTATATGAAGCAAAATACTCGTTGAGACTTAGACAATTGATGTAATTATCCATTGGATTGTGTTTGATTGGTTGATCAATTGATAGTGTGTGCGTGTGATGGATGGTTGTCGGGAATCATGGCAGCCCCGTTGAGACTAGGTCATTATGATAAATGCCTGATGTAGTCTAGGATTACCATAATCGATTACCTGTTGAGACCCGAAGATACTTGATCAGAGTATCTGTTGATAGTCTAGGTGTGTGGGAGTCGATGTATCTGTGCAGATAGAGTAACTTGCTTGACTTATTGGATGACTTAGGATAGGAAACACAATCCCTCCTATTTAGAGATGGATGGTGATGAGCGTGGCTTGATTAGGTTGATTGGGACACGATGTAGGGTATGTGATGGTAATTATCGAGATGGGGAGGGTGGGGGGGGTTCAATGTTAAATAGAAGAAATGGAGGACCTATTACATTCCTATGGAAGAAGAGGAAAATAGAGTATCCATTGTCATTACTATGTATGAATGATATGCAACTATTTATGAATGTATGGATGGATGGAATGCAACAAAATACAATATATACAAATGAGATGGAATGATGATCCATGGTGCTTTATTTTTCATCATTGAGCTTTAAAATGTTGTAAGAAAATACAAGCAACTTGACATAAAGATTCAAGATGACCAGAGTATTTCTTACATGGATTTGATATAGCAAGTTAATACAAGCAACTTGATATAATGGATCAAGTTGACCTGAGTATTGCTTGCGAAATAGACAAGGATTATCTCCTTTCATGCATGACTTGGATCGTCCTCCTTGATCTTAGGCTGATCATATCCTGAGACAAGTGCATACCATACTAAGAGATAAAAACCTTTATCCAGTTTGGATGAGGTAGGA
The DNA here is from genome assembly GCF_030272615.1 of Cryptomeria japonica. NCBI lineage: Eukaryota > Viridiplantae > Streptophyta > Pinopsida > Cupressales > Cupressaceae > Cryptomeria > Cryptomeria japonica. The sequence goes on from NC_081410.1 coordinate 447,417,211, forward strand.
AGAACCAAAGGAAGAGCATTGTACCTGCAAACAAACAGTATATACATAAAGAATAAAGAATATGGATCCTTGGTAATGGTTCATGCTCATATGGTCGAGGTATACGCTGTAGTCAACAAGCCGTAATGATCTATGACTGCATTTAGCATAAGATCACATAGCTTGGTGAACTTCCCACGTAGACACCATTAGTACATGCCCCAGAACTTCATCGGAATAATGTGTTGAAGATACATAAACAATGTCGTAGGAACCTGATATAAATTACTAGACCATAAATCAACCAAGTATTTGATAGCATAAACAGAATTTTCTTCTCAAAGAAAATGTCATCTTGTTTTTGTTTTGGTAAGGAAGGATACATCCTTGTTGAAGACAGTTTGCATGTTTGAAATTGACTGTTTGGTTTGATTGATAAGTGGTCATGTGTTTGGAGTATGTCGCAATGTTTGTTTGGGATCTGCTCAGATGGGTATGTACAATGTATTGCCATGTTTTTTTTTTGTTTGATTTTTTGATGTTTTTTGATGCTTTTGGATTTTGAATTGTTTTGAATGTTTTTGGTATTTTGAAGTGTTTTGGATGTTTTTGGATTTTTGCGAGATATTTTTGAATGTTTTTGGATTTTTGATGATTGTTTGAATGAAGAACTTAATGAATCATAAGACAATGTAGAATCCACTTCCATCAATAGGTTAAAGGCATTGCCCCCAGTTTTAGACATGACTATGAAAAAGCGGGATGTAAGAGGTATGGAGTACTATCATAATTGCAGAGGAATAACAAGCCATGGTTGATGGATGGATGGATGTATGTATGAAGTAGATGTGATCGCAACAAGTCTGAAAGATAATGGAGCCATAGCCTTTACGAGTGGCGCCTGTTTGCCAGGTTTTCACCATCGTACTTACCCAAGGTGCCACCGGAGTGGTTGTTCACCGTTTGGATGCATGATTTTTCTTTACTTTTTTTTGAATGTTTTTGTATTTTCTTCAGGACATTTTTTTGAATGGTTTTGGTATTTTCTGGTATGTAGGGGAGCCTGATGCTCTATACACCTTAGGTATAAAACCGTTTGAGGTGCATGCTGTTGATTGGATCTGCAAGTGGTTCTCCTTCTGATGTAGCCAACTGATATGCCCCGGACCCAAACGCAACAGTGACAACATATGGGCCCAGCTAGTTTGATTCAAACTTGCCCTGATGTTCTCAGTTTGGTTGGTTGGGAGGATTCTCTCGTAGAACAAGATCACCTACCTCAAATGTACGAGGTCTAACTCGGTGATTGTAGCTTCTGCTCATGCGCTGCTGATAGGCTTTGAGATGGTTGTATGCAGCTTGTCACTTCTCATCAAGTAACTCTAAGTCCTGAAGACGTGAGACTCTGTAAGCTTCATCATCAATGAGATTGTGCAAGGAAACCCGTAGTGACGGTATCTCGACCTCAATAGGCAAGATAGCTTCTACACCATAGACCAATGAATAAGGAGTTGCACCTGTAGGGGTTCGAATGCTAGTTTGATATGCCCATAGCGCTGAATTTAGTTGAACATGCCAATCACGACCGGCATCATTGACTATCTTTTTGAGGATTCTTAATATGTTTTTATTGGATGCTTCGGCTTGACCATTGCCTTGTGGGTAATAGGGGGTGGAAAAGCGGTGTTGGATATGAAATTTCTCACAAAGTTCACACACATCCTGATTTTTGAAAGGGAGACCGTTATCTGTGATGATGGACATGGGCACACCATATCGGCAGATGATGTAGTTGAGAATGAATGAGGCGATCTGCTTGCCGGTGACTTGGGTAAGTGGAACAGCTTCGATCCACTTTGTGAAATATTCGGTGGCGGTAATAATGAATTTATGGCCATTGGATGAAGATGGATGGATTTTACCCACAAGGTCAAGGCCCCATTGACAGAAAGGCCATGGTGTTGTGATTGGTTGTAGTTCCTGGGCTGGTGCATGTATCAGGTCACCATGAACTTGGCATTTCTTGCACTTCCTGACAAAGTAGTAGGAGTCTTTTTCCATAGATGGCCAATAGTATCCAGCTCACAGGAGTTTCTTGGTGAGTGATGGACCACTTGAATGAGTCCCGCAAATTCCTTCATGTACCTCTTCCAAAGCCTTTGTTATCTCACCTTGTTCCAGACATCGAAGGAGAGTACCATCAAGACCGTGTCGGTATAGGGTTTCGGCAATAATGGTATATCGAGCAGTTTGGTGAATGAAGGTTTTTCGTTGGTTATTCGATTGGTTGGGAGGAAGGGTGTGATCGTGGAGATAGGTGTAGAACTCACCATACCATGGGGATTCAGAACCGACAAGGCGACATATCATTTCAGATTCAGGGATATCATAAGCGGGGATCCAAAGCTGTTCGACCAAGAACTCGTAGCGTGTTGAATTCTGTGGAAGATCTAGTAGAGATGCGATGGTAGCCATGGCGTCAGCAGCTCGATTCTGATCTCTTGGTATCTACTCAAAAGTGATAGTAGTAAATGATGTCTTTAGAGTGTCCACCATTTGCTTATATGGCATGAGTTTATCATCTTTAGTCTGATATTCATCGGTTGCTTGTCGAATGACCAGTTGTGAGTCGCCATATACTTGTAGTTCTTTTAATTTCCATTGGATGGCTAACCTGAGTCCTGTGATCAAGGCCTCATACTCGGCTATATTGTTTGTGCATGGAAATGTGAGCCTGTAAGACTTCCGGATGCTATCACCTTGAGGTGTGATAAACAGAATGCCTGCCCCCGAGCCATGCCTAGTGTACAAGCCATCAAAGTAGAGTTTCCATGGTTGTGTTGTTGTGATCATGAATATCTCTTCGTCTGGAAAATTGGAAATAAGAGGATGATCGCCTATGAGAGGTGCATCGGCCAACTGATCTGCAATAACTTGACCTTTGATAGCTTTACGGTCCACGTAATCGATGTCAAATTCACTTAGAATCATCACCCATTTGGCCAAGCGACCTGTTAATGCTGCTTTGTTGAGTAAATACTTGAGTGGATCAATCTTTGCAATGAGTTGTACCTTGTGTGTCAACAAATAGTGCCTCAATTTTGTGGCTGCTAAGATCACTGCTAGGCAAGCTCGCTCAATAGGTGTGTAATTGAGTTCATAACCCACTAGTGTGCGAGAGATGTAGTAAACAACACACTCTTTTCCTTCTGCATTATGTTGTGCCAGTAGTACACCCAATGCTGTACTTGTCGCTGAGATATATAATAACAACGGTCTACTTGGATCTGGTGGCATCAGCAATGGTGGATTCATGAGATAGTCTTTAAGCGTCTGAAATGCTTGCTGGCATCGGGCATCGCACTGAAAGCGGATGTTCTTGTGTAGCAGATGTGTAAATGGGTGACACTTATCGACCAATTGTGTAATGAATCTTCGGATGGATTGAAGCCGTCCTTGTAGTGTCCTTAGCTGACTGATATTCTTTGGAGGTGGCATGTCCATGATTGCTTTTACCTTTGCTGGATCGACCTCAATACCTTTGCTTGAGACAATGTATCCTAGAAGCTTCCCGGAGGTTACTCCAAAGACACATTTCTTTGGGTTGAGTCGAACATGATATTGTTCTAGTCTATCAAAGATTCTCTCTAATATGTCCAAATGACCTTCTCTAGTGAGTGATTTTGCTAGTAAGTCATCCACATAATCTTCCATCATAGTATGCATCATGTCATGGAAGATGGTGGTCATTGCTCTTTGATAGGTTGCTCCTGCATTCTTGAGGCCGAAAGGCATTACATTCCAGCAATATGTGCCCCATGGACATGTGAAGGCTGTCTTATGTTGATCTTCTGGTGCGATCTTTATCTGATTGTATCCTGAAAAGCCATCCATGAGTGAAAGCATGGCATGTCCCGCTGTTAGATCCACTATGATGTCGATATTTGGTAGGGGGAAGTCATCCTTAGGACAGGCCTTATTTAGATCTCTGAAGTCAGTACAAATGCGGATGCCCCCTTTTGGTTTGCCAACTGGCACAATATTGGAGATCCATTGTGCATAATCAATTGGTCTAATGAAACCAACATCTAGGAGTTTCTTGAGTTCTGTTTTGACTAGCACTGCAATCTGGGGATGCATCTTACGAAGCTTTTGCTTGACAGGTTTGGCTCCTTCTGCTACTGTGAGGTGATGCATGACTAAATCAGGATCAAGCCCAGGCATGTCTGCATATGACCATGCGAAGTTGATCTGATGCTTCTGGAAGAACTCTATAAATTTAGGATGTTCCTCTGGAGTGAGAAGAGATGCCAGATGTATGATATGAGGATTTTCAGGAGTCCCCACATTGTATTCTTTGGTTTCCTCGATGAGAATCATTGATCGTTCCTGTTGTGTACTATCAGGGAGAATGTCAAACCCTTCATCCTCAGGCGCCTCAGAGAGGTTTTCACCGTTGGATACGCTCTTTCTTTTTACTTTTGTCGGATCAAACAGTGCCATAGTGTGGTTTTCACTGGAAGATCCATGTTTTATTGTTATATTTTTGCAGCTGAAAGGTTTGGCATCCGCCCCGAAGTATGCTGCGCTATTAAGTTCAATGGCGAATCCAGCTTTGTGATCCCCGCTTGGTAGGTTATCCCTTAATTCCAAAAAGTCAATGATGGCCTCATCGTTTTGGAAGAAGTCAAGACATGGGGGATTTGGGTGGTTCCATTCAATGAGTTTAGGGTGGACAATGGGCATTACGTCATCGACTAGGTTAAGTTCATTAGAGGTATCAGTGAGGGTTAAGACATTATGGTGAAGGTCATTGATGGTACTCTCGCTGTCAGAATCAGGTGTAGGATGAGACGTAGGGTCTGTGGAAGATGTTTCCAGTTCAGGAACCCAAGTGGTCTTTATCTGTGCTTCTCCGTAAATAGGGATGTCTTTGCGTGGTGGAGGTAGTGGTGCATCTTCCTCATTTGAAGTGTTAAGCTGTACAGAATCAAATTCCCACTCATGTGAGTCAGTCTCTGAGTCACTTTCCAACATCCGATTACTATACCATACTGAGATGTCTTTTGAGTTAAACACTGCAGGTGTGATTGGTTGATGTACCTTTGTAGTGATCGGTGCTACAGGAAGTTTGATGGGGATAAAAGAATTTGGCACAGGAAGTATCGGCAGTGTTGACTCAGTGGCTTCTGCGGGAACTGCTGGTACCATAGATGCTGCTGCGGGTGCTGATACAGTTACTGCTGCTAATGGTGTGACTGATGGGATGACAAGTTCGTTTGATGGGATGAGTGGCATTGGTGATAGTTGTGTTGGGGTTTTGAGCCTCAGTGGGGCTGTTGGGATGGTGCTTGAGGGTGCTTTGATTATGAAAGGTGCCCGCTTTGCAGTAGGTGGACAAAATGGTTTGCTGGGTTTTCCTTTGAACTTGAGTTTAGGAAAGATCTCTTTTTCAAAGCCGAGGCCTGTATTACCTTTGGGCTTGAATTCCAGCAGCAGGGGTTCATGTCGTCCTTGTTTGCAATATCCTAAAGTACTTTGACCATCATACCCCATTCTTTGCATAATGAGGAGACCTTTTCCATACTGGTCCGTAGGAAGTGTAACTCGTGGTATATCAGTGGTGATGGGATCTTTATAGATCCATTCCGCCAGGTCCTCATCTTGTGTTTCTTCCTCTTGACTCTTTCTAAGAACGAAAGGTGTCAAGGCACATGCTGGTATGTTTAGTGGTTGCTGGAGTACCTGCTGTGGTTTACCATGAGTTCTAGGAGAAGTGGGCATTTGTCCCACACAAAAGAGTTGACTCAAGTTGTATTCCCCAGGACCTTCCTCTGCGATCTTCATCTTAAGCTTTTCTTGCTTGGGCATAGTGGTGTTTGAACTGGCAAGAGAGTCGGGACTTATATATGATGTGGAGGAAATGGCTTCTCTATTATTAGGAACGGTAATCTCTGGTTGATGGTTGATATTATGGCAATATGCAAAGGGATTTGCGTCACCCAGAATTGTGATCTCTACACCGTTATGTGGGAACTTGATACATTGATGGTAGGTAGATGGAACGGCTTGCATGACATGTATCCAAGGTCTCCCTAATAATAGATTGTATGGCAGAGGAAGGTCCAGAACCTGACAGATGATGTGCTTTACCACAGGGCCCACGCGGATTGGTAGTACCACAGCTCCTTTGGATGAACGCTCTGCATCGTCATAGGCTTTGATTGTGATCTTCTTACGAGGATCCACTGATTCTACCGCATAGCCCAATGTTGTGACCAACTGTAGTGTACAAATGTTCAGGCCTGCTCCATTATCTATCAAGACTCGCTTGATCCTATGCTGGTTAATAAATCCTTCGATGTGGAGTGAGGCATTATGTGGTTGTTGGAAGGAAGAGTTGTCACTTTCAGAAAAAGTGAGACAAGGTGATGACTTTAGACTTCCAACCATGGCTTGAAATTGGTCCGTATTTAGATTTGCGAGGACTGACGCTTCTTGGAGTGCTTGATCCAAGATAGTTTTATGAGATGGCGATAGACGCAAAAGTTCTAAAATGGATATAAGCGCAGGGGTTTTGTCTAATTGTTCCACAAGATTGTACTGCTTTGGGATGGAGGTGGTGCCTTGTGGAGCTGCCTTGATGGTAACTTTGCCACGACGTGTAACAACATTGCAATTTGAGCTGGGATTTTTGAAGGTTATGGTTGCAACTTGTTCATTGGCATCATACAGATGATTTACAATGTAATTATACGCAGCCTGCGTATAATCAGTGGTATCAGTGCCTTGCCTGGAAGTGGAAGTACCCCTTTGATCTTGTGATGGAAGTGGATTTTTGAACATCAGATGATCATTATTTGTTGTTTTTGGGTCATGTCCTTCAATTTCAATTTCTCCTCGATCAATAAGATCCTGAATGAGATCTTTCAATCGGTGACAATTACTTGTCTTATGCCCTCTTCCTTGATGGAATTCATAGTGTTCAGTATCTCTCCACCATGCTGGTTTGAATTGAGGCTCATAGTTTGATAGCTTAGGCAGAGTGACCAAATTTTGAGAGAGGAGTTGTCGCAACACTGTTTCAATGGGTTCCCCTAAGGGAGTGTATGTGCGTTTCTGTTTTTGCTGACGAGGTCTAGGTTCATCATGAGATGTGATGCGACCTTGATTAGAAGGAACATTTGTGTTGTTTTGAGGTGGAGGATTTTGTCCTGCAAACCGAACCACAGGTTGTGCGTTTTGGATAGTCCGGGCATCCACAACCCCATCATTGACAATATTCTTGTTTTTATTCCAGAAGTTAGGTTTATCGCTATTGAAGCGCGGGCGAGGACCATCTTTTGGTTCATTAAAGATTTTGATGAGTCCTTTCTTGATGAGTGCCCGTTCACATTTCAAACCCTTGGTGATCATATCATTAAAAGAGTCTGTGTCTTTGACATCCAGGTGAGATTCCATTTCTTCGTTTAAGTTGGAAATGAATATTTCCACTAGTTCTCGTTCAGGTAACTGAAGAGAACGTCTGCTAGACATTTGACGCCATCGTTGCAGGAATACTGAGAATTGTTCACCTGGTTTTTGTTTGGTGTTGCACAGATCAGCCATGGTGATGTCGCGTTCAATGTTATGAGAGTAATGAGCTAGGAACTTTTGGATGAGTTCCTCAAATGTTCTAATGCCACCTGGTAGTCGGGAAAACCATGATGTGGTTGTTCCTCCCAAGCTTTGGGGGAAAAAGGTGCATTAGGTATGTGTCTTCATATGCTACTTCGAGACAAGCGGAATGAAATTCTCGGACATGATCACGGGGATCCCCCTTTCCTCTATATTTTTCAAATTTGGGTGTTTCGAATCCTCGTGGAAAGGGTGGCATTTAAAGATTCCTATCAAAAGGATAGGGACAGATGTCATTGAGGGAGAATTGGTTAATCTTGACACCACTATGAAGCTGTTGGGCGAGACTCTCGACTTGTTGCCGCAACATCTCCATTTCATTTGGAGGAGGAGGTGGTGGGTTACCTCGAGGAATGTTATATCTGATGAGATCTCTACCTCTTTCCTCTTCATGACGACTTTGTCTTTCTGATGCTTGTCTTAATTGGGCAAGATCAAAGTCAGAGGGGAGTTTGGCTCCTTCTTGAGCGAGTCTTAAGAAGTGAGCATCCGCATTGCTCCTGAGTATTTCGTCAAACAATCTGTTAAAGAGAGGGTTATGCTGAGCCCTTTCTATTGTTGTAGGAGTGGGAGTACTTGGGTTTTCGTCATCTGCATTTCCTCCAAGTGCTTCTTGAAATTCATTGAGATTTTCCTCTTCTTCTTCTTCTCTTTCTATTTCTCGTTGTCTCGACTGTGATCGGGTTTGAGCCATTTTGTTTATAAGTCTTTGTTTGAAGTTGTGTGAAAATGATGATGAGTTTTTGATGAAATGAAAGATTGATGATTTGGTGAATTGTGTTGCACGTGGATCTCTAGCACCTTTAAGGTGGATGTAACCGAAATTCCTTCTTTGAATTGCTTGCTTGTTTGATAAGATTTTATGTGATAATGTGTAGAGAAATCTGAGATGTGTTACAGATTTAACTACCTAGTAATGAGAGGATTCACTCATGAACTAGTTTTAACCTGCGTAGATGTGTCTCTTAGGATGAGCTTATCCTAGATGTAGAAACAATCTAAAAAGTGATGTGATGTGTTTGATTTCAAGCAATATCTAAAAGAGAACTTGGGACAAGAACCTCTTAATGTTTTGAGAGTTAGGACGAATTGGTGATGAAGTGATGATGTATGAGTGAGATGATGGATGAAAATGTTTTCAACTTTCAATAAAAACTCTGTGTCACAAATGGGACAAACTCCACCTCTTCCCTTTCAGGTGTTGGAGGTATTTCTCGAGCTGTGTTGTAGGTGATGTAGACGTTTGGGAAGAAATTGGGATTAATCTTTCCTCCTTGATTTTTGTGATAACTCAGAGCTCTATATTGCATAAAAGCTCTGCGGTTCAATGATTCTGAATCAAATTCGTTTGTTTTACCTTGAAGGTAGAGACACATGTGACGCAAGAAAACTCTATGGGAGACAAAGATTTGTCTATTGATATAGAAGAATTTCCTTCATTTGATCAAAGCCTTTGAGCTTAATTGTCTTATTTTCAAGTTGATATTTTGATGACGCTTCTTCTTTCGCAAGATGTGAAGAATGGTCATAAAATTTTTGCCTCTTTTGTTGTTTGCACTTTGTTTTTGATGTTTTTGGTTGTTTTTGAAAGATGTTTGGTTGGATGAATACTTTGTTTTTGGGATTGATTTTCTGATTTGATGTTTCTTTGACAAGAAAACAAAGCAAGCACACAAACACCAAAATGTTGCCTCAAAGGCACAAATGAGTATGGATCTAGATCAACCCAATCTTTGGACTTGTATATGACCCTTCCTTTAGATGTATTATAAGGTGTATTTCCAAAGCCCGAAGTCGGCTCAATTTGTACTTGGTCTTTAAAATGAACACACTTCAAACACTTTTTATCCCTAAGGTCAAATGGCCAGTTGTGATAAATTTAGCCCACATCTTGATATTTCTTCGACTTTGGTACTACATACCTTATGAATCCCGCCTTGGCAGGTAAGGATGTGATATACTAAGTCTTGCACGAGCATAACAAATAGATGATCCCTATGATGGGGGAGTCACCACTTTTATCAAGCCACAAGTGACTTTTCAAAAAGCTATGTTTCTACTCAAGGAAATATGTATGGTGAGTATCTTGGGAGCAAAACCATCTATGTTCTTGCACTAAATTATATCGCAAATATCCTCAATCAATAGAACAGGTGGGCTACTACTTAAAGGCGTTTAGTCATGTTCGATGTTTTTGGACATAAGTTCATTCTGCAGTGACTCACTTAAGAGCCTTGTAACTGGTGGTGGGGCCCATTTGTCCTTTCGGCCAGTTACACTGTAGGAACAACTATACCCAAGGCTACAGCTTTCGCTCTTACTTGATTTCTATAGCGGCTAGAAGGATTTACCGCTCGAGGTCGTTCCCAAGAGTATCGATCCCTTGGCAAGCCTCTCTTAAAAAGATAAAATTTTGAGTGTTACTAACACTTTTCTCTTGCACCCAGGACCACGAAAGCCAAGGGAGAGAATAGTGTGTGTTAGAAGTAGGACCACTCGACCAACTCTTTGCACAAGTGTGCCAAGCACGAAAAACACTTGTTCTTTTTAATCTGTCATTGCAATGTGATCTAACTATTTGGAGATGTTGCTCCAACAATCATGGTGTTCTTTTTAATTTTCAAAGGCAATTGTTTGAGTAAACTAGAATTTGAAAATCCTGGTCAACTTAATGAAAAACACGTTTGCATGAAGCAAAATTTCTTTAAAAATGAGACAAGTTGATTGTGAATTTTATTTGCACCAAAAATGGAAGTGTGGATTGTGAGTTTTATCTTGATGCAAGAAATAAAATTTGCCTTGTTGATTTTAAGCACCAAAACGAAGTTTGTTTCCTAACTTGCAAAAAAATAAAGTTGTTTTTGTATAAGTTTGTGGTTCTTTTTACCTTGGAACAATGAAATTCTTTTTAAGAGCCCCAAACAAATGTGTGATTCTTTTTTTTTAAAAGCCCAAATTTGAAATGTGAAGTTAATTTTAAACCAAAATAAAAAGTGAATTCATTTTTAAAACCAACTTCAAAAACAAGTTAGTAAAAAATATAAATATACTTTTTAATCTAATTTAAATCTGCACAAAAGAGAAAAATAGTTAGTAAAATCCGTCTATTTGGTGGGCTTCTACAAGCCTAATTTATTTTTTGGTTTTTTGGTTACAAGGTGATTTGTACAACGTTCTGTTACAATAGCGCTAGTCTGCGTTTGAACAAAGGCGCTATTTAATAGAAACACACTAAAAGAAAGGGAAAGACAAGAGAAGGCAAAAGCACTGAAATAGGGTGAATAGCGCTAAAATAATGTCAAACGCACCAAAACAGTGTCAAAAACGCAACCTGTGTGACATTTTCAACATTTAAACATGTTATTGGTTAAAAAAAAAAAGTTGATCTTTTTGGTGTTTGGATTCACGTCGGGTTCACCAAATGATGCTCTGCAAAAAGGATTAGAAAATCTGTTTGATGGCAACACACACAAGAGCACAAGAAACAAACATTAGTGTTAGCAACAAAAGATTATCCTAAACAGGCATATCAAGAGAGATATTAAGCATGAAATAGAAAGCATATAAACATATAATAAAATAGCTAATCAAGATGCTCATAGTTGCTCCTCCCTTATTCCTCTCCTCTCCAAGTCCCAAATGAGTGTAGCTCTCAGCTTTTAGCACTAGCCATGGATGCCATATGGAGATTCAAGATGGTTGAATGATAAGCAAATGCTATGCAAGTGTAGATAGTGATGCTATGAGAAAGCTCTATGCTAATGCCAGTATAACAACAATACTCTAATGCTTCTCTCTTTGCTTGAGGAGAAGGGTTCTATTTATAGAAGAAATGGGAAAATGAAGGGTCAAGATTGAGTAATCTTAACAAGGGTTAGGATTGAAAGATATTCAATCCATGTGAGACTTTCAACACAATCCCATGTTGACAAGTGTCACCATGAGGAGGCTCGAGAGGAGAGATAAGGAGCATTAAATGCTTGAGGGGACATGATGGTTACCCTAGTCAAAGAAATAAATGCTTTGAAGAGACACATGGGTTACATGAGGGTTAAGTTAGGGGTCAAAGTCTTTAACCATGGGTGCAAGTGGAATTAACCATTAATGGTCATGTAAGAGCCATAAGTTGTTTGGAAGACTTTAGAGGTTAATTTGTTGAACACACAAAGCATTAATTGATTTTCAAAGACTTTGGAGTCTTTGAGAAGTGACTCCAATTTGCTTAGGAATGTGACAATATTTAGGGGATGGATTAGGTTAATTAGGAAAGGTTTAGAAGAATCTAGAAGGGGTTTAGGCATGCAAGTGGATTTTGTAGGAAAATGCAAGTGGGAGGAATTTTGGTATTTTCAATTAAAATAAAATCATTTATTTCTATTAAATGGTGTAATTTGCATTTGGATAAATATTCAAATAAATATTAATTTATTTAAATGAGAAAAATGAAGATAAAGCATTAAAATACTTGAAGACTTTGAGGGAAACCATTAAAGGCTTGAAGACTTTAAGGAAAACCATTAAAGTCTTAAGAAGACTATAGAAGGAAGCCATCAAGTTTGAAGACTTTAAAGCCATCAAGTTTGAATACTTTAAGGGAAACCATTAAAGGTTTCAAGTGGGTGAGGATAAATAGGATTTTAAATAAATAATTTATTTAAAATAGTTATGCAACTTGCTTTTGTAGGAAAATACAAGTGGGTGGAGGATAAAGGTGATTTAAATAAATTATTTATTTAAAATAATTGTACAACTTGCTTTTGTAGGAAAATACAAGTGGGTGGAGGATAAAGGTGATTTAAATAAATTATTTATTTAAAATAATTGTGCAACTTGCATTTGTAGGAAAATACAAGTGGGTAGAGGATAAAGGTGATTTAAATAAATGTTAATCTATTTAAATGTGAGAGGTGGGATTTTGGGGGATTTAAATAAATATTAATTTATTTAAATGTGAGAGAAGATTTAATTAAATAAATATGATTTATTTATTTAATTAATGGTCTGAATTTGGTTAAGTGAATTAAATCAAATAAATTGAATAATTTATTTAATTAATAAGAGAAGAGGGTTAAGATGAATTAATTAAATATTAATTTAATTAATTATTAATTGATGGTTAAATAATCAAATAAATACTAAGTATTCATTTAATTAAGTGGACAGATTTATGTGACTACAATATATATATGTATATGTATGTATGTATGTATGTATATACATACATATACATACATACATATACATATATGTGTGTGTGTATACATAAATACATGTATGTATGTATGTATGTATGTATGTGTATGTATGTATGTATATGTACATACATATATATATGTGTGTGTGTGTGTGTGTGTGTGTGTTGCCATTATAACAGACAAGAAGAAGGTTGACATTCCAATTACAATGAGAGATTGTTGGCATTTCAATAAGGATATTGAGAAGGTTGTTGATGACTATGGATATAACTGATTAAGGATGATTACTGTCTTAATATTATTATTTTGTCATTGATGTCAAGAAATTGATTTTATAATTCAATATGATGTTGTCATATCTTAAGAAGTATGATTTGATGAGTATAAAGATGTCGGTAAAAGACACAGAAAGAATATGATGAATAAGGGGATAAGTTATTCAATGGGCAACTATTACTGAGTTAGACAATGATGAGATCATGATGTTTAGATTGTTTTGATATCCTACATATGCTATTGTTTGAAAGGTTAATACTATACTATGTTACCGAGCAAAGAACCTAGTCGGTAAACTCTAAGGTTATCGCTATCGGTTAATGAAGGCAGAATGTCTACCGAGTGAAGTTTAGTATTTACCGAGTTACAACCGAGCTATAACAGAATGCATTAAATGTTTACATGTGATATTTAATGAAGGAAGCTGATGAGCTAGGGTGGATTAAATGATTGGTAAGCCATGTATGAATATTGTTAAAGAATCTATGGTAAAGAAAGATCAGCAGGAAGATCTACAACTCAGATTGAACCGCAATACCCTAACACAAGTTCTAAGGTGAAAATGCAAGTTTCAAGGTGGGGTAAAACATTTTTAGATCGAAGGATACATTGAACCTGGACAAGATTGAAGATTTGATGGCTATGATTGATCACGGGAAATGTGATCAAGGAGATTAAGCGGTTGGAAGATTGTTTATAAATAGGAAACTATTGATAAACAATGTATGCGGGCAAGTGTATGCATAGGGATGCTACATATTGATTACCGAGCACAGAAGCTTGAAGACCTATTTTGACAACAGAGTATAGAGCCCAACAGAGGGACAAGATAAGTCCTATGAATTGATTGTATTGAGCAAATAAGAATCTGCTTCAACATTTTTAGATGTGAAGTTGCAGACATATTTTTATTACTGTTATTTTGAGAAGTAGTAGAAAATATCTTAACCGAGTGGACTTAACAGTCTTATTTGTAAAATCCTCTAGCAAGGTGACATTCTTATTGAGTGTTTGAAATCCTTTAACAAGGTCACTTCTAACAAGGTGAAGATCCTAACAGATCTGAGAGAAATCCCTTAACTGGGTCACATCTAGCAATGTGTTTGTAATCTTTAACAGGATTTGCTTTTAACCGAGCGTACTCTAGAAGAGTATATTTCTTAGTGGGTCTGAAATCCCACAGTGGTTTTTCCCTATTTGGGTTTTCACGTTAAATCTAGTGTTATATGTTTGTGATCTTATCTATTTATGGGTCTGCATGCATTACTATTTTTCTGATAAGGTTACCGAGGTTGAATCTGTTGTTTTTATTGAAGATTAAGTTTGAATGATTCACTCCCCCCTCTCATATTGTTAGCTTGGCATCTATACTAATCATATTTAGTATCAGAACTATCAATTGGTATCAGAGCTTTGGATTCCGGAAGAAAAGTTTAAAGGCACTTGAGTTAAAGATCCAAAAGATGTATAAGAGGGATGCATTGAAGCTGAATAAGTCAAGTTTCTCTACATGGCAGAAAAGGATGAAGCTGCATCTATCAGGAATTGGAGAATATGTTGTCTATTATCTGGAGAATGATTTCATCACACTAAGCACCTATCCATTGACAATGGAAGAGATAAAGGCAAAGCAAGAACAAATTCAAGCAATGATTGAAATAACATCTGCATTGACCGACTTAGAGTTTAATGATCTAGAAGGATGTACTGATGCAAAGGCAATGTGGACTAAGCTCGTATCTATGTATGGTGGAGATGAACATGTTCAAAGAGCAAAAGTGGATAGTCTAAGAGGACAACTTGAATCTATGAGGATGAATGAAGGTGAGAACATAACCCAGTATAGTACAAGACTAAAGGAGATTGTAAATCAAATCAAAGGAGTAGGAGGAACTATTGAAGAAAAGGATGTAACAAGTAAGATGCTGAGAACCCTTCTACCTGCCTATGCAATCCGAGTCTCTACAATCAATGAATTGAGGTCTGTACCCAATATGCCAGTTTCTTTAGATGCTACTATTGGTAAGCTACATGCATTGAGTTAAGTAACTTTGATAACAGTGAGTCATCGGTAAATAAAGTTGAATCTGCATTCAGTTCTTTTCGTATTGATGAAACTGATGATTACAATGATAGAAAGTATAAGTACTCTGAAGGGAATCACAATGGAGCAAGTGAAAGATTTCGCAAAAACATGGAGGAGGTACACAAACTGTATGAGGAAATCAGAAAGCAAGAAGAGTTTGAAGCACTATTAGCCAAAAGACTACCGAGAGGAAAAGGTAAGTATAAAGGAACACTACCTTTAAAATGTTTCAATTGTGATAAGATAGGACATATGGCTTCTAACTGTCCTGATAAAGAATCTAGTGAAAAGAGAGATTACCGAGATGACAGACAGAAAGATAATCATTACAGAGGACACCGAGACTTCATGAGAAGAGATAAAAAGACATGCCTAATAGCTGATGAGGAATCTAATGATGATAAATCAGATGAAACTGATACAGAGGAAGTTGTTTATGTGGCTATCAAAGATGGATCAGATGAAGAAAGGTATGAAGAAAAAGCTTTAATATCTCATATAAACACTAATGATTCTTGGATCATAGATAGTGGTTGCTCACATCACATGACAGGTGATAAACACAAGTTTATTAAATTAGATGATTATGATGGAGGCTATGTAAGATTTGGTAATGATGCACCATGTCTAGTAAGAGGTAAAGGATCCATAACACTTCTTGACAATGCTAAATGTAATGATGTTTATTGGGTTGAAGGTTTGAAATACAATTTGTTGAGTGTAGCACAACTAAACAACACAGGTTACAGAATAGAGTTTGAAAAAGGAATTGTCAAAGTTCATGACAAGCATGGAAAGTTAGCTCCTACCGGGACACAAACAAGAGGTAATACATTTCATCTTGACTCAACTCAGAATAAATGTCTATATGCAAGGATAGATGATACCTGGTTATGGCATAAAAGGTTTTGTCATGTTAATTTTGATAATCTGATCAAAATAAGTAAGAAACACCAAGTAAGAGGTCTACCGAGTCTTGAAAAACCTGAGAATGTTATGTGTCGAGGATGCCAGATGGGTAAGATGACAAGATCAAGCTTTACAAGTAAGTCCTACACTTCTAATGGAATTTTAGATCTTGTGCATACTAATCTTTGTGGTCTTATGAAAGTTCAAAGTTATTATGGTGATAAATATTTCATATTATTTGTGGATGATTACTCAAGGATGATGTCAGTAATATTTTTAAAAGAAAAATCAGAAGCTTTTCAAATGTTTAAATGGTACAAGGCTAGAGTTGAAAATGAAACAGGAAGACAACTGAAATGTCTCAGATCAGATAGAGGAGGAGAGTTTACTTCTGACGAGTTCAACTTATTTTGCAATGATTATGGTATAAAAAGACAAGCCTCTGCACCGAGAACTCCACAACAGAATGGGATAGCTGAGAGAAGGAACAGGTCTATTGTGGATTGTGCCAGAACCTTGATGATTGAAAAGAAAGTTCCACAAACATTTTGGAGAGAAGCAATAAGCACAACAGTTTACACCCTGAACTGAGTACAACTAAAGAAAGGAACTTTGAAGACACCTTATGAAATCTAGTATGACAAGAAACCTAATGTAAGTTATTTTAAAATCTTTGGGAGTAGATGCTATGTTCACAAAGATGATAGAAATGGTAAGTTTGATCAGAAAAGTGAAGAAGGACCATTTCTAGGTTATTCTTCTAAAAGCAAAGCATTTAAATGTCTGATCAAATCATCTAACAAAATAGTAGAAAGTGCAAATGTGAAAACTGATGAATTTGCAAAAAGAAATGATGAAGGAAACTTCAAAGAACCAGAAGATTATGAAGGATTTGTCTATGTTCAACCAAGAAGTCCTATTGAAAAGACTACTGAAGAAAATGAAGAGAATATCTAGTTACCGAGTGATGAAGAAGATCATACAGAGCCTACCGAGCCTGTATTAGCCAAGGATGTCAGAAGGAATCATGCACCAAGTCAGATTATAGGAGATAAGAATGATCCAGTGATGACAAGGAACAAACTGAGACAGAACACATGTCTAATATCTGAATTTGAACCAAGAATAGTGAAAGAGGCATTTAACAGTGAAGATTGGATAAATGCTATGACAGAAGAGATTGATCAAATCAAGAAGAATGACACATGGACACTGGTCCCAAGACCGAAGGACAAAAATGTAATCGGTACAAAGTGGATCTTCAGAAACAAGCTAAATGAAAAAGGTGAGGTCATTCGGAATAAAGCAAGACTAGTTTGCAAAGGTTATGCCCAAGAAGAAGGAATTGATTATGGTGAGACTTTTGCACCTGTGGCAAGACTTGAAGGAGTAAGAACATTGTTGGCATATGCTGCTTACAAGAATTTCAAGGTATATCAAGTGGATGTCAAATCTGCATTTTTGAATGGTATATTAGAAGAAGAAGTTTTCATTGAACAACCTGAAGGATTTGATGAAGGAGAAAATAATGATCAGGTATGTAAATTGAACAAAGCTTTATATGGTCTGAAACAAGCACCTAGAGCATGGTATGAGAGATTGCACTCATATTTGATCAAAATTGGTTTTATAAGAATAAGTGAAAACATCAATATGTACATGAAGAATGATAAAAATGGAATACTGATCTCAGCCATATTTGTTGATGATATTATCTTTAGTGGAAATGACTCTCTATGCAAGAACTTTGGAAATGAAATGAGTAAAGAATTTGAGATGTCATTAATCGGTGAGGTAAAATATTTTATAGGTCTACAAATACTGCAAATGAAAGATGAGATTTTCATTACCCAATCCAAGTACATAAAGGAAATCTTGAAGAAATTTGGAATGGAGGATTCACAACCAGTAAGTACTCCTATGACTACCAATTGTAAACTATCAAAGAATAATGAATCTGCATCTGTTGATGAGACACTTTACCGATCTATGATTGGAAAGTTGTAATATGTTATTCACAGTAGGCCAGATATAGCACATGCAGTAGGTATTGTTGCAAGATTTTCTGCAGATCCTAAGGAAACACACATGACGACAATCAAAAGAATTTTCTAATACTTAAAAGGCACTGAAGATTATGGCTTAGTATATCAGAAAGGAAATGTTTTTGATTTAAAAGTTTATACTGATGCTGATTGGGCAGGCAACATTGATGACAGGAAAAGCACAAGTGAAGAAGCTTTCTTTTTAGGAGAAAGACTACTGAGTTGGCTTAGCAAGAAACAAGGATGTGTTTCTCAGTCAACAACAGAAGCTGAATATGTTGTTGCAGCACTGAATTGCACCAATATAGCATGGATCAAACAACTGTTGGAAGGTATAAATGAGCAAGTAACCGAGTCAGTAACTATGTTCTGTGATAACACTAGTGCCATTAACATTTCAAAGAATCCTGTTATGCACTCTAAGACAAAGCACATCTCTATCAAATATCATTATCTTAGAGAAGAAGTTCAAGAGAAGAAAGTGGTTTTGGAGTATGTTAGCACAAAGGAACAAATTGCAGACATCTTCACCAAGCCACTACCAAAGGACACTTTTGAGCATCTCAAAAGTCAGTTAGGGGTCCTACCCCTATCTTCCATTCACTGACCGAGTTCGGTGAAAGCATCAATTTGATGACTCTACAGAATATCTTTTAGGAGTTGATGTTGATTTACACACTTTAGGAGGTTTTCTAAAGGTGTGCAGGAAACAATAAACAGGGAATAGGAATTGAAGACAAAATGCTCTGACCGAGACTGAATTGATACATAACAGCATGGAATTCACTTCTCAGAGGAAGAAATTATGTTTTTAGTTCTTTTCATTTTTGGCATTCTTGTCAAAGGGGGAGAAGACTAATGTATGGGGGAGAAGTCTACTGACTAAAGGAGAAGTCTATTGACCGAAGGAGAAGACTACATTTCAGAACCGGGGAGAAGACTAATGACAGAGGGAGAGCATTTCAGAATTTCATAGCAATCTGAATCCGAATCAATAAAGTCAAATCAATTGGTTTTGCCATCAATGCCAAAGGGGGAGATTGTTGGCATTATAACATACAAGAAGAAGGTTGGCATTCCAATTACAATGAGAGATTGTTGGCATTTCAATAAGGATATTGAGAAGGTTGTTGATGACTATGGATATAACTGATTAAGGATGATTACTGTCTTAATATTATTATTTTGTCATTGATGTCAAGAAATTGATTTTCTAATTCAGTATGATGTTGCCATATCTTAAGAAGTATGATTTGATGAGTATAAAGATGTCGGTAAAAGACACAGAAAGAATATGATGAATAAGGGGATAAGTTATTCAATGGGAAACTATTACTGAGTTAGACAATGATGAGATCATGATGTTTAGATTGTTTTGATATCCTACATATGTTATTGTTTGAAAGGTTAATACTATACTATGTTACCGAGCAAAGAACCTAGTCGGTAAACCCTAAAGAACCTAGTCGATAAACCCTAAGGTTATCGCTATCAGTTAATGAAGGCAGAATGTCTACCGAGTGAAGTTTAGTATTTACTGAGTTACAACCGAGCTATAACAGAATGCATTAAATGTTTACATGTGATATTTAATGAAGGAAGCTGATGAGCTAGGGTGGATTAAATGATTGGTAAGCCGTGTATGAAGATTGTTAAAGAATATATGGTAAAGACAGATTGGCAGGAAGATCTACAACTCAGATTGAACCGCAATACCCTAACACAAGTTCCAATGTGAAAATGCAAGTTCCAAGGCGGGGTAAAACATTTTCAGATCGAAGGATACATTGAACCTGGACAAGATTGAAGATCTGATCGCTATGATTGATCATGGGAAATGTGATCAAGGAGATTAAGCGGTTGGAAGATTGTTTATAAATAGGAAATTGTTGATAAACAATGTATGCGGGCAAGTGTATGCACAGGGATGCTACATAGTGATTACCAAGCACGGAAGCTTGAAGACCTGTTTTGACAACAGAGTATAGAGCCCAACAGAGGGACAAGATAAGTCCTATGAATTGATTGTATTGAGCAAATAAAAATCTGCTTCAACATTTTTAGATGTGAAGTTGCAGACATATTTTTATTACTGTTATTTTGAGAAGTAGCAGAAAATCTCTTAACCGAGTGGACTTAACAGTCTTATTTGTAAAATCCTCTAGCAAGGTGACATTCTTATTGAGTGTTTGAAATCCTTTAACAAGGTCACTTCTAACAAGGTGAAGATCCTAACAGATCTGAGGGAAATCCCTTAACTGGGTCACATCTAGCAATGTGTTTGTAATCTTTAACAGGATTTGCTTTTGACTGAGCATACTCTAGAAGAGTATATTTCTTAGTGGGTCCGAAATCCCACAGTGGTTTTTCCCTATTTGGGTTTCCACGTTAAATCTGGTGTTATATGTTTGTGATCTTATCTATTTATGCGTCTGCATGCATTACTATTTTTCTGATAAGGTTACCGAGGTTGAATCTGTTGTTTTTATTGAAGATTAAGTTTGAATGATTCACCCCCCCCCTCTCATATTGTTAGCTTGGCATCTGTACCTATCATATTTAGTATCAGAACTATCAATACATACATACATATATGTGTTAGAAGTATGCTTCTCGTTGCACCAAAAGATCGACTTATTAATGGTTGATACAACCACTACACTTATAGAATCCATAGGAGGTGGTTAAGACATGTCAAAAACCCAAGCGTTGCGTTGCATAACACAAGGAGACCAAGGGCGCACACCTTGCAACAATCCTCCCCCCCGGCGCAAGCGAAGGGGTTTGAACCTGTGACCCAGGCTCTATTACCACTTGTTAGAAGTACGGTTGTCATTGCACCAAAAGATCAACTTGTTAATGCCTGATACAACAACTGGACTTATAGAATCCACAAGAGGTGGTTAAGCCATGTCACAAACCCGAGTGATGTGCTGCAAAGCACAATGAGACCAAGGGTGCACACCTTGCAATAATATGTACATACACATACACATACACATACACATACACATATACATATACATATACATATATATGTATATGTGTATATACATGTATGTATATATATACATACATACATATATGTATGTGTGTATGTAGGTATATACATACATACATATATATGTATGTATATGCTTACTTACTTACATACATACATATATGTATACATATGCACATATATAATTTGAAAAAGAAAATAATTACATTGAGAAACAAATTTAGACATTTTGATATTTAAAATTTTTTTTTTACGTAACTTATAAAGATAGCTATGCAAAATCAAAAGTGATGAGTTTATATATAACACACACACACACACACACACACACACACACACACACACACACACACATATATATATATATATATGTATGTATGTATGTATGTATGTGTATGTGTATGTGTATATGTACATATATACATGTATACATACATATGCATATGTATATGGATATGCATATGCATATGCATATACACACACACACACACACACACACACACACACACACACACATATGTATATACATACATACATACATATATATTGTTGGTTCCTAATAATACCCTAGTAATTAAAAAAAAATTCCTTGACTGAAGGGTTCAATTCTCTGCATCACTTGATCACTAATTCATTAATCAGAAGCTCATTCAATTGTCAAGCCAGGAACGTATACTTGAAACAGGTTTGCACTATATGTGCACTAAGAAACTCATAAGGAATATTAACTTAAGCTTGAAGCAACTAAATAAGTAATTAATGGAAATCATTGAATTCTAGTGTTGGTTCTACTAATATCAATTTAATCTACTTAATATGAAACTTATAACTTTGTGCAGAAAACAAACTAACCAGCGAGTAATCATAAACTCTATTTCCCTTTGGCTGAAGGAATAGTCACAAAATGGAGTTTATGTGGTTGCGGGATAGTTAACTGAAAGATTCTAACCAACAAACATAAGCTTGCTAATGAACTCACTCAGTAGAGCGTGAAAGTTAATGAATATGGATGCTCCCCAAGTGGACCCCCTTGGATGAGATTCCAGAATCTTAATCAAGTCTAAAGATTACAACAACATCATAAACACATTGATACTCTTAACAACAAAAGATGGCAGAACTAAAATCTCTTTTATTATTTAGACTATGAAAACAAAGTACACTTGATACTTAGAAAAGATAAAATTGCATTACACACTGCATCCTTAATCGATGGATTTATAAGAGATTCTACAACTAACTAACTACACAACTGATCCACTCCCAACAAACTAGGAGGACATATTTTATTAGAAATAAAAGCATAGGAAAATGAATCATTCAAGGACTCAGTCTTATGCACAAATATAGGCCAAGTTTCCCTCTAGATTTCCTCAACAACCCGACAAATGTTCTGAAGCAACAACTGTATCAATCACAACTGGGAGTTTTGTCATAATCATCAGCTACTGGCTTGAGTGGTTCAACAGTCCTATTTGATCATGACCGCAATTCTTTGAATCAATAACATATGTCCTTTATTGACTTGGTCTCATAGCCAACTGCATACACAAGGGTTAAAACGTACAACATATATTTGCATGATACTACCCTTAATCGACATTTAATGAAGCATTCCCTTATCATTAATATGGATTTAGCATATCATTTATAAGGTTGATCAATAGATAGGAAACTTCATAGGTTTTAAACATAAAAAGGCTTATATCTATCTTGACCGTAATGTCTAAGTCACAAAATGACAAATCTAACATAACATAAAGTTCATATAAGATGACCAAAAAGGTGACTCATCATCTCCCCCAACCTAACTAATGCTTGTTCTCAAACTTTTGTATGTTCCTTTAATGTTTCAACTCTACAATCTATCACCTTCGTCTCCCATGTAGCTTGAACATATGGATCCCAATAAAAGCCTCAATTTTCCTCTATTTCTTTCCAGTAGGCGTCCTTAGCTTCTTTGTCATATGTCTGGAGATTCTTCCAATCTGGAACTAGGTACAACAAAAGTGGAGGGTAAAATGTAACAGGAATCCACATTTCCTGCAATGATCTTCCCAACTGGATGTACCTGATCGCCCTTTTCAACATTGCATGGTAGTTCTGGAGATAGTGTGATTCTTGCTGCTTTAACTCATTTGGCAACCCATTCCATTGTTGAGAAAGGTATCCAAACACCATACGTTCTGAAGTCTTAGCCATTGCTTCATATTTTTGGTACACTTGTTCCCTTTTTGTCAAAACAAGGTCCCTGTTCTTGTTGTCACTTATAATTTGATTCCACTCGCACAATATATTGTTTGAATTAGATGTCTCATCTCTTAGTTCCAATGGGGAAGTTAATTCCAGATCTCTATATTGCCTAAATTGTTGCCCCTAACTATTTTAATTTTGAATGTAAGACATGAAATCCTTGACCTGAACATCACCAATGTATAACAAAGGCTTCCAAGGAGTCTCAACAAGAACAACATAATTATGTAAATATAACTCACAAAGCAATTTTTTGTCAACAAAACTTGAAGTCTCATATGCACTTAAGAATTCCTTTAGAGTTAGTAGAGAAGAACATAAACCAGAAAACTCCCTTGATAATTGATAGGAAATAAATAATTCTTTTAAATACAGAGAATATACTTTAGGCGGAGGTCGACATTGCACAATTTGAGGGACTAACTTCGTGACCTCTCCCATACTAGCTTTCAATTTTAGTATCTCCTTATCCTTCCTTTTTATTTCATTGTACAACTTTTCCTTCTCTTGTTTCCAGGTTTCTCGTTCCTCTTGAATGGTTTGGTACATCTGAAACGACAATTTTGGCCGCATGAATGTTGGAGGGATTGGTAAGTGCATCCTTATTTTCGCTTGACATGCAGAAGCCATCTGCTCTGTAGCTACGACAAACTTATCTAAACTAGCCATGCCTTCAGTTCCTAATTGACTATCATCTTACAATGGCACATTCAGGTTAACTGTTAGATATATCCCCTCTTTCTCCTTCATGCCTATATTTTCTGGTGGAAAAATATTTAGAGGAAACATAGGAGTTTGAACTCTAGATAGTGATTTATTGTACATCATCCTTACCAATTCTCCTATAGAGTCGTTATTTGTACATCATCATTACCAATTCTCCTACAGAGTCGTTATGACTCAGTTTCACTTTCTATAACCACTTGCTAGGGAGTTATCTTTTCTTTTCCTTTATCTTTGCCTAGATTACGGTTACTACACCTCAAAGGCAAATCAGAGGGTTTGGAGAGCATTATTTTTGCTTTGGCTCCAAGAGGAACTACAAGTAAAGGTTTTGCTTTCTTCACTTTAGGTCTCAAAGGACTATCCTTTTCAACATCAAACACCCTTTACATAGAGATTTCTTCCCCTCCCTTAGGTGTTTCCTTTAGTGTCTTTTTATCTTCTATAGACTCCTTTTTAGAAGGGGTGAGGGTACTAGAATTTATGTTCCCTTTGTATTTTTAGGGTTCACATCTTTTTCAGAAAAAGATTGCTCGTCATGGCTTTTTGAAGAGGAGGCTTCTATTACTAATTTTCTTGACTTTTTATATCTAGAAGCAGTGGATCGAGATACAAACCCTACATTCTGAATTCATTCCCCTCTAAGAAAACTATCCCAAGATAACCCAGGATTCATTTCCTGCACACTTCTCTCTACTAATAACTTAATCAAACAATGGTGAGACATAGAATTTTCCCTACCTTTTTGTGTTTCTGCAATCATCTTCTTCAGCATGTGGTACAAAACACTCAGGAAATTCATTTGTTTTCCATGGCAGAGATGAGAGAGAAGCTTCAAATGTACAACATGTAGAAGAGACCGATGACCTTCACATGTAATATACTTGATAATGTATACTGCTCTAGGAGCCCATTCTTCTAACACAGATGTCCTACTTGTACTCTGCTTGGTAACCATTAATGGAGGATCTCCAGGAAGTGTGAATTTAGCCCTGCTAACCTTGTATCAAAGGTGTCTAATCATTTTTCTTCAACTTAAGGTAGTCTGGTTACCTCAGCTATACGTTCCTCTGTGGCTACTACCTTGATTCCTCATACCATGGCTTCCCCCTCTTGGAATGTGGATGCAAACTCATAGGCCACGACATTGTCAATGTCGTCGAGCTTTAGAAAGTAATCCAGCCACCCACTTGCTCAAAATACTGGCTCATAGTCTGCATCTGTAAGAAGTTCATGGTCTACCAGTTCATGCCTGATTAGCAGTCCTCCCATTTTTGTAGATTCAAATACTCTCTCAACACAAAGAAACTCCCTTCCTTATAAAGCTTAACAATTTCCTAACTTGATACCCACAACCTTCACATATTACAGAGCTAATTATAGCACTTCATTCATCACACGTATAAACTAAAGACAACGGGGTGACAAGAAAGATACTTCGAAGGAAAAGCATGACTCGAGGCTTAGGATAGTTCAAAATCAATCTTTTTGCAAGGTGACTAATATACAAATTTGCATAATTCTACTTCATGCTTTGCAAAAAAAACACATCAAATAATACCTCCCCCCAACCAAAATATCACATGGGTCTACACATGGGAAGCAATATCAATACAAGTAGGTTGGGAAATAAATGATTTCGACTAATGATAAGGAAATAACTCAAATGAAATGCGATTAATAGTAATAAGTACAAAAATATTTGAACACATACTTGAAGTTGTAATGCATAATAAGTGATAAAAATTGGTGCTAATGTGATTGTTGATAAGTGTGCAATATAACAACAGAGCCAAAGAATGAAAGAAAATGAGTACATATGAAAAAGTGAAAGATATAAATGAGGTGGAGTGACGACGAAAGATAGAAGAAAGTGTTTTCATGCAAATATGAAAACTTTATTAGGAAGATAGAAAGGTGAAAATTCAACACATGGCGAACTAGGAAGCCTGCCAACTGTTCTTGTAGCAAATTTGAAATTTAGATAGTCCACAAATTGCTATAGGAACTCCTATTTAGAACTAGGCCTATGATAAAGGTGAAGTCAGTGGCCATTTACCAACAACTTAAAATGAACCGGATCTATTGTGGTGAGTTACACAACATCGTTGTCAAAGACCTCAACAACTTCATATGGTCCCATCCAACGTGTTTGCAACTTGCCCTGGTTATCCTGATATTTGGAGTCATATAGCAATGTCTAATCTCCAGGAGCAAATTTATTATTTTTTATATGCTTATCATGTCATCTGACACGCTATTTTTGAATGAGCTCTGTATGATGGAGAGCTTTCTTTCTGTATTCATCAAGGGTATTAACCTGCATGATGCGCTCTTGCTGAGCTTTAGCAATATCTATATTTAGGTCAAGGGTTGTCCGCAGAGTCTTGTATTAAAATTCTATTGGCAGAACAATTGTTTTTCCATAAAGTAGCTCAAATGGTGTGAAGCCAGTGGTTGTATTTCATGTTATTTTGTAAGCCTGAACTGCCTCAGGTAATTTAGATGCCCAGTCCTTCTTATGGAGATCTACAGTTTTTGTGAGAATGGCCTCAATTTCCCTATTTGTGACCTTTGCTTGGCCATTGGCTTGGGAGTGGTATGGAGTTGACTTCTTATGATGAATGTTTTATTCATCCATCAAGGCTATTATTAAAGTAGAAATGAATTGTGGCCCTTGATCGGTGACTAGCTCCCTAGGGACTCCATACCTAGTAAAAATTTCTTCGTAAAGGAGCTCTACAAATTTGTTATCCCTATCATGTTTCATATCTCTAACTTCCACCCATTTGGTAACATAATCAATACAAAGAATGATATAATATTTACCATTAGAAGAAGGATCAATAGGACTAATAAAGTCCATTCCCCACTTATCAAATGAAGTGACAACTACTTGTGATTGCTGAGGCATCTCATCAGATTTAGTTGGTCTCCCCATTCATTGACATCAGTCACAGTTCCTGGTATATTTGATGGCATCCTTATGAAGGGTTGGCCAATAATAACCAGTGTTGAGTATCTTCATGGAGATCCTTTTTACAACAAAATGTCCTCCACATGGCTCATCATGATAGGCATAAAAAATATGATAGGTTTCATCTTCTCTAACACATCTGCACATCACATGATTTGGTCCAGTATAGTATAGACATCCTACAATCCAAGAATATGAAAAAATCTTATCAACCAACAATCTTTTCTTCTTTGGGGAAAAATAGGAGGAACTTTGCCTGAAGCTAGATAGTTTGCTATATCATCATACCATGGTGTATAAGTACTAATAGCAAATAGGTTATCATCCGGAAAAAAATCATTATTGAAAGGATTAGAGCTAGATTTGTAATCCTTGAAAGAATATCTACTAGTACATTGGCCTGGCTTGTCCACTATTGTAATGTCAAAATCTTGCAGTAGTAACAACCACCTAGCTAACCTGCATACTACCAAAGGTTTGTTCATAAGATACTTGATGGATGTATGATTAGTGTTGTCATAAAGGATTGCACTTGTGATGGCTAAGTATGAAACCCAACAATCCTATGAAACATGGGAATACTTTCAGTCTTGTGGGTTGCCTATATTGAAAGTAGACCTCTGGAGATCAGTTTGGCTTCCTGTTTGATGAATCTCCTACAACTTGCTTTTTGTGAGAAAAGAGTTAAAGGGATTGCATGCAAAATAAAACTTATCCTAATGGAGGTGATACACTGAGATGATGGAGTTTTACCTACTGTACTAAAACTATGATAGTTGCAATAGAGAATGAAATATGATTCACAAATCAACTAGATCACCAAATTCATAAATATTTAGTGAAAAGGTTCGATGTTATCCAATTTATGCATGAAGGAAAAGTGTTTTTTCACAACATGCAAAGGATTGGAAACAAAATGAACACAACCCACAACTTGAATTTTTAATGAAATTATCCCACTTCTGCAAAGCAAAAGCAAGACGGAGCAAAGGATTATAAAAAATCACAATCTCTATCAAATCGCTCACCTGACAATGAAGAAAAAGCAAGAAATATTGATAAGGAAACTAACTCTGTATTGCAAACAATTAAATAACTCTATTACATTAACTAAAAAACTGATAAGTGTTGAGATACAATGCTTTTTTGCTAAATTGTTTTAGCAAAAAAGAAAGAACCAGAGGGAAAAATGGAGGAGAAAAGAATATATAGGAAACTCTCCTTCAATAAATCCTAATATGAGAATCTGGATGAGAAAAAGCCTTGGGCGTATTTGCCCAAAATGGCATTAAAAACTCATGCGAAACACTGCCAATAATAGCTCTTGATGCCGAAAATAGGCCCTCAACTGAAACTACACGAAAAGATACCCTTTGTAGAAAATAGAATTGCTAACTCTGCTAAAAATAGCCCTGAGAAAAGCACTCTTCCTCAGAAAATCTTTACATGATGCACACAGCTAAATATAACATTGAGAAAAAGCAAACCCCTTCCACTGACAATCTGCATGCTAACCTTGCCAAATATAGCACTGAGAAAGAAACCTCTCCATGTGAAAGCTACATGTCATCCTATCTTGGGTTTCTAAAATAGTTTTACTCTAATAGTCTAAAATAAAACAATTTGTTTTTTTTGAGTGTTAAGGTAAAATTATATATCCTTTATAATATTTTTATTTTAGTATTTATTAAATATTTATTTATGTTAATTTCAATAAATAATAAAGTAAAAGTATTAAATTTAATTTAATAATTCTTTTTAATATTATATAATATAACGTAATTAAGACTTTTAAATAATAAAAGAAGTCTTAATTAAATTAAATTATATTATAAAAATAATTCTAACATGACAAGACTTCTTTTATAATACTCTTTTACAAAAAAAAGCCTAGGTTCAATGACATAAAGTCATGATCTCGAGGCTCTCTATTACATGCATAATTTATTTTGTTGAAAAATAAATTAAAAAAGAAACATAACTCCTTGGTTCAAATTAGGGCATCCACAAGAAACAAAAAGAAAGTTTTGAACCCTAATTGGTATGCATTTCATTTTGCATCTTTTTTCCTCTCGAAGAAGACTCTTGTTTGCCACCAACATGCACTTTGACTGTGCGAGCTCGGCCCAAGAACGTATACTTGAAATAGGTCTGCACTAAGAAACTCATAAGGAATATTAACTTAAGCTTGAAGCAACTAAATAAGGAATTCATGGAAAGCATTGAATTCTAGTGTTGGTTCTACTGATATCAATTTAATCTACTTAATATGAAACTTATAACTTTGTGCAGAAAAATAAACTAACAAGCTAGTAATCATAAACTCTATTTCACTTTGGCTGCAAGAACAGTCACAAAATGGAGTTTATGTGGCTGTTGGATAGTCAATTGAAATATTCTAACCACCAAACATAAGCTTGCTAATGAACTCACTCAGTAGAGTGTGAAAGTAAATGAATGTGGATGCTCCCCAAGTGGGCCCCCTTGGATGAGCTTCTAGAATCTTAACCAAATCTAAAGATTACAACAATATCATAAACACATTGATACTCTCAACAAGAAAAGATGGTAGAATTGAAATATCTTTTATTATTTAGACTATGAAAATAAAGTACACTTGATACTTAGAAAAGATAAAATTGCATTACATACTCCATCCTTTACCGATGGATTTATAAGAGATTCTACAACTAACTAACTACACAGTCGATTCACTCCCAACAAACTAGGAGGACGAATTTTATTATAAATAAAAGCGTAGGAAGATGAATAATTCAAGGACTCAGTCTTATGCACAAATATAGCCCAAAGCTCCCTCTAGATTTCCTCGACAACCCGACACATGTTCTGAAGCAACAACTGTATCAATCACAACTGGGAGTTTTATCATAATCATCAACTACTGGCTTGATTGGTTCAACAATCCTATTTGATCATGATCACAATTCTTTGAATCAACAACAAATGTCCTTCATTGACTTGGTCTCACAACCAGCTGCATACACAAGGGTTAACACGTACAACATATATTTACATAATACTACCCTTAATCAACATTTAATCAAGCATTCCCTTGTCATTAATATGGATTTAGCATATCATTTATAAGGTTGATCAATAGATAGAAAATTTCATAGGTTTTAAACATAAAAGGGCTTATATCTATCTCAATCGTAATGTCTGAGTCACAAAATGACAAATATAACATAACATAAAGTTCATATAAGATGACCAAAAAGGCGACTCATCACATATATGTATGTATGTATGTATGTATGCATGCATGCATGTATGTCTATGTATACGTATATATGTGTGTGTGTGTGTAAATATATGTATGTATGTATGTATGTATATAGATGTATGTATGCATGTATATATATGTTTATGTATATGTATATGTATATGTATATGTATATAAATACATATACATACACATATGTGGGTATATGTATATATACATGTATTTATATATCTATATACATATACATACATACATATGTATACATATATGTATATGTATATGTATATGTATATGTATATGTATATGTATATGTATATGTATGTGTATATGTATGTGTATGTACATATATAATTTGAAAAGGAAATAGTTGCATTGGGAAACAAATATAGATATTTTGATATTTCTAAAAATAAAAATAACGTAACTTATAAAGACAGTCATGTAAAATCAAAAGTGATGATTTTATTTTCCTAACCAAGTCATATTCAATTCTGCATAATATATATAATTTTAAATTATTTAAATATAAAGAAATAATATTTGTGACATTTGTTGAATTTTTCTAGCCTTCTGACTCCAAGGCCTCCAAAATTTTTAGGCATACAATCCTTCTCCCATATAACAAGGGCTAACTAGAACGATTTTTAGCACTAGTCCAAATAAATTTCCTTTGAATTTTATCAATCTTATTAGCTATGAAGGCTAGTATTTTGAAGAAAGAAATATAATAAATAAGAATAATTTCCAAAGATGCTTTAAGAAATTGTAATTTCTTGGATTGATTAAGAAGCTTACCTTTCTACATTGCTAACTTATTTAGGAGCCTCTCAATAACATGATTGCAACTGTTATTGGTAGGTTTATTTGAAATTAAAGGGAGCCCAAATAAGTGGCCAAAAGAGTACCAGATTGGCACCATATAATCCTCATGACTCTATCTTTAGTCAGCTGGTCCAAACTGAAGAAATAAAGCATACTTTTATTGTAGTTAACATATTACCTTGAAGTCCTTGCGTAGTCCTCCAAAATATACTTCCAATGCCTAGCTTCCACCACCAAAGCATCCCCAAAAAGGATAGTAATGTCCACAAACTACTGGTGAGAGGCCAAAGGGAGAGAAGAAGCAACCTTAATCCTAAGGACTTCATCCACAATAATGAATAGGTAAGGAGAAAGAGGATCCCCTTTTCTTAGCCCTCTTCCACAAGAGAAATAACCCAAGGAACATCATTGACCAAAACTGAGAACTTAGAGGTAGTAACACAAGCTTTAATTAAGTTTAGGAATCTACCTTTAAATCCAAACTTCTACAAAACAATAATAATAAAAAGCACCACAAAACTCTATCATAAGCCTTATAAAATTTTCTCGTACGTGTAAGAGAACATCATAATACGTGGATGAGTATATAAGAATACAAGTACGATGAAAATAATACAAGAATATTCTTTTAGGGTTAGTATTAATTTTAGCCAACTTTGTATGTTGCCCTAAAATTGCATGTTATAAGTTGCTAGAATGTAAAAAGGCATGATAATGACGTTATATTGTTTTACTGGATAATAAGAAAAGATTGGACGATTGTGTTCTATGGATGTAGCCCATCTTGGGTGACCACATTAAATCTTTGTGTTATTTGTATTGTGTATTCTTCTTCATCTTTTGTGTATTTGAATCTGCATATAATTGTTAATTTGTATTTTCTCTGAATCTGCCAAAACCCTAACAATAGGCTACATTTATTTCAAAATTTAAAAATATCTCATATTAGGAGAGAGGGCCATGAGGTGGCAAACAATCTGTCCAAGTGGGTGGTGAATTTATTGTATAACCGAGAGAAGGAGACTTGGGGTAATCTCTAGGAGGTGACCATTGAGGACGATGACGTATGAGAAACAACTACACATTGAAAAGACAGTGCATTAAAGGTGATGCCAATCTTAAGAAGCTTAGGAGATGTGAAGAAATTTAAAGGTGGTGGTAGGTAGTATTTGCATTTCATTGTGGAAACCAATGATGAAAAGCTAAGAGAGTTCATAGAAGTATGGAGGCAAACTTATTTCTAGAAACTACAAGGCAAATGATAGCTTTTTGGGGGAAGATTTCTGATGGCAAACTGCTGAATGTGTTCAAAATTGGAGATGCTATGTTCCTCCAAGTGGTGAAGATGATGATAGGTGAGGAATTTTTGAAGGCAAAGTATAAGTAAATTGCATGAACATATACATAACATCTATGTTTCTAGCCTAGTGCTTGGAACTAGGCAATAAGGAAGAGGTGTACTAGATCATGAATAGGTGTGTAAGAGATGAATGGTGTTGGGGAGTTAGAGATTTCATTGCAATTGCCAGACCGGGTGAGGGATTTATGGCACAAAGAGGAGATTGGATCCACGTAGCGGATTTTACCCTTCTGTTGCAACCATTTCTCATTTGGAATGCATCATGCGACAAGGAGGATCATAGAGTTGAGGCTCAAATTAGCTACAATTTCGTGAAGAAATGCCTTTAAGAAAGTGAAGAAGAGGAGAAGATAGATGGTGGCGAGCGAAAACATGAGGGAAGAAAGTAGGTGAAGTTCAAAAAGTAGGACCATTGGGACAGACAACAACAAGAGTAATAAATAAAATAGGGATACAAGATATATTTTTGATTAAGGAAAAAATAGTTTTTGAGGGGACTCGAAACCCCATACAACAAATTTTGAAGGGAATTGAAACCCTTGGATTTTTCATGGATTTGGAACCCACAATAGAATGCTACAGTAGGATACTAGACATGTTGTTTTTGAAAAAGTTAGTTTATTTTGATAATACTATGTTAATATAAATGATAAGAGAAGGATGTATATTATGTAATTTGGGAGGTCTGTAGATTTTTGGTTTTTAGTAGTAGTAGAAACTTAGTAGATCAATTTTTGATATAATTATTGGTATAATTTTTTTGTATATGGGGGTTGTGAAGATGATATGATCTTATTTGATATTCTAATATGATCATGTGAAAAGGTGCACCTGTATGTATTAACCACACAATGCTTATGTTGCCAATGCTTCAACAAATGCTTCATCGCCATCCCGAGAGGATTTTCTTGAATTTGAATAGGAGGCTCTCTTCTTCTTCTTTTTCTCCTCCTTACAATCTTTATGAAAGTGATTGGTTTTGCTGCAGTTCCAACATTTTGCCTTAGAATTTCTAGGAGACTTAGGTCTTGTTAGCACATATTTTTGCAAAATATTATGTGCTATTTGTTTGATTTTTTATATGTACATTTTCATCACAAGAGCATTTATTGTTGGATTATATGTGCAGGAGGCATATTGCGGTATCAGAAAGATCCTTCCATGACCTGTATTGGGATCCTTATAAGTCATTCTTTGGGCCTATGTGATAGACTTTGTCATTTATTAACATATGAAGTTTCCATGAAAGGTTGCAAGTGCAAATGATATATGAAGAGGAGCTTGAATAACATAATTATCAAATTTGAGCTATCAGCGTAAGTTACCCTGACAAGAATGACTATCATAAACAATGAAAGAACCTATCGGCGTGGCTTAGACCGACCACTCTGAAGGAGGACCAAAAGAAAGTTCAAAAGGAGGGTTTCATCAACGTAACATTCACTATCGGGGGTATGAGAAAATGTTGTGTCGATAGCCGATGAGGTTATCGGTATAACTTACATCAATGAAAGAGAATGTGAAGTAGAGGTTGGCACTGTCATCGGGTCATCAAAAAACTATCATTTCATGCTACCCCGATACCCGATGGGCTAGGTGGCAAAGGTGGTGTCATCGGCAGGACTTACTCCGATGAGGCAATACCAAAAGGTTGAAAATAGGACTCATCGGGATAAATTAAACCATTGGAGAAAAGTGTTTTAGTTTATGCCGATACTTGATGAGAAGGACAAGTTGGGCACATAGAAGGAGACTTGATTGGGATGAGTTACACCGATCGAAGATGAACTCATTGGGATATCATCACCTCATCGGGAGGAGACATTTTTTTTTACACTGATACCCGATGAGAAAGATGAGGTAGGTGTGGATGAAGACTCATCAGGATAACTTAAAACATCAGAGGAGTGTATTTAGAGTTATGTCGATGCTTGATGGGCAGAATGCCACTGAGGAAAAGAAGGAGTGTATATCGGAATGACATATGCAGATGAGATATAAAGGTAAAGATAAAGCCTAGCTAGAAGGAAAAGCCATCAGGGAAGTTATAACCATCAGAATTATAACAAATAAGCTATGTTGATACCCGATGGACTGATCGGTGAGACCTATGCCAATGAAAAGGATGGGTGGCGCCAAGTGATTGAACTATCAGGAGGAGTTATGATGACTAGCCATTGGAAAATCCGATCTTAACAAATTCACCCGCCATTATTAATACATGCAACAGACAACTCTGTGGTCACACGAGGCAAATCACAACACCATTTCAATTGAGTAAGTGTTCATGATGTATCAAATCTATCTATAGAACCTGGTATAAGGAATTGGCATAGCAGACTGAAGCAGACTGAGAGATTAGAGCAAAATTAAGCTACAAAAAAATTGAATTTTAGTAAAGCTTGAGGTATTCAGATAAGAAGGACTTCAAATTAGACATTCATGGCATGAATCACATCTTCATTGGATCAAGATATGATTCAGATGATGAGGCTATGCGTTTGTGGGCCCTCTATCCTCCAAATAAGAGGCCGAAGATCATAGATGTGGACAAGGCTTTTGGACACATGATGAAGTTAAAGGTTGGTGAAGTTGACATTTCAAAGTTAAATAAAGCACAAATGAAGATACTAGTAAAAGAAGTAGGAAAATATAAATCATTATATGAAGAACTCTTAAGAAGTAGGGGCCAGCCTGTACCCCAGATAGCAAATGAGTCTAAACTAAAAAAGAGGTGTGAAGAACTACACAAAGAAAACAAAAAGTTGAAGGAAAGAATGCAGAGCATAAGGACGGACACAACATGTGTCCTACTATCTTAAAATTTTGAGAATCTGTAGAAGATACTGGAGGAATTATGGACTGTCTACCAGAGAAACATGGATAACACAGTATCGCACCAAAGGATCCTTGATAGGTTAAACATGCTACTGCAAGATAAGACACTGAGTGAGAAAAGGATCAATAAGGTTAAAAAATTGATTGACACTCATGAAGGATTCACAACAGAGTTGAAAATTGAATATGAGGAGTGTAAGGGTATTGTCAATCATGTATTTCCAAGTGTGGTAGATAATACAGGGGTAATAAAGGACAAAAACCAATGGATTACCGAATGCAGATCCCTACTCAGTTCATCCCTTAGCGTTGCCCGTGCAAATACGTTGGATATGAATAAAATAGGGGAATACGTTGAGAATTTTGTTACAACAGAGATAACGTTCAAAAACATTATCTTCAATGCCTGCACATATAAAGATGAAGGATATCTTTGACATATCCAGAAGTGTGGTCAACGACTGGATGGAAAGAATCAGTCTATGTCATTGTATTTTGTTTTATTTATAGCAATTAGGGAGTCAGTTAGGTTTCTACTAGTTTTAGTTTGTACTAATGAAAGGGTGTGTCCTTTTATTCATATCTCTTGAGTCATATATATAGAGAGTCATTTTGTATTGTAGAAAGGATGAGAACGAAAAAGAAAATTGTTATCTTTCAGATGGCCTGTTGGAACCAGCAGTTTTATGTAAAGCAGGTCTGTAGAAATGTAAATCCATTTTGTGCAAGGAAATGTATCGTGAAGTATCTATGAGTCTGCAATTTTTGTACACCCATTGTTCCAAGAAATTAATATACAAGATTTGTTGCTTTTTATCTTTAGATCGTTTCACGTTATATGATGTTGATGAATTAAAATTTCTTGGATAAATCTGAATAAGGTTTGTTGCAGTGTTTTATCACTTGTTATACAGATAACAAAATTATTTTTGTTACTCTTATAACATACATTGAAGTCATTGCAGTGATAGTCTTGCATGCTTGTGAGTTTTCTCAAACTGTCTCCAAGGATCACAAATATTTGTCCATTAAGTAACATGTAAATTGTCAAATAAGGCATTGGTATGTTATTAGTTTTCTGTGAGTAAATTTGGTGTGCACAAAGTCCTCACCGGAGGAAAATATTACTAGTTTCTACTAGCATTGTTTTTTCATAATTACTCAAGGTTACAACAACAATCTTTTATAAGCTTTTATTCATTATCAATTATATTCAAGTTTTCAGATTAAAGCAAGTTAAAAGCACATAATAAAGCATAGTTACAGGAAATATTTTTCCATTCTTGTAAGCAACTAATCTATTAAGTTTAAATTCACTATAAAGAAATCTCTCTGTGCTTTGGAGATTGAGGTATACCCACCTAGGTCTAGTGGAGCCTAAAGTGCAGAGGAATTTGGTCTTTGACCATTCCTGTTCATTGGCCGAGGCTGATTGAATCAGTTAGGGATTTGGCAAGTCCCTTTGATTTACAATCTGTGGTTTTGGGAACCAACAGATTGGTGACTCTGTTGGGGAGTTGTCACAAGAAGTGTTCAGAATTTCTAGTGGTTTTGTTTCAGACTCTGCTGGAGGAAGGAGCCCAGAAGATTGATAAAAGTATTATTCCTCTTAGGAGGCGGCGACTCTACATTTTTAATCTATGAGTGATAATTGGTATTTTCAGAAAGTAAGAGAAACCCCTAGGAATTTCTTAATAAGATTAATGCAGGGGAGAAGGTCTCTGCACAAGGGACAAGATAATCTTGTTCAGTTGAGTCCAAAGAAAAGAAATACAGAAAAGGAATCAAATATGACATTTGGGGGTTACAAGAAATTTCCTAGTAGAGAGGATGGTTCTTCATCCAGTGATAGACTTGAAAATATGGAGGAAAATCCTTTCTATAACTTAAATACAAAAAATAATAAAGGTGGCCATGATGAAACCCTAACTGCTGAGGAACAAGAGGACAGGCAGTTGGATGCAATTATTTTTAGAATGGATGACTTAAATGGAGATGAATCTAAAATGGAAAAGGCTCTTAAAAGACAACCAAATTGGGTATTGCAGAAACTCAGATTAGAAAGAGATGCCATTCAAAGCCCTAAGTCAAACAGGGTTGAAGAAGAGAAAGGAAGAGGTGAAGCTAGTAGGCTAACAACCCTTAGGTATAGTCCCCCTCACATGAGAAACTTGGATCAAACATTTAGGGTTTATAATAATCCATTATCGGATGTTGTGGATAATAATTATAAAAAGAGGGATAAATGGAAAAATATACCCTACAATGAAAATATGAACCACTATAACTATGGACAATACAATAATCATAATGATGAAAAAAGAACAAACAATGGGGAAATTGCTGGTAACTGGAATGGTAGAGATAGGATCAACAATAATAGGGGGGATTATGGTAACAATGGAAACTATGGCAGCAATGGTAATAGGAACGATCAAAATGGAAATAACACTAATGGTGGAGGTAACAATAGAAACAATGGTAATAATTAAGGAAATAGAAATTACCAAACTAACAACTATGGTGGAAAACCACCTATGACCATTGAAAGGTACAAGCAGTTGGATTTCAGTGGGATAGCTGGATATCCTAATCAGATTTCAAATGATTTAAGATCAGCTATCCCTAAATTCACTGGAAATGGAACTGATCCTGCAGAACAACATGTAATAAATGTAAAAAATATCATTGAAGAGTTTGAAATCCCTTATGAATATGTTTCTATGAAATTGTTTGTTCAATGTCTAACAGAGGATGTAGGAGAATGGTATAGGAATCTTCCCGACAGATGCATTGGTAGTTGGCAAGAGTTTGTGACAATATTTTTAGGAGAATTTGGAGAACATAATGATACTTTATTTGCATCTCATGAGTTGACTAGCATAAAGAAGAATCAGAATGAATCAACCTATGAATTTAAAAAGAGGTTTAATAAAGTACTCAATAGAATACCAAGAGATATTAGACCTGTTAATTTCTTTTTGATTGATTTTTATTTGAGTGCTTTTGACAGCAAGACTCGTTATGAGATCCTATCTCACAAACCTACTACCTTGCAACAAGCTTTTAAAACAACAACTACCATTGAAAATAACAGAAAGGCTGCTGGGAGAATTTGCAAGAGAGATGATCCAAAATTATATAATCCCAAAGCAACAAAAAAGGATGAGTTTGGCCAAATCATGGACATGTTGAAACACATGAAGGGTAAGAAAAATCACAATGAGAGGTCGCCCCCATATAGAAGTAACAAGCCTATAAGTTACAATAGACCTATATTGCATGACATATCATATAATACAAATTGGAAAGATGGTAAGCCGATAAATGCAGATCTAAGCAAAGAAACTCCCGATCCATTGAAGAAGGTAAATAATTTTGTGGAAGAATACATGGTGTGAAGTCTACAATTTACCCCATGTTGTTGAGCAATGTATGATTACTCAGCGTTTTGCAAAAGAGAAGGACCATGAGAGTGAATATGAGCCCACAGTGAATGTACTTTCATTAGATCCATTTTGGGGTAGGTGTGAGGATTCATCCAAGGATGAGAAATCATCAGATGTACAATGGAGAAGAGAGAGATAACAACACAGTGTACAACAAGTTTTTACTGATGATGATGTGGACATCCCATCCCTGAGGAGATTGTTTCATAATGGAGAGTTGGTGCATTCCTTGAGAAACTTAACGGATGAAGAAAATAAAGCCTATACTGTGGCAGTAGTAGCTCAGGCAAAAAGCAATTATCAGTTAAGGAACGTAATAGTGAACCCAGAGCAAGGTAAGCCATCCGGGATATTTACAAAATTTCCTAAAGCTAGTGGAAATGAAGACACCATCACTAACAAGGAAAAGGAAGGTGCAGTAGAAAAGGTCAAACAAACAGAACCTCCTCAATTAACAAAGCCAATCAAAAAGGAATAGATTAGTAAGCCACTCTCAAATTGTGGATCATTTATGTCTTAGGCTTTATCACAGCTGAAAATATCTATGCCCTTGCTTGAAGTAATGAAATTCCCTGATTACAAACATGAAACAATCAAGATTTTGTCTAACGTTGATGAAGTTAATAAAGAGGATCATAAGCCAAAAGTTGAAGATCCACCTGTTGTCTATTTGGGAACTTCTATCACGAAGAATCTTACCTAGGTTGATCTTTTTTATCTGACTTTGATGATTAACAATAAAATGGTTAAGAATTGTATGATAGATTCAAGTGTAGCCGTGAACATAATGCCAAAAGATGTCATTAAAGAACTTAGGGTGCATGAAGACACTCCTTATGGGAAATGTTATGCTATGGATAACATATCAGTCCCAATTGTTGGAATTATGAAGGATGTGGAGTTTCAATTTCCAGCATGCCCTGATACGCCATATAAAACAAACATTATCGTTGTGAAAGTTCCGCCAAATTATGGGATATTACTATTAAGGCAATGGTCAAATTTGTGTTGGCATTACAGTAAGAAAGATTGTTGATATTCAATAAGGATATTGAGAAGGTTGTTAAAGATTATTGATATAACTGAAGAAGGATGATAACTATCTTTATAACATTATTTTGTCATTGATGTCAAGAAATTGATTATCTGATTCAGTATGATGTTGCCATATCTTGAGAAGATTGATTAGAAGATAATTAAGATGTCGGTAAAAGACACGGAAAAAATGTGATGAATAAAGGGAGGAATAAGTTATTCAATGGGCAACTATTACCGAGTTAGACAATGATGAGATCATGATGTTTAGATTGTTTTGATGTCCTACATATGTTGTTGATTGTAAGGTTAATACTATACTATGCAACCAAGCAATGAACCTAGTCGGTAAACCCTAAGGAACCTAGTCGGTAAACCCTAAGGTTATCGATATTGGTTAATGAAGGCGAAATGTCTACCGAGTAAAGTTTAGTATTTACCGAGTTGCAACCAAGTTATGACAGTGCGCATGGGATGGATAAAAGCATTATTTAATGAAGGACAATGATTAGCTAGAGATGTATAAATGATTGGTATGCCGTGTATGAAGTTTGTTAAGGATCTATGGCAAAGGAAAATCGGCAGGAAGATCTACAACGCAGATTGAACCGCAATAACCTTATGCAAGTTCCAAGATAGGAATGCAAGTCCCGAGGTAAGGTAAAACGTTTTCAAATCGGAAGGATAATTGAACCTAGTCAAGTTTGAAGATTTGATGGCTAAGATTGATCATGGGAAATGTGATCAAGGAGATTTAGCGGTTAGCAATTGTTTATAAATAAGGAATTGTTAATAAACAAGGTATGCGGGCAAGTGTATGCACAAGGATGCTACATAGTGATTACCGAGCACAGAAGCTTGAAGACCTGTTTGAATAACAGAGTAGAGAGCCCAGCAGAGGGACAAGATAAGTCCTATGACTAGATTGTTTTGAGCAAATAAGAATCTGCTTTAGCATTTTACATGTGAAGTTGCTGATAGATTTTATTACTGTTATTTTGTAAGTGACAGAAAATCTCTTAACCGAGTGGACTTAACAGTCTTATATGTAAACCCTCTAGCAAGGTAACATTCTAAGTGAGTGTTTGAAATCCTTTAACAAGGTCACTTCTAACAAAGTGAAGATCCTAACAGATCTAAGGGAAATCCCTTAACCGGGTCACATCTAGCAATGTGTTTGTAATCTTTAACAGGATTTGCTTTTAACCGAGCATACTATAGAAGAGTATATTTCTTAGTGGGTCTGAAATCCCACAGTGGTTTTTCCCTATTTGGGTTTCCACGTTAAATCTGGTGTTATGAGTGTTATTATGATTTTGTGTTCATAAGTTTGCATGTTTAACAATTTTTGGTTAAGTTGCTGAAGTATAAGTTACCGAGGTTGAATATATTGATTTTATGGAAGTTTAAGTTTGTATGATTCACCCCCCCCTCTCATCTTGTTAGCTATTGGCATCTGTACTTTACATTAAGTATCAGAAATAACAATTGGTATCAGAGCTAAGGATTCCGGAAGAAAAAGTTTAAAGGTACTTGAGGCAAAGATCCGAAGATGTATAAAAGGGATGCACGGAAGCTGAACAAGTCAAGTTTCTCCACATGGCAGAAAAGGATGAAGCTACATTTATCAGGAATTGGATAATATGCAACATATTATCTGGAGAATGATTACATTGCATCGAGCACCAACCCTATGACCTTGGAAGAGATTAAAGCAAAGCAAGAACATATTCAAGCTATGATTGAAATAACATCAACATTGACCGACTCGGAGTTTAATGATCTAGAAGGTTGCAATGATGCAAAAGCAATGTGGACTAAGCTCACATCTGTATATGGAGGTGATGAACATGTTCAAAGAGCAAAAGTAGATAGTCTAAGAGGACAACTTGAATCCATGAGGATGAATGAAGGTGAGAACATAACCCAATACAGTACAAGACTAAAGGAGATTGTCAATCAAATTAAAGGAGCGGGTGGAACTATTGAAGAAAAGGATATAACAAGTAAGTTGTTGAGA
The DNA here is from genome assembly GCF_030272615.1 of Cryptomeria japonica. NCBI lineage: Eukaryota > Viridiplantae > Streptophyta > Pinopsida > Cupressales > Cupressaceae > Cryptomeria > Cryptomeria japonica. Next base: position 447,459,100 of record NC_081410.1, read on the forward strand.
ACCCTTCTACCAGCTTATGCTATTCGAGTCTCTACAATCAATGAATTGAGATCTATACCTAACATGCCAGTTTCTTTGGATGCTACTATTGGTAAGCTACATGCATTTGAGTTAAGTAATTTTGATAATAGTGGGTCTTCGGTAAATAAAGTAGAATCTGCATTCAGTTCTTTTCATATTGGTGAATCTAATGATTACAATGATAGAATGAGTAAGTACTCTGAAGGGGATCAAAGTGGAGCAAGTGAAATATTTCGCAAGAACATGGAAAAAGTGCGCAAACTGTATGAGGAAATCAAGAAGCAAAAAGAATTTGAAGCATTATTAGCTAGAAGGTTACCGAGAGGAAAAGGTAAGTATAAAGGAAAGCTACCTTTAAAATGTTTCAATTGTGATAAAATAGGACATATGGCTTCTAACTTCCCTAACAAAGAATCTAGTGAAAAGAGAGAATACCGAGATAACAGGCAGAAAGATAACCAATATAGAGGACATCGAGACTTCAGAAGGAGAGATAGAAAGACATGTCTAGTAGCAGATGAGGAATCCAACGATGACGAATCTGATGAAACTGATACTGAGGAAGTTGGTTATGTGGCTATTAAAGATGGATTTGATGAGGAAAGGTATGAATAAAAAGCCCTAATATCTCACATAAATAATAATGATTCTTGGATCATAGACAGTGGATGCTCACATCATTTGACAAGTGATAAACACAAGTTTGTTAAATTAGAAGACTATGATGGAGGCTATGTAAGATTTGGTAATGATGCACCATGTCCGGTAAGAGGTAAAGGATCTATAACACTTCTTGACAATGCTAAATGTGATGATGTATACTGGGTTGAAGGTTTGAAATACATTTGTTGAGTGTAGCACAGCTAAACAATACAGGATACCGAATAGAATTTTAGAAAGGAATTGTCAAAGTTCATGACAAACATGGAAAGTTAGTTGCTACTGGGACACAAACAAAAGGTAATACATTTCATCTTTACTCAACTCAGAACAAGTGTCTTTATGCAAAGATAGATGATACCTGGTTATGGCATAAAAGGTTTTGTCATGTAAATTTTGATAATCTGATTAAAATAAGTGAGAAGCACCAAGTAAGAGGTCTACCAAGTCTTGAAAAACCTGAGAATGCTATGTGTCGAGGATGCCAGATGGGTAAGATGACAAGATCAAGCTTTACAAGTAAGTCCTACACTTCTAAAGGAATTTTAGATCTAGTACACACTGATCTTTGTGGTCCTATGAAAGTTCAAAGTTATTATGGTGATAAATATTTCATATTATTTGTGGATGATTACTCAAGGATGATGTTAGTTATGTTTTTAAAAGAAAAATCATAAGCTTTTCAAATGTTCAAATGGTACAAGGCAAGAGTTGAAAATGAAACAGGAAGACAACTGAAATGTCTTAGATCTGATAGAGGAGGAGAATTCACTTCTGATGAATTTAACTTATACTGCAATGATCATGGTATAAAGAGCCAAGTATCTAGACCGAGAACACCTTAGCAAAATGGGATAGCCGAGAGAAGGAACGAATCAATTGTGGATTGTGCAAGAACCCCGATGATAGAAAAGAGGGTACCTCAAACATTTTGGAGAGAGGCAATCAACACTGCAGTTTACACCCTGAACCGAGTTCAACTGAAGAAAGGAACTATGAAGACACCATATGAGATCTGGTATGACAAGAAACCTAATGTAAGTTACTTTAAAATCTTTGGAAGTAGATGCTATGTTCACAAAGATGACAGAAATGGAAAGTTTGATCAGAAAAGTGAAGAAAGAACATTTCTTGGTTATTCTTCTAGAAGTAAAGCATTTAAATGTCTGATCAAATCATCTAACAAAATAGTGGAAAGTGCAAATGTGAAAATTGATGAATTTGTAGAAAGAAATGATGAAGGAAATTCCAAAGAACCAGAGGATTATGAAGAATTTGTTTATGTTCAACCCAGAAGTTCTACCAAGAAAGCTGCTGAAGAAAATGAAGATAATGTCCAGTTACCAAGTGATGAAGAAGATCATACAGAACCTACCGAGCCTATATTAGCCAAATATGTCAAAAGACATCATGCATCAAGTCAGATTATAGGAGATAAAGATGATCTAGTGATGACAAGAAACAAACTGAGACATAACACATGTCTGATTTTTGAATTTGAACCGAGAATAGTGAAAGAGGCATTTAATAGTGAAGATTGGGTAAATGCTACGACAGAAGAAATTGATCAAATCAAGAAGAATGACACATGGACACTAATCCCAAGACCAAAGGACAAAAATGTAATCGGTACTAAGTGGATTTTCATAAACAAGCTAAATGAAAAAGGTGAGGTCATTCGCAACAAAGCAAGACTATTTTGCAAAGGTTATGCTCAAGAAGAAGGAATAGATTATGGTGAGACTTTTGCACCTGTGGCTAGACTTGAGTGAGTAAGAACATTGTTGGCATATGCTGCTTTCAAAATTTTCAAGGTATATCAAATGGATGTTAAATCTGCATTTTTGAATGGTATACTAGAAGAAGAAGGTTTCATTGAACAACCTGAAGGATTTGTTGAAGACAAGAGTAAAGATCGGGTATGCAAACTGAACAAAACCTTATATGGTCTGAAACAAGCACCTAGAGCATGGTATGAAAGATTGCACTCTTATTTAATCAAGATTGGTTTTATAAGGATAAGTGAAAACAACAATATGTACATGAAGAAAGATGAGGACAATGGAATACTAATCTCAGCCATATTTGTTGATGACATTATATTTTGTGGAAATGACTCCTTATACAAGAACTTTGGAAATGAAATGTGCAAAGAATTTGAGATGTCACTAATCAGTGAGATAAAGTATTTTATAGGTTTATAGATATTGCAAATGAAAGATGAGATTTTTATTACTCAATCCAAGTACATAAAGGAAATCTTGAAGAAATTTGGAATGGAGGATTCTAAACCAGTAAATACTCCTATGACTACTAACTGTAAATTATCAAAGAATGATGAATCTGCATCTGTTGATGAGACACTTTACCGATCTATGATTGGAAAATTGCAATATGTTGTGCATAGTAGACCGGATATAGCACATGCAGTAGGTATTGTAGCAAGATTCTCTGCAGATCCCAAGGAAACTTATATGACAACAATCAAGAGAATTTTCAGATACCTGAGAGGCACTGAAGATTATGGCTTAGTATATGAAAAGAGAAATAATTTTGATTTAAAAGTTTATACTGATGCTAATTGGGTAGGCAACATAGATGACAGGAAAAGCACAAGTGGTGGAGCTTTCTTTTTGGGAGAAAGACTAGTAAGTTGGCTTAGCAAGAAACAAGGATGTATTTCTCAATCTACAGCAAAAGCTGAATATGTTACTGCAGCATTGAATTGTACCAATATAGCATGGATCAAACAACTGTTGGAAGGTATAAATGAGAAAGTTACTGAGCTAGTAACTATATTCTGTGATAATACTAGTGCCATTAACATTTCAAAGAATCCAGTGATGCACTCTAAGACAAAGCATATATCTATAAAGTATCATTATCTCAGAGAAGAAGTTCAAGAGAAGAAAGTTGTGCTGGAATATATCAGTTCAAAGGAGCAATTAGAAGACATCTTCACAAAGCCATTGCCAAGGGACACTTTTGAGTATCTCAGAAGCAAGTTAGGGGTCCTACCCCTATCTTCTACTCACTGACCAAGCTCGGTGAAAGCATCAATTCAATGAAACTACAAAATATTATGTGTGGATTGATGTTTATTTACGCACTTTAGGAGGTCACCTAAAGGTGTGCAAGAAAAAATGAATAGAGACAAGTTGATCTGACCGAGACTGAGATGTTACACAACAAGGCAAATCACTTCACAAAGGAAGAAATCATGATTTAGTTCTTTTACTTTTTGGCATTGTTGTCAAAGGAGGAGAAGACTAAATGGTTGACTGCATGATAAAGCCCCGAATGATGGAAATAATAGAAGACTAATGACAGGGGGAGTAGATTGCAAAAATGGAGAAGACTAAATGCAAGTCAACAGCTCAGAAGCCTAATGAAAAATGGAGAAGACTTTAGAAGACAACAGATCAAGGATAACAAGAGAAGTCTAACAACAATCTGAATCCAAATCAATTTGAATATCTTGTTGGTATTAACATTTAATTGTTGGTTTTTCCATCAATGCCAAAGGGGGAGATTGTTGGCATTACAGTAAGAAAGATTGTTGATATTCAATAAGGATATTGAGAAGGTCGTTAAAGATTATTGATATAACTGAAGAAGGATGATAACTATCTTTATAACATTATTTTGTCATTGATGTCAAGAAATTGATTATCTGATTCAGTATGATGTTGCCATATCTTGAGAAGATTGATTAGAAGAGAATTAAGATATCGGTAAAAGACACAGAAAGAATGTGATGAATAAAGGGAGGAATAAGTTATTCAATGGGCAACTATTACCGAGTTAGACAATGATGAGATCATGATGTTTAGATTGTTTTGATATCCTACATATGTTGTTGATTGTAAGGTTAATACTATACTATGCAACCGAGCAATGAACCTAGTCGGTAAACCCTAAGGTTATCAATATCAGTTAATGAAGGTGAAATGTCTACCAAGTAAAGTTTAGTATTTATTGAGTTGCAACCGAGTTATGACAGTGCGCATGGGATGGATAAAAGCATTATTTAATGAAGGACAATGATTAGCTGGAGATGTATAAATGATTGGTATGCCATGCATGAAGTTTGTTAAGGATCTATGGCAAAGGAAAATCAGTAGGAAGATCTACAACGCAGATTGAACTGCAATAACCTTATGCAAGTTCCAAGATAGGAATTCAAGTCCCAAGGTAAGGTAAAATGTTTTCAGATCGGAAGGATACATTGAACCTAGTCAAGTTTGAAGATCTGATGGCTAAGATTGATCATGGGAAATGTGATCAAGGAGATTTAGCGGTTAGCAATTGTTTATAAATAAGGAATTGTTAATAAACAAGGTATGCGGGCAAGTGTATGCACATGGATACTACATAGTGATTACCGAGCACAAAAGCTTGAAGACCTGTTTGAATAACAGAGTAGAGAGCCCAGCAGAGGGACAAGATAAGTCCTATGACTAGATTGTTTTGAGCAAATAAGAATCTGCTTTAGCATTTTACATGTGAAGTTGCAGATGGATTTTATTACTGTTATTTTGTAAGTGACAAAAAATCTCTTAACCGAGTGGACTTAACAGTCTTATATGTAAACCCTCTAGCAAGGTAACATTCTAAGTGAGTGTTTGAAATCCTTTAACAAGGTCACTTCTAACAAAGTGAAGATCCTAACAGATCTGAGGGAAATCCCTTAACCGGGTCACATCTAGCAATGTGTTTGTAATCTTTAACAGGATTTGCTTTTAACCGAGCATACTCTAGAAGAGTATATTTCTTAGTGGGTCTGAAATCCCACAGTGGTTTTTCCCTATTTGGGTTTCCACGTTAAATCTGGTGTTATGAGTGTTATTATGATTTTGTGTTCATAAGTTTGCATGTTTAACAGTTTTTGGTTAAGTTGCTGAAGTATAAGTTACCGAGGTTGAATCTGTTGATTTTATGGAAGTTTAAGTTTGTATGATTCACCCCCCCCCCCTTCTCATCTTGTTAGCTATTGGCATCTGTACTTTACATTAAGTATTAGAACTAACAATTTGGTGGGGGGACATGTCCAACTAGATCTTTCATATGCGACCATCTCAGTAAAAGGGCCGAATGTAGGGATTGATAGAGAGACGAGATCATTCTACCTAATAGAGGAGGTTGATCCAAACGAGACAACATGTTTTCTCCAAACAGATATAGATAACTTTTAGGTAAGTATTTCTAAACCCATTCAATGCAAAACTAATAAGTTTGAAAATACTATTGAATCACATGAGGATAAGATTTGGAAAATGTACTTTGATGGTGCTTGCAGTAAGGAAGGAAACAGAGTTGGTGTGGTTTTTATTTCTCCTAATGAAAAATCATTCAAATATTCTTTCTTGTTAGCCTTTGAATGTACAAACAATGTTGTTGAATATGAAGCACTCTTGTTAGGTCTTAGAATGACAAGTAAATATGGCATTAAATTACTAATAGTTTATGGTGATTCAGAGTTAGTCATATCTCAAGTGAGGGAAAGATTTGCCACTAAAAATGTAAGGCTTCGAAATTACAGAAATGAGATGTGGGATTCAATCGAAATTTTTGATGCATTTTATATAACATGGATTGAAAGGTCTAACAATATTTTGGCTAATTTTATGGCTAACTTAGCAATTAAACATAATGATATTCCTTTTGATGACATCACCCAAGTTGAAATAAAAACTAGACCTGCAGTACTAGATAACATAAACAATTGGCAGATATTTGATAATGACAGGGATCTTCTGAAGTTCTTCTTTTGTGAAGATCAGTATGAAGGCCAACATATGAATTGGAATGCATATGTGGAAGAGGAGAGTGGTAAGGAATCTCTATTTGGAAAAAATATCCTACATCTTAAAACAAACAAGATTCCCAAAGGGTTGGTGGAACTAGAGAGGATGTTTGACAATAAGGACATGACAAATTTCAAGCCCAACACTGGAAGTTGTGAAGAAGTAGAAAAAATAAACTTGGGAAGTGAAAACAATCCTAGAGAGGTTTACATTGGGAAGAAGATTACACCGAAAATTAGGACTGCATTGGTCAATCTGTTAAGAAAGTACAAACATGTTTTTTCTTGGTCATATGATGATCTCAAGGCATACAAAGAGGATTTGTTCCAGCATGAAATCCCATTGAAATCAGATGCAAAACCATTTAAGAAAAATCAAAGGCCTATAAATCCCACATTGGCTCCCAAAATGAAGGAAGAATTGATGAAGATGAGGAATGCAGGGATTATAGAGCCTATAAGACATTCTACATGGGTGTCGAACTTGGTACCTGTTAGAAAGAAAAATGGTGATATCAGATTATGTGTGGACTTTAGGAATTTAAATATATCATCTTTAAAGGATAATTATGCTCTGCCTAACATGGAAGCTTTGCTGCAAAAGGTAACAAGGAATGAATTACTTTCTATGATGGATGGGTTCTCTAGTTACAACTAGGTGAAGGTTAAGGAATCAGAAAAATACAAAACAACTTTCACTACACCATGGGGCACATATGTGTATGCAAGAACACCATTTGGACTCACCAATGCTGGGGCTACTTTCCAAAGGGCCATGGATGTAGCTTTTGAAGGCCTCATTGATTACATTTTAGTAGTATACCAGTATGATTTGACAACATACTCCAAGAAAGCAGAGAACCACTGTAATGACCTAGAGAAGATTTTCATCAAAGCACTGGAGTATGGTATCTCTCTAAATCCAAAAAAGTGTCACTTTGGGGTCACTAAAGGTAAATTATTGGGTCACATTGTATCTAAAGACAGAGTAAGGATCGACCCTAAGAGAATTGTAGCTATCAACAAAATTCAGTTCCTTAAAACAGTCAAAGCTATTCAATCATTCTTTGGACAAATTAATTTTGTTAGAAGATTTGTGTCAATTTTTTCTGAAATTGTAAAACCTATTGCAAAGATGTTGAAAAAGGGTGCAGAGATAAAATGGACTAATGAAGCAATTGATTTTTTTGTAAACATTAAAAGGGTCATCAAGGAAGCGCCTGTACTTAAATCTCCTGATTTCTCTAAACCTTTTCAAGTATTTTCTTTTGCTTCATTTCATACTATTGTTGCAGTTATGTTACAAAAGAATAACAAGGGCCATGAACAACCAGTGGAATTTTTTAGCAAAACACTACAAGCTTCTGAGTTAAATTATGATATAAATGAGAAACAAGCATATGCCCTGGTAAAAGCTGTAAAATCTTTTAGACCATACTTAGTGGGAATTAATGTCATTGCTTATGTTCCTAATGCAGCAGTCAAAGATATTTTTTAGGACGACTGAAACTACTGGGAGAAGATACAGATGGATCAATCAAATTCAGGAGTTCAACATTGATATCCAGATTACTAAACTGGTAAGAGGTCAAGGATTGGCTAAATTAATGACAAAATCCAATTTGGAAGCAACATAGATAAATCAGGTAGAACTAGAGGAGGCTCAAATAAGCATTGAGATGTGTCCTTGGTACAAGAACATTGTCTATTGTTTAAAACATATGAAGTGTCCAGAAGATCTAAATGATAGTCAGAAAATAACACTTAAGCTTCATGCATCTAGGTATGTATTTCTTAAAGGTGATTTATATTGGAAAAACATGGATGGTATCTTCTTATTTTGTTTGGATATTTATCAAGCTCAATCTGTTTTAAAAATATTACATGAAGGTGTATGTGGGGGGAATTTTTCAACAAAAACTACTGCCCATAAAATACTCAATGTCGGTTACTATTGGTCGCAAATATTTAAGGATTGTCATACTTATATCAAAAAATGTGAGGTTTGCCAGAAATTTTCAGGAAAGCTTAAATATGATGGAGCTCTTCCACTTAGACCCATGCAAACTGAAGAACCTTTTCAGATGTGGGGTGTTGATTTCATAGGAGAAATTGCAAACAAATCTAGTGGAGGACATAAATGGATTCTAGTAGCCACTGATTACTTTACCAAATGGGTGGAAGCAATTCCTACAAGGCAGGCTACAAGTAAAGTGGTAACAAAGTTTCTTTTGGAAAATATATTGATAAGATTTGGGGTACCCCATAAAATTGTTGTATATAATGGGATGTGTTTCAGATCCAAAGAATTTGCTGATTTTTGTGAAAGTTATGGAATCACATTGTCATATTCATCACCTTATCATCCCCAGGGGAATGGAGAAGAAGAATCCAATAATAAAAACTTATTAAAGATCATTAAGAGAATGTTAGGTAACAACAAAAGGGCATGGGATTCAAAGTTGAATTTGGCAGTGTAGGCAAATAGAGTAACAATCGAGAAATCCAGAGGGTTTGCTCCTTATCAGCCTGTTTATGGTAAAGAAGCAAGGTTGCCTTTGAACAGTCTGCTCCCAGTGTACAAATTTGTCTCAGAGAAATATTTAGAAGATGTTGATTTCATGGAAGACGGGTTGATCCAGTTGGTTGAATTGGATGAGTACAGAAGAGAGGCTCAGGAACAAAATATACAGAAACAAAAGATGGTAAAAGCATTACATGATAAGAGAGCTTCTATTAGGAATTTTGAGGAAGGAGAGTGGGTGCTCAAATGGAATGCAAAAGACCAGGATAAGGGCAAGCATGGAAAATTTGAAGCACTTTGGCGAGGACCGTATGTCATCCTGGAAAAGAAAGGCGAAAATTTATACTTCTTGCAGAACGTTGATGGTGAAATTCAGGAATTTCTAGTACATGGTCAGTACCTCAAACACTTTTTCTCTTAAGGAGAAGGGAGTATTATTGTACTATAATGGTGTAGTTTTCCTTTGTTGTTTGTTTCTATGTATTGTTTGGTCTGCTTTCCAGAGATAGCTGAGATCTTGCTATGTCCCTAAAGAGAACATACATCCCTAGAAAGAGCCACTGTTAGCACATATTTTTGCAAAATATTTTGTGTTATTTGTTTGATTTTTTATATGTACATTTTCATCACAAGAGCATTTATTGTTGGATTATATGTGTAGGAGGCATATTGCGGTATCAGAAAGATCCTGTTGTGACCTATTTTCAAAATTGGACAAGTACTGCTAGGGTATGCTAAGGGTTGGCACTGAATAAGGACTACATGAGGATATTTCATCATGACAGTATTGGGATCCTTATAAGGCATTCTTTGGGCCTATGTGATAGACTTTGTCAATTATTAGCACATATGAAGTTTCCATGAAAGGTTGCAAGTGCAAATGATATATGAAGAGGAGATTGATTAGCATAATTATCAAATTTGAGCTATCGGCGTAAGTTACCCCGATAAGACCGACTAGCCAAAATAATGAAAGAACCTATCGACATGACTTAGACAAACCACTCTGAAGGAGGACCAAAAGAAAGTTCAAAAGGAGGGTTTCATCGGCATAACATTCACTATCGGGGGTATGAGAAAATGTTGTGTCGATAGCCGATGAGGTTATCGGTATAACTTACACCGGTGAAAGAGAATGCGAAGTAGAGGTTGACAATGTCACCGGGTCATCAAAAAATATCATTTCATGCTACCTTGATACCCGATGGGCTAGGTGGCAAAGGTGGTGTCATCGGCAGGACTTACTTCGATGAGTCAATACCAAAAGGTGGAAAATAGGACTCATTGGGATAACTTAAACCATTGGTGAAAAGTGTTTTAGTTTACGTCGATACCCGATGAGAAGGACAAGTCGGGTTTTGAAGAAGGAGACTTGATCGGGATGAGTTACACCGATAAAAGATGAAGTCGTCGGGATATCATCGCCTCATCGGGAGGAGACATTTTTTGTTACACCGATACTCCTTGAGAAAGCGGAGGTAGGTGTGGACGAGGACTCATTGGGATAACTTAAACCATCGGAGGAGCGTATTTAGAGTTATGTCGATGCCTAATGGGCAGAATGCACAGAGGAAAAGAAGGAGGTTATATCAGAATGTCATCGACATAAAGGTAAAGATAAAGCCTAGCTAGAAGGTAGAGCCATCGAGGAAGTTATAACCATCAGAATTATAACAAATAAGCTATGTCGATACCTGATGGAGTGATCAGTGAGACCTATGCCAATGAAAAGGATAGGTGGCGCAAAGTGATTGAACTATCGGGAGGAGTTATGACGACTAGCAGTTGCAAAATCCAATCTTAACAAATCCACCCGCCATTATTAATATAGGCAATGAACAACTCTGTGCTCACACAAGGTGAATCACAACACCATTTCAATTGAGTAAGTGTTCCTGAAGTATCAAATCTATATATAGAAGCTGGTATAATGAATTGGCATAGCAAACTAAAGCAAACAGAGAGATTGGAGTGAAATTAAGCCACAAAAAAATGAATTTTAGTAAAGCTTGAGGTATTCAGATAAGAACTTTAAATTAGGCATTCAGGGCGTGAATGGCATCTTCATTGGATCAAGATATGATCCAGATGATGAGGCTATGCATTTGTGGGCCCTCTATCCTCCAAATAAGAGGTCGAAGGTCATAGATGTGGACAAGGCTTTTGGACACATGATGAAGTTAAAGGTTGGTGAAGTTGATCTCATGGTCACAGCAGCTATGGGAGTTGATATTTAAAAGTTAAATAAAGCACAAATGAAGATGCTAGTAAAAGAAACAGGAAAATATAAATCATTATATGAGGAACTCTTAAGAAGTAGGGGCCAATCTGTACCCCAGATAGTAGATGAGTCCATATTGAAAAAGAGGTGTGAAGAACTGCACAAAGAAACCAAAAAGTTGAAGGAAAGAATGCAAAGCATAAGGATAGACACAACATGTGTCCTACTGTCTAAACGATTTGAGAATCTGTAGAAGATACTGGAGGAATTTTTTATTGTCTACCAGAGAAACATGGATAACACAGTGTCGCACCAAAGGACCCTTGATAGGTTAAATATGCTACTGCAAGATCAGACACTGGGTGACAAAAGGATCAATAAGGTTAAAAAATTGATTGACACTCATGAAGGATTCACAACAGAGTTGAAAATTGAATATGAGGAGTGTAAGGGTATTGTCAATCATGGATTCCCAAGTGTGGTAGATGATACAAGGGTAATAAAGGACTAAAACCAATGGATTACCAAATGCAGATCGCTACTTAGTTCAGCCCTTAGCATTGCCCGTGCAGATACGTTGGATATGAATGAAACAGGGGAATAGGTTGAGAATTTTGTTACAACAGAGATAGCGGTCAGAGACATTATCTTCAAGGCCTACACATATAAAGATGAAGGATATCTTTGACATATCCATAAGTATGGTCAACGACTGGATGGAAAGAATTAGTCTATGTCATTGTATTTTGTTTTATTTATAGCAATTAGGGAGTCAGTTAGGTTTCTATTAGTTTTAGTTTGTACTAATGAAAGGGTGTGTCCTTTCATTCATATCTCTTGAGTCATATATATATATAGAGAGAGAGAGAGAGAGTCATTTTGTATTCTAGAAAGGATGAGAACGAAAAAGAAAATTGTTATCTTTCAAATGGTCTGTTGGAACCAACAGTGTTATGTAAAGTAGGTCTGTAGAAATGAAAATCCATTTTGTGCAAGCAAATGTATCATGAAGTATTTGTGAGTTTGCAGTTTTTGTACACCCATTGTTCCAAGAAATTAATATACAAGATTTGCTTCTTTTTATCTTCAGATCGTTTCACATTATATGATGTTGATGAATTCAAATCCCTTGGATAAATTTGAATAAGGTTTATTGCAGTGTTTTATCACTTGTTGTTATACAGATAACATAATTGTTTTTGTTGCTCTTATAACATACATTGAAGTCATTGTAGTGATAGTCTTGCATGCCTCTGAGTTTTCTCAAACTGTCTCCAAGGATCACAAATATTTGTCCATTAAGTAACATGTAAATTGTCAAATAAGGCACTGGTCTGTTATTAGTTTTCTGTGAGTAAATTTGGTGTGCACAAAGTCCTCACCAGAGAAAAATATTACTAGTTTCTACTAGCATTATTTTTTCATAATTACTCAAGGTTCCAACAACATTCTTTTATAAGCTTTTATTCATTATCAATTATATTCAAGTTTTCAGATTAAAGCAAGTTAAAAGCACATAATAAAGTATAGTTGCAGGAAATATTTTTCCATTCTTGTAAACAACTAATTTGTTAAGTTTAAATTCACTATAAAGAAATCTCTTTGTGATTTGGAGATTGAGGTATACCCACCTAGGTCTTGGGGAGCCTAAAGTGCAAAGGAATTTGGTCTTTGACCATTCTTGTTCGTTGGCCAAGGCTGATCGGATCAGTTAGGGATTTGGCAAGTCCCTTTGATTTGGATCTAACTCTTTCATATTTCTTATCCTTCTTGCCTTTCTCTTTTGATCTACCACAAATTACAAGAGCATCCTCAACTGACTCATAAGTCTTCCTTCACATCTCTTGAAAAAGTAATGATGCTACCACCTCATCCATCTTGAACTTGGTAGTTGTACTCCTAATAGCCTTAATAAGGTGGTCCCATGAGTCAAGAAAAGAACACAATAGAAAAATGCAACGATCTTCTTCCTCAATCTTGTCACCAATATAACCCAATTGAGAAAAAATCATGTTGAATGCATTGAGATCATCAACATATCCTCCATCTTCTATCTTCATAGAATACATATTTTTTCTCAAGAAAAATTGTTTACAAGGGATTTATCCCAATAAACATTTCCAAGCTTCTTCCAAAGTTCTTTTGTAGTAATCTCTTGATGCAAATTTAGAAGCATCAAATCAACTAAACTGAGTCTTATCAAACCCTTAGACTTCTGATCCATTGTATCTTAAGATTCTTGACTTGTAGTTTGAAGTTTTGTTCTAGATATTGCAACTCATAGATCTTTATCCACGAACATATACTCCAATTTCAACTTCTAAAGTTTGAATTTGCTACTATTAAACTTCTCCATATCAGCTTTTTGTATGTGCTTTCCATCTTCTTTCAGCGATAAGATTTTGAAAATGCTCCACAAAATCTCCCACTCAAACTGAGATCAGTATAAAAAACCTACTACCCAACAATAGAACCAAAATTGATTAGGCTCTGATACTAATTCAAAGGAAGCTAAGGTGCAAATTGCACTTCTTAATGCTAATCTAGTGAGGGAGAGTGCAATTTTTCTTAAAAATCTTAACTATTACAAAAATAGAAACACATTCAGAAGGAGATAATAAACATGCATAAAGATATACAACGAACATAAAATATATCAAGGGGAAAAACTTTTTGCAAGCAAAACCCCACACTCCAAAAGCGCAATACTTTATATTCTAGTAAACTAATAGTTACAATACAACATCAACACCTAGCTTCTTCTACATGAGTCTACAATTGACAACCCACAATCTAGATTAATTTCAGTAGCATAAAAATTCATCTACAAAACACAACATACATAATGCTCTCTAAGACTACCTTATATAGAGAAATACAATAAAGGAGGAACCTTTTAGATGAAAATATAGGTCATGCAAAACACTCGACACACTTTTTCAACCACCTGTAAGCATGTAATTGACACATATACATCTCCAAATGACTCCCCAATCAAACCTCCTAAGTTAGGCACCCAAAATTTACCATCTTTGGGTATGACAGGTGCTCTTACATCTCTTACAGTTGTCATACAAATAGTCATTATTAGAACTAATTGTAAGTGAAATAATCACGTGTCTAAAAATAGCAGATTCTCTTATAGCTTGTCATTACCCAATTTTGGTGTCCACCTTCTCAATACAAAGGTGCCTCTAACACTTTCCCATTATGTCATAGAATCTATCATAAACTATAATAGGTTGGTGTGTCATAAAGCTATCATAAGTTATCATATATAGGCGTGTCACAATTTTTTATTACATGACACTTGTCACCCACCACTACAAAAGTCCAAGGTCCTCTAAGTGGGACGCCTACCTCCATGTGAGGATAAAATAAGTTATGTCACCTTTCTAGTAGGATGACAATTCAACATGCCAACTGCCACTATATGATGAAATGACATGTGCAAACTAAATTGTCTTTGTAGGCTCATAAATTAACAAAATATTAAATAAATAAATTCAAATACCAATGTCAGGACTTGCAAAGATTGAGACATCTTAATTGCAACAACTTGAGTCTTCTTTCCCTTTTGTTGAGATGCTAGGATTGACATTTCTCTTGTGCATACTTTGATGGTTTTTTCTTTGTTAGGTAAGCTAAATGAAAGTATTTAGTGTGCATGAGATGCAAAAATAATTAATATCAACCTTGGGGTTTATCATGGAAAATACTTATTGTTTAGAATTTGTGCTCATTTTGATATTTGAAAACAATGGTATATGTGAAAGGGCCATTGTTTAGGTGCAAGTTGCTATCACTAAGAATAGATTGGTAATTGCACGATTTTTCCAAATAGATGTCTCACTAGATAGGCGGTTTGTGTGGTGATTTTTCGTATTATGAATTGCAATATGAGATATTTTAGAGGAAGTTTTAAAATATTATATTTTTTATAAATTAAGTTTATAATTTAGATATATGTCCTTCGACCATATGTACTTTGGTCTCTATTGTAAGTGGTTTACACAAATATTAATGGATTTTGCATGGGTTCTTAGACTACCTTGGGTCTTTTTTCTGATATCATGTTGCCCCTCCCTTTGGATTGTAATCTTTGTCAATTTCTATTAATAAAATCCTTTTGATGGCTTTGCAACTTTTATTTTAAAAAAAGGTTTAAAATTTAAAAATTGATATATTTAAAGAGATTATTCATGGTTTCATTCTTTTGATTTTATGAATAAATAATTATTTGATTTAAATTATAATTTATAATTTATTAACAATAAATTAATAGGATTGGAAAAAAGTCTATAATGTATTAATTTTCAGAACAAATAAAAATATATAAAAATAATCAAATTGATATTATATTATATTATATTATATATTTTTTAATTATTTGTTATTAGAAATTTATATTATATTTAAAGTATGAAAAAAAGATAAATTGATATTTTTATAAATCTAAGATCGAAATTGCTAACCCTTAAGTTCGTAAAATCTTTCTCAATGTTAGGAGATTAGTTGGGTTCCCCTTTAGTTATGGATTTAGAATATATGATTTTTTTTTGGGAAGGTTGGGTATAAAGAGAATGATTTGACTTTAGTAATTTATGAGATACATTATTTAAGGAATTTAATATATTAAATAAGTAGAAACTAAATAAATTAGGAGTTAATGAATTGGTAATTTTTATTTTCCAAATAAGTATTTATTAAAAATGGGCAAATTTTTGGTAGAGATGCATGTCTTCTATTCTAATTACATATTTAGAATTTAATTACTATAGCTTCACAAGACAAGAATTAAAAAACTTAGGAGAATCGTAAAAGTCATACAAAGGAGCTATTCCTCTCAAAATATAGAGGAAAATTATTGTACACACCTAAAAATGGTCTGAAGATAATTGATTAAATACTCAATTATTTAATTAATCCCCCTTCCCAATTAATTGAATTCACAACTAATTTTATTAATTTCCCTATTCATCTACTTGTAAATAAATCTAAATGATTTATTCATATAGTTCATTTCACATCTCCCTTTTGATTAATTAATTCTTCTAATCCCATAATTAAAATTAACAAATCCAAGTTTGTTGAGATGAATTATCCATTTTATCAATTATTTGAATTTCAAAATTAAAATTGAGCACATGGCTCCTAACTTCTAACCACCTAGCCTAACCACCCCTTAACCTAACCCATTCTACCTAATCCTGGGTTTAACTAACCCTGTCCTATCTTGCACATCCTAACCTCTTTTATTCTAACCTCCTGTGGGTTGGATATCCTCTCCTTGAGACACATGGCACTTTGGCCACATGTCTTCTCCCTTTGACACTTTCCCTCTCATGAGCAAGGTTCCTTGACACTTGTCACCACAGAGATGACATGTGTCCCTCCCTTCAACCTCTTCTCCAACTTCCCCAGTCCTAGCCCTTGATATCTTTCAGATCAAATCTAGATCGTCGATTCTTGCCACCTTAGCTTTGGCCTTGGAATTCCTATAAATACCCCTCATTTTGGAGCAATAAAGAGCCTTTGCATCCTAGATTTTAGCATCATTACTATAGGCATTCTTAATCATCTAGCATAATTGGCAATCAGATCAATATTAGCATGTTTAGAATAACTTTTAGCATGTTAATTTAGTTTCCATTTATCAATCATGTAGCTTAAATAATCATTTTAGTTAAATCATGCATCAATCAATCATGCAATAAATCAATTGCATTATCATGAAGTAGCTACTCAACTTTTGAGTTACCACTTTGGAGGTCATTGCTCCGCTGAGAGCTAACATATCCAACACCTTCAAGGTCCTAAAAAATAGAGGAAGATGGGACATCTCAAAGGAGCTTTTGGTTTGCTTTTATTTAGCTTTCAATTTGCTTAATAATTTCATTTATATTGTCTCATCTATGTGCTTGTTTATTGCAATTGACCTTAATTTTAGCATCACAATTATTCCTTCAATGATGATTTTTTCAATTGTTGCACAAATTTGTCATTATTCAAACATTCTTTAGTGAGCAAGTGGAGGCTTCATAATCACAACCCAATATAAAAAGAGATTTGTCCTCAGTCAAATTATGTTTTCTTTGGTTGATTTAGATACTTAAAATAAAATAACTTTAAAGTTAAAAAAAAATTAATAGTTTTTTAATTTAAATATTTTAACGTATAATCCTAATTTTGTTGTAACATTAACCCTAATTCAATAGTAGCCTTAATCAAATTCTAATCATGACCTTTTTTGAGCCCTAACTTAAGTTGAATTCTAATTGTAGTTGAACTTGATTGATTTGTAAGCTTAATTCAAATCTAACTCTAACTAAAAAATCTAATGAAATCGGAGTTGGGATTTAATCTAATTTAGTGTTAAGGTTAGGGTTAATTTGGTTTAGGGTTTGGGTTAGAGTTCAATCTACTTTAGTAGTTTATTAGGGTTATCATTAAGGAACAATTTGGTTTAGTGTTAGTGTTTAGTTTGGTTTAGTCTTAAATTAGGTTTAGGATTATGGTTTAATTTGGTATTGTGTTAGGGTTAGGGTTCAATTAGGTTTAGTGTTATAATTAAATTTTAATTAGGCTCATGATTAGGGTTCAACATGTTCTAACATTAGGGTTAAGGTAAAATTTGGTCTAGATTTGCATGACAAGGACTTAAGTTGGTGTACTATTGAATAAGCTTTAAGTTCAGGGCTAAAATTTGGGTTGTAATTTAGTGATAGAGTTAGGGTTCAATTAAATTTACGGTTAAGGTTCATTTAGTTTAATGAAGGTCAAGATAACATATAGAATGTGAATTAAGGTTGAAATTCAAAGTTGCTTAATGTTCAATTAGGTTAAGAGTTAAGGTTCAAGTTGCTTTAGTTTTATAATTAAGGCTCAAGATGGTTTAGGGTTAGAGTTCAATATGGTTTAAGTATTAGGGTTAGGGTACAATTTGGTTAAGGTTTATGGTTAGGGTTCAATTTATTTTAATGTTAGGGTTAGGCTCAATTTGGTTTAGTGTTAGTATTAGGAAAAATAATTTGTTTAGGGGTTGGGGTTTTATTTGGTTTAGCGTTAGGGTTACAGTTAGGGATGGACTTGGTTTAGGGTTATAATTAGGGTTCAATTTGGTTTAGTGTTAGGGTGAAGATTAGATATAAAATTATAATTAGGGTTGAGATTAAAATAGTATCTATAATTTAATGAGGATTAGGGTTCATTTTGGTTTAATGTCAGGGTTAGTGTTTTATTTCATTTAGAGTTAGGGTTCAATTAGGTTTAGTGTATGAGTTAGCATATAATTTGGTTTAGGATTAGGGTTTGATTTAGTTTCATTTTTAATTAGGCTTAGGGTCAGTATTAAATTTATTTTAGTTTTAGGTTTATGGTTCAATTTGGTTTAAGGTTAGGGTCAATTTGGTTTAGGGTTAAGGTTTAAGTTGGTTTAGCATTCAATTATGTTTATAATTAATGTTCAGTTTGGTTTAGTGTTTGGTCTAGGGTT
Source organism: Cryptomeria japonica (assembly GCF_030272615.1). Lineage (NCBI taxonomy): Eukaryota > Viridiplantae > Streptophyta > Pinopsida > Cupressales > Cupressaceae > Cryptomeria > Cryptomeria japonica. The sequence continues at coordinate 447,477,827 of NC_081410.1, forward strand.
CAATTTGGTTAAGGATTGGTGCTAAGGCTCACTCTAGTTTAGTGTTTAATTAGGTTTAGGGTTAGGGTTCAATTTGGGCCAGGGTTGAATAAGAATCAAGGTTCAATTTGCATTAGAATTTTATAAAGGCTAGGTTTAAATTTGTGTTTTGGTTTAGTCTTAAGGTTTGGGTTCAATTAAATTTGGGTTAGGGTTAAATTTGTTATAGTATTAGGGTTGGTATTAGACACAAAATTAGAGTTATGATTAGGATTAAAACTTTAACCCTAATTTATTAATGTTTTTAATATGGTTTAGTGTTAAATTAAAGTTAGGGCTATGGTTCATTTAGGTTTAGTTTTAGGATAAGGATAAGATATAGAATTATGATTAAATTTGGGATAAAAAAACTAACCCTAATTTAATAATGGTTAGGGTTAAATTTGGTTTAGTATTTCATTTGGTTTAGGATTATGGTTCAATTTGGTTTAGTTCAGGGTTATGGGTCAATTAGATTTAATGTTATAGTTAAAGTTTAATTAGGCTCGTGATTAGGGTTTAACATGTTCTATTGTTAGGACTAAGGTTTAACTTGGTCTATGTTTATGGCAACGACTCAAGTTGGTGTACTATTGAATTAGCTTTAGGGTTAGGGGTAAATTTTGGGTTGTAATTTAGTGACAAGGTTAGAGTTCAATTAAATTTATGGTTAAGGTTCGTTTAATTTAATGTTAAGGTCAGGGTAACATATGGAACATAAGTTAGGGTTGGAATTCAAAGTTGGTTAAGAGTAAAGGTTCAATTTGCTTTAGTTTTAGGATTACGACTCAATATTGTTTAAGGTTAGAGTTCAATATGATTTAAGAGTTAAGGTTAGGGTTCAATTTGGTTTAGGTTTATGGTTAGGGTTCAATTTGGTTTAGAGTTAGTATTAGGATTAACAATTTGTTTAGGGTTTGGGGTTGGATTTGGTTTAGCATTAACGTTAGGGTAATGGATGAACTTGGTTTAGGGTTATGTGTGAGGGAAAATGTGTGTGCGAATACAAAGGATAAAAGATAAACTAATTAACCAAAACAAGTCATTAAACTCAACACTTCAAGATTGAAATGGTAAAATCAAAGTAAAAACATAAAGAAAATCTATGCAAACCCCAAATCCTTGCTTCGATTCAATTTGATTATTTCGCGATTGGATGTGTGCTCATGATGTCGATTTTGATGCTCAATTGTGCTCCATGATTAGATGAAAATGATAATGCAAATGATAATGGATGTGATAATGATTCTGATAGAGTGACGATATGATTGTATGAAGGTGGATTCGAGAGGTTTTGGTCTAAAAATGGAGGGATTAAATAGAAGATGAGAGGAAGGAGAGGAGGTGTGAAGAGGAGACACTTGTCTTCCAAAAAAGGACAAGTGACTCAACAAGAGGGAAGATGAATGACATGTGTCCATGAGGACAAATGTCTATTTTCAGCAAAGCTACCCAAAAATAGGATATTTTCCCCAAAAAGGGGGAAAAGAGGTTAGGATGTGCACATATGGAGGTTAGGAGGGATAGGATAGGGTTGGCTGGGAGGTTTGGAGGATGACTAGGTTGGGAGAGGTTAGGATAGATAGGGTTGGTTGGAACTCCAAGGTTAGGACAAGGGTTAGGTTAGATTGGGGGTTAAGGTTAGGAGCCATGTGCTCAAATAGGATTTGAGTCTAATTAATTAATTGAATTAATTAATCTATGGGGGTTTTGGGAAAATGAATATTTAATTAATTAAAGGTAATTAATCAAATGGGATGGAAAAATAAGGATAATTAATTAATTAGATTAATCAATTAGGAGGATGAGATAATCAATTAATTAGATTAATTAATTAGGAGGATGAGATAATCAATTAATTAGATTAATTAATTAAGAGGATAGGATAATTAATTAATTGGAAGAAATGGATATAAAATTAATTAATTAATTAGATTAATTAATTGGAAGAACAAGATTTAAATTTGATTAAATTAATTAGCCAAATTTAGGGGTCTACAGGTTATAATAATGATTAGCACAAACTTTTGATGTTGTATCAATTCTTTAATAAAGTACTTGTAAATTCAACTATAAATCTCTTGTCAAATTTATAATTATATAAATTACAATCGACATAACCATTCCATCTCTTTTTAGTGCAAGTGTAGAGTTGATGATTGTAGTTAGATTAGTCACTATTACAATTCAAATTTGACAAATTTTTTTAATATATTAAATAATTGTAAATCATTAAAATTGTAGGTAGAAATAACTTTCAAATTAATTTATTTGATCACAATTTCATATCTATAGCACTATTCATTGTCATTCAAATAGTTAATAGCCTTAGACAATTTAACCACAAAATTTAAAGCATTTCAATATTTTTATAATAAAAATTGAAAGACAGATATATTTTGCAATGACCATTTTCAAAATCAACCAATAAACAAAATATATGACATATACAATAGTGATCATGGCATTCAAGCCATTAATGTAGTTGACATTTGATTCAATGAATTAAATGTTCTATAAGATGTACCATTTTTAAATAAGAGAAAATAATGATTTTTTACACTCATTATTTCGAGTAGATGCCAATAGAAAAACAAACAAATAACATTTTTCAATCATTTAAGAGAATTTTTTTAATTCATTGGTTAAATTGATGAAAGAAATTGAATGGCATGATTACATAAATATTATTAGAAAGATAATTGTATTAAAATCATACAAGATTATCAATAAAAATAAATAAAAAATCATACAAGATTATTTAGAATCTTTGCCTCCTACACTTTAGATATTTAGGGACCATTAATTGTAAAATATTCCTAAATAAAATCATAGGTCTAAGATAATTGTATTAAAAAGAGAGTTCCTTATAATCAAACATTATAAACAATGAATATGACCTTTCAATTTACTATTATTAAAACAATTGTCACCCACCTTCAACTTCAAGAAAGAAGAGGCCCCATGAAGAAGAAAAAATTGCGACAAGATTATTTAGAATCTTTGCCTACTACAATAAAGACATTTAGGGACCATCAATTGTAAAATATTCTTAAAAAATCTCACAACATCCACTATTTTTTTTTTGAAAATCCCTTTGAAACCCAACCTTAAAGTCGCCCTAAGAACCCCACACCACTCTATTATTGTATGAATTAATATTCACTATTTTTTTTTTGGAAAATCCCCTTGAAACCCAACCTTAAAGTAGCCCCAAGAACCCCACACCACTCTATTATTATATGAATTATTTTAAAGATGTAAAGGAGACTAAAAAATCTATGAAACCAAAATGAACCTCATCTTCGGATTCTTATCCATGTCCTATCTACTAGAGATTTTGATGTTCAAACAAAATCGCCGCCATTCAAAATTCTATTCTACCGGCATTCCGCCGGTAAACTCATACAGAGTGCGAAATACCGATTAAAGAATGATGAACGGCCACAAGAGTCGGAAACGCGCATAAAACTGATTACCGGTGACGGCGAAAAACGTAAAAATCTGAGCTGTACCCACTGAAGAGGGGAAATGTAATAAATGGTGGACAAAGGAAATTTAGTAAATCAACAATGAACAGAGGACACGCGTATACTTACGTCATATTTCCCATAAAACGATTGTTCGCTGCACCGTCTCATCAGGATCCTCAAATCACATCACTCCATCAACAACAAATACACGTGTTGCGCTTCGATCAGTTCTACCATTAAACAATTAATAATGCGATTGATATTCCCTGTTTTAAATCCTTTTCAAATGGAATTTACTGTTATTCTTTTACCAATGGGTTTTCTATTCATGGGTCTATCTTTATTTTTTGTCTTTTCAGGAATAGGTTTTCATCCATAGATCAATTTTTATCGAGATGTGAGCTGCCTATTTTCATTCTTTTCCTAAATTTATTGACGAATCGAAGTTTTAATAGTTTTGGGGATGCGAGACTTAAAAATTAAGGTTAAAAAATATGTTCTCCTAGTTGACCTGCATTCAACCTGATTGCATTGGATACAACAAAAACAGGGTACCTTTATATGGTGCAGACTAGAGTTCAGCAATTTTATTGTGGATGTTGGGGTCAGTAATCAAAGTGGGTGCCACTGACTTTCCTATAATTCTTCGAGTTCTCTACAGTTGGTCTCCAATTAGATGCCTTTTCGGTCATTAGTTCAGAGAGTTTTTTCCTGTGTGCTCGGTTTTTAATGTTTATTTCTTCGGCGCTTTACTCATTGAAAATGGTTGTAATCAATGCATTGTCACCCAAAACCTTGTTTTCTTTATTTATCAATAACCTTGCAGTGAATTTAATTGCTTGAAATGGGTCCAGTCCTCTCTTGATTGATATTAATGGGAGATAGATTCTCAGTTGCTGGCTTGTTATTTGAGATCAAACCATGAGCAATTTGTTTTATCAGAAGCTAAATCCAACAAATTGAAGTTTGTGGCAGTGCTTCAAAACAAGGACTTGTGGACACCTTTGGAATTATGAGAAACTCAGCTCAGTAAGGAACTAAATGAACTCTGTTTATGGGATTTTAAAGCTGGTTTCATAATTAATTCCGTAACTGACATATGAGGCACTATATTGAATATTGTTGCAGATGAAAGGAGTGTTAGTTGTATCAGTAGTTACTTTATTTAATGCTATTAATGCTTTTACAAACCAGACTTGTAGCTCAATGCCGACACAACATATCTACAGGGCAATTGGCCTAACTGTGAAATGAAGGATAGAGAATCCAAGGCAGGGATGTATCCAGAGCGGTCATGGAGGCTGGTTCCTCTGGTTTTGATGTTCTTCTCTCTGTGCGCTGTTTCATTTTATTTGGGTGGCATATATTTCACCGAGAAAGAGAAATTAAAGCTAGTAGAAAATGAAACATCACAGCCATTTTTAGCAGCTAAGTGTGCAGTGGCCAGTGTGAAAACCGTGGCATTTGACGAATGTAGCTTTCAATATCAAGATTATACTCCATGCATGGACCCAAAGGTATGAAATGCAGAAACAAAATGCGTAATCTATTGAGGAAGTCCAGTGCAAGGATATCAATGATTAGTTTCAATTAAATTCTAGGTTATGCATTGAATACCATGTGTTTTGCATTCAAATGATGCAGGTTATGGTATTGTATTCTTAGTTGGAAGATTAAATCTGTATATCTGTCCTGAATAAGCATAGATCTGAAGTACATTAGCATCTGTGCTTGATTAAATATCAGTAAGGAATTGCATGCCTATAATTATCAGAGATTTAAGGTTTCGTAATGTTTAAAATCGTGTTACAATTGTTGTCTCTACAACCTCTCCATCATATTCTATTTTGAATAAGTTTGGTTATTTGATTTAAACTTAGAAAACCATTACAGGGGAACTGTTCTGAATCACATTCATCCTAAGCAAATATAACTCCTATAATCGTTCATTTTGGTTGGTAGCTTCATTGTCCAGAGAATAATGGACCTGCCAGTAAATATTCACAAACCACCTCAGTTATGGAACTTATGCCTCCGTGAGATCCACACTAGCGAATTCAGTATCTACAACCATTTGGATAGTATGGTATATAAGATTCACGGTTTATCTAGGTTTACTAGATGGTTGAGAACCAAGCTTAGGTATTTTTGAAGTTTGCATATTGAATGGCACAAAAAACACACACTTAACTCTGAGCTGCAGTAAAATTTGTGTTCTTAAACTATAGTATTTGTATTACTTTAGACAATATGACAATGAGAATGTTAGTAACTGGGGTTTCTTTATTTCAACTAGAGGCCTGCAAGAGACATAAATAGCATGGCTAGGAGATTGGTACTTGGCAATACCAATATGGCAAGCTGACTTGGGCGCAGCTAAGGAACTCAACCTAAAGTTGCAGAACACCCCTCTGCTTTGGGTGTGGTGTTTGATATACAAATAAGGTGTTTAGAGAAAAAAACAATTATCTATTTCTCTCTTTTTAATAAAGATATACAAAATTGTAATTTGGTTTTTATCTCATGCATAGACTCAGAAAATCTTGCTGAAATTAATTTTTTTTTTTGAGACAGTTAGCTAATTTTACCCTGGTTTGGGTTATCACCAGTTATTTCTTTATTTGGCTTCCGACAATTGCACAGTTATGACCAGTAGTACTCCTCGAGGTTTCTTCTCAGTGGTTCTAAATACCGAACTTGGATTTTATGTCTTTGGTGCATGGAAAATATGTTTTTACGAATTCGAAGTATATGTTGAGCCGTTGTAATGAACATCTGTTTATGTGGGTTTAGTGTACGCCTGTGTTGATAAAAATGGATTGCCATGTAGCTAAAATGTAAGCTGAATGCCTAATATTAAGGGTATTTGATATTTTTTCATGGCAGAGGTGGAAAAGATATGATCGCCATCGACTTGCATTCAGGGAGCGACACTGTCCTCCGCTATCAGAGAGAGTTGAATGTTTAATCCCTCCACCAAAAGGCTACAAGATACCTATGAGCTGGCCAAAGAGCAGGGAAGAGTGTTGGTATAGGTATGTCCTCAAACCATGAGCTCATATTCTTGTCAAGCTCTCATGATTTCATGTTTGCAAAATGTCCTCTTTTTTTAAAATTGGCTGATTTTCAAGTTGAATTTTTCAGCTTTGCTTAGACAGGTTATTACAAAAATATTTGATAACTTTTGGGTGCTGAGAATCTTGGATCTTGTTTCAGGAATGTTCCCTATGACTGGATTAACAATGTAAAGTCCAATCAAAATTGGCTGCGGAAGGAAGGGGAAAAGTTCATTTTTCCAGGCGGAGGGACCATGTTTCCTAGAGGTGTTAATGAATACCTTGATTTAATGGAAGAGTTGATTCCTGGAATGAAGGATGGCAGCGTTAGGACTGCCCTTGATACTGGATGTGGGGTGAGTCGTGGTTTCTCAAGTCTGACTAATTGAATCATTTAAGCCTCACTGGTTAACCCGAAAGAAAAAAAATAGCAATGTTTGTACTAGCATGTTGCCATATTCCACTCAGGCTAATCGTAGGTTTTAGCTTAGAATTTTCTATATTTAGGCTCTGTCCTCAGTTCCAAAGTGGAACTTTAAAAATGAATATAAAAAATCAGACTAGAGTCTACGACATACTTGGAGATTAAACGTGTTGGACTTCCTTTCCATAAGCTTTTTAAATGTTGAATACCCTGGAGCTGAGGTAAATTCATTATTCTGCTTGAGATCTCAAGCTTACATGTCTAGAGGCCCTTCTTCCACTGATTTGGTCTGTTGTTATGCTAAATTTGACCTAAATGCATTCCTCCTCGTGCACTAGTTTGGGTGTTTTCCATTTCCTCAGTCCCCTTTTGTTATTCCATTTACAGAAATCTGTACCATGCTGTTACAAACTGCAGGATACTGGTTGACTCTTGTAAATATCACAGACTTGGCAAAAACTAATCCCATTTAACTAAAGCCATTTTGATTTTCAATCCGTATGTTCTATTATTACACATTCTATATATGCTATGTTAGGAGGGACAAGTGATTGTGGTAATTGTGACCCAACAGCTCCTTACACTTGCCAGTAGATGGGTTGCCAACACATTTTGATGATAATATTTGTTTCATCAAACCTTTCTGGACCTTTTCCCTTTAATGCAATCCGCATTTTGCCTTTTTGCCTGAAGCAGAAATGCATGTAAAAGAATTAATAGGTCTTTTTAACTTTTCTCACAGAATGGCTAAGCCTGCGCTTTTGTTCTTCAATCAGGTTGCAAGCTGGGGAGGTTATCTGCTCGATCGTGGCATCTTGACTATGTCGCTGGCACCAAGAGATAACCATGAAGCTCAAGTGCAGTTTGCTCTTGAACGTGGAATTCCTGCAATGTTGGGCATCATATCAACACAAAGGCTTCCTTATCCGTCCAGTGCATTTGACATGGCTCACTGTTCGCGGTGTCTTATTCCTTGGACAGAATTTGGTATGTCAAATTACCTATATTCTACAAGGCTTTGTTTTCACATTCAAATTAATCCTAACATAAAAGAATTGAAATCTATGGAATGATATTAACTCAAAATGAGCTTTTTCACCTGAAAGCATTCAAGTCCATGCATAAAAAAGTGCAACATGCCATAAGTAACCTGCATATTTTCCTGTCCTGTTATATGGAGACAAACATAAAGCTCAAAATAAATAAAAGCAACTGAGATAGCATGTGATTTTTGTTGCAGACTGAAATCATAATGCGTTACATTGGTTCATATTAGAAAGACTTGGATAATCTGATAGTGTTGGGAAGCTTTTATTGAATTGGATCTCTTTCTATATTTGCTTATAGTATTAACTTATTATTGATACTCTTTGCAAAATGGGGAAGACCTCCATCCAACGATTTATGTCTTTTCCGACAGTGATTTGAAAGTCAAGTTGTCAAATTCTAGAATGCTGATGCTAAAATGAAGGACCACAGAAAGATTTCTCTCTTCATTTTCAGTCTTTTGCAGATTTAGAGTTTATGGAATGTAGATTGGAACATAGATAGTAAGATACTTTGGATGCTGTTCAAGAAATTAATCATGTTGCTTTACTAACTGCCTGATTTGCAGGTTTGAGATTTCATAGTGAGTTCTTTTTAAGAAAGTGCGTGCTCAGGCGCTGGCGCTTAAGAAGTCCTTCGCTTAATACTCTATGTTTACAAGTTTAATAGGTTTTAGTTCTTCAAGACCATGAAAAGAATTTCGTTTCTGTAGGCTGACTTAACCTATTTCAAAATTCAATCACCACACTATATGCCCTAATATCTGAAAGTGGGAAAATTTCAATTATTTGATAGCTATGACTTGATCTATTTCAAAATTCAATCACCATACTATTTGCCCTAATATCTTAAACTGGGAAAAATTCAATTTTTTGATATCCATAACTTAACCTATTTCAAAATTCAATCATCATACTATTTGCCCTACTATATGAAACCGGTAAAACTTCAAGTATTTGATATCTATTCATTGCCTGTGGCTTCTCAATTCACAAAACTGCCAGTAAGAAAATATCTTATAATTTACTTCCACAAGGATAGAGGTTGCCAGACTAGAATCTACTTCTTTGTTATTCTTAATAGACAAATGGGAAACTAATATTTACTATTAGTTGCCTCTTTTAAGTCTTTAAATGTCTAGAATGTTTACCTGAAGATACATTCTTTGAAGGAGGATGCTTTAAAAATTCCCGAGTTCTTTAGCTGGGAGGACTAGGATAAGAAGAGTAGGGCAATTTGGATATTTGATTCCGAACTAGATGGCACTTCTCCTGAGAAAGAAAGACAAATCACTGTCTAGTCACAATCAAAAGAGGGCAACAGAGCATATGGTTATTGAAGTTAGGTGGAGTGGTTAATTCATTCCCTAATTAATTTTTATGTATGTTTAAAGGTCCAAAGGGCACTGCAGGCATATCTGAAGAGGCACTTGGTCCTGGTGAAAACGATGGACCAACTAGGTCTCAAAACCTGAATTACTATGATATCCCAATTGTGCCTACAAGATCTCTACCTTTGAGCAAACAGCCCTTGTTATGTCCAATTATATTTACAGAGTGTGGATTGAAAAACTCCCTCAAGTAGGTATAAGTCCTATCTGGTCCATGGTTTACAACTGGTGTATGATGATTCTAAATGGAAATGGAAAATCTGAAATACATCATTTTGGAACTAGGGACAATATAATTATTAACTTATCCTTGAAATGCTTGAATAAACAACTTTATTCTGCTGCAGGTGGAATTTACTTGATGGAAATTGACCGAGTGTTGAGACCGGGAGGGTTCTGGGTGATATCTGGCCCCCCTGTAAACTATGAAAACCGTTGGAGAGGCTGGAATTCGACCATAGAAGAGCAGAAAGCCAATTTTGATTCCCTACAAAATCTTTTGACAAGTCTGTGTTACAAACTACATAGCACAAAAGATGACATTGCTGTGTGGCAGAAGCCAATAGATAATAATTGCTATGGTAGTCGTAAAGAAACTGCATATCCTCCAATATGCGACGACAGCATTGAACCAGACGCAGCATGGTAAAGTTTGAATGCATAATGATCTTTAATTTAGCTCGTGTCTTCACATTTACTTTTTGTGAGAATAATCTCTCTTGCATCCAAGGGAGACCATTAGCATGTTCACACTGTTTGCTGAGATGGCCTTGCCTTTTTATGTAATATTGATCCTTCAATTTCTGTTTATTTCAAAGTTCTCTGAGCCATTTTAGTGCAGGTATGTGCCTCTGAGGCCTTGTATTGCAGCTGCAAATCCCAACTTCAAGAAATTGGGGGTGGGATTGACACCAAGATGGCCAGATCGTCTGAATGTTGTCCCAGATAGAATTAGAACAGTGTCTGGAGGGAATAGTAATTCATTCAAAAAGGATGCAGCTAAATGGGTGAAAAGAGTCAAGTACTACAAAACATTGCTGCCTGAGCTTGGAAGTGACAAAATAAGGAATGTCATGGATATGAACACTATTTATGGAGGTCTGGCTGCTGCATTGATAAAGGATCCTGTGTGGGTCATGAATGTTGTCTCATCCTATGGTATTAATTCCTTACATCTGGTCTATGACCGTGGCTTAATTGGCACATACAATGACTGGTAGGAAGATGTCTTTTACCTGCTTTATTCTATGTATTCATTTAGGTTTCTTTGTGTCACCATTCTAGCTTGGAAGTTCATGTCTGACTTGATAATTACTTGTTTCTTCAGGTGTGAGGCATTTTCAACATATCCTAGAACCTATGATCTCTTACACCTTGATGGGCTTTTCACTGCAGAAGGTCACAGGTGTGTAATCTCATGTTTATGTTTCAGTACAAGCAAGCATGTCTACTGGTCATTGAGACCAAAGTAAAAGACCTGTGCTCTGTAGATGTGTTTGAAAAGTTTCACAGGTCTTCTCTAGAATTTTTTCCATAATTATGGACTGCTGAACCCTAGAAACACTTGAAGTGATGATTTTCTGTTGTCTCTTGGGACAGATGTGAGATGAAATTCGTCTTGCTGGAAATGGACAGAATGCTAAGACCTAATGGCTTTGTCATTATCCGTGAATCTCCATATGTTGTAGATAGTGCATTCAATCTTGCCTCTGTCATGAGATGGGATTGCAGGAAAAGTGGCACAGAAGACAGTCAAAATGAGAAAGAAAAAGTTTTGATTTGTAAGAAGAAATTCTGGCAATCCTCAACACTATAAAGTAAAGAACTTGCCTTATGTTGTTCCCGCACTGCACATCCATGCAGAACGATGTACAAATGATTAAGCAAATTCCAAAAAAAAATTCAGTTACTAAGTGCATAATATTAGCTCAAAAAAGTTGGCCACTTCAGAAGGTGCTGTGCGAGACTGTCTACTGCATTCTTTATTGTAAATCTGCACTTTATTCTTTGTATCTGCTCTATAATTAGTTAAAATTGTGCATCTCCCAATGGTGTGCAATTCCATTACGATACAGCGTACAGCTTTTAACAGTTTCATCGGTGGAGTTTAAATCACTTCACAGTCATTGCCTTCAATATTACATTACATTATTATCACTTGATTCAAATTCTTTAAAATATAATTTGAATTAATATTACACGAGTTGATTTTATAAAATTCTTACATCAATTTTCAATATTATTATTATCATTTTTTCTTTAATATTGTTCAAATATAAATGTTATTTAATTTTTCCATCATGATATCAGAACCCATGACTTAATCATTGGATATAAGGAAAACATGGAGGGTCGCCTCTTGTTAACCACCAATATCAGCTTTTGATTCAACTTTGGGGGTTTTTGGGGTCATTTTTGCCACATTTGATGGGGCCTTTATTCAATCACATGTTTGTACCATTACAGAGTCTAAAGATTCATTAAATGGATAAAGTTAACAAGGTTATATTGAAGGTTCGTGGTATTAGAAGATGAGGATTTTCATCATTATAGAGTTATCATCTTGCTTAAAGGTGGGTGTCTTGTAAGAGAAGCATTTGTTATTTTTGCTTTTATTTTTTGATGTTGACAAAATTGAAGAATGTATGTATTGTGGAATTTTCTTTTTGAAGACAAGAAGGGATTAGGTGAGCGCAATATGAATTGTTGTCCAAATAGTTCAAGATTCTATGGATTTAGGGAATTTACACTCCCAAGGGTCATGGGACAACTTGATGGAACAATATATTGTTGCTCAATAATTCGGGAGATTTGTGATTTGGGAGTTGAGGAGGTGGTAATCTAGGAACTGGGGAACTCGATTCGGGAGCAACACCTTTTGAAGGTTATGAGGCAGCTTGATGGAGTTACACTTGATCTAGGATTTTTTTCCTTTTTTTTTCAAAGAAAAAAGTTCTAAAGAATATGTATTTGTTTGTTTAAATTAGCAATGTTTGCAGGGGTGTTGGAATATTACAATTTACCTTAATAAAATCACTTTAGTGACTTGCTAATTTTTTATTACTTAATACTTAGTTACATTCTTATAAGTTGGTAGTTTGGAAAGTTGTATATTGTAATGCGTTTGTGAGTCAACTTTGAATTTTATTATTCATTTAATATTGTACAAATTTAGGTGATATTTTATTCTTCCATTATTTTCCACTACCCCCTAGATCAGCGAGTTTGTCTTATTTGTTCTCCATGCTATGATATTAGGGGAAAATTCTTTTGCCTTTCTAACAGACATGTAACTCTCTCTTGGTCATTGTACGATACAAGGATCATGACACTGTTTTTTGAATGATATATTTGATCATGCCAACATTTGGCCAAAGACAAAGGCCTCAATAATTACTTATAACATCATGGCCATCCTGTTGATTAGCAAAACAAATCTAATAGCTATGTAGAATAAGGATTTGATCCAACATTTTGTCTCAATTTTTTACTTTTTATTGCATTCGGTCAAATTTGGCCTTTAGTGGACACTAATTTATCTATTCCAAACATTATGAATTAGTTGTAAAAGCAAACTTGTAAGAATAACAAATTTATTTTAGTTGACAAAATATAAGACTTTACATCAATGGTTTTGGTTACATTGTGACCCATCATAATACTTGTTGATGACCATAGATTGCATGATATTATAGTCTAATACTTATATATCTTTAGTAAGCTCCAATTAGAAAAGGTCCTACCCAAAATCCCAATGGATACCCATGTTTGAGGATATAGGATCTCAAAGTCCTACTTATGCTAAAACCTTCATTCAAATTGTCAAGGTGTTCTTCTATTTCTACTACTCATCCAACTCAATATCTTATACAATGCCACTCCTGAAAAATAGTATGTGTTGTCAACATAAAGTGGTGCTTTACAAAAAGCAAATGTCCTTCCAATATTAATGTAATCATATCCTTGTTTTGATAAACTCGTATTCAACTATTGTTGCATGCACTAGAAAGGATTGAGATAAATACCACTATATTTAATGGATCAGTTGAGTCCTTAATAGACTTTAGCATCTTCCTTATTATGATCAAGGTAAGGAATGTTGTATCTCGTGTTTCTTCTCTTTCCAACCATTGTTATTTTTGACACAATGTTTAAGATTGGTATATTTGAATCTAATTTTGAATGTTTCGATCTCTTATTGATTTCTAAAAATCATTCATGTTATCTATTTATCATTGTATTTGACCTTTTGAAAAAAATTACACGGTGACTTTTTGTTACATCCCTCTTTATGACATTGTTAATGGATTTTATTTGCATGGTATTTTGTGGTGAATTTACATTTGAATATGGTTTATATCAGTTGGATGAGTTTAAATGAGCTTTTGTGAATTGAATGTTTAATGTTTAATGAAATGTGATAGATGTTTTGTTTTTAATTTATTGAAGATGATCACGTGTTATGGGCTAACTACAGTCGTGATTCTAAGGTTGATGTGGGACAAACCAACCCACCCAACCCACCCTCTGGGAAGAGAGGGAGAGCATTACTTGAGAGAGGAAAATAGATAGGGGAATAGGCAAGTGTTGTCGTCTGGGTTATGTTGCATGTAGGTCTAGTTGTTTTGTGGTCATGTAAGGCTTGTTTCATCTTACATCATATTTAGTAAGCAGCAGTGACCTATGTTGACTGGAGTATCTAAACCTAGACCTTAGATATATTTGGTTCATCACATATCTAGTTCATTTTCCTTTTAATCAAATAATTATTGATATATTTATATTGATGATATTCTATTATTCATCTACACACCTTTGATCCTCCATCAAATGAATTTTGATTAATGTCTGTTCTTACCATAATATGAACATGAAAAGCATATTATTCATAGGCTTAATATATGTATAGTATGCAAGAAATTTATATTATGTACACATTTAAGAGTATGGAATAGTATGGTTAAATAGAATATCAAGTTTAGTGGGAAGGGAGCGGAAACCTATAGGACAATGAGTAAGACGTTGTATCCTTAATCTAGTCTTATTCTTAATTTAAGAAAGGTACTCATAATAAAATTTTATGATTACTAAATATTAATGGGCTTGGATGTGTTTCAATGAACATAAAGACGAAGTAAAGTTATGGTCTAGAAGTGAAACCGACATGTACATAAAAGATGCTAATGAGTCAAACATGAACATTCTTAAATTAGCAACATTCGAATTCACCTAGTCACAATGGTGTGAAGGGTGTTATTAATGTTGGTTTCTCAACTTTGAATGCTAAATATGATATAGAGATGAGATCGCATCTCACTTATATGTTTTTCTTGTCATGGAATCTAGAGGCAGTTGCCAAAGTCAATAATATAAGTATGCAAGACCATAGGTTCCATGTTAACCTTGCTTGGTTTAAGTCAATGAGTTGAAGTTATAGGATGTCTAAAATACCCAATTCAAGTAAGGGAGGGTGAGCAAATGACTGCACTTCATGTTAAGTGTTATATAGTATTAAAAACTTTGGCCTAAGTGGTGCAAAAGTCTTCCTATGTTTATTCAGTTCCCTATGTTTAGATGCATAGTCTAATTAGTTGATCATACATAGTTAGTAGGTGTCTATATTTGTATGGTCAACTGGATCTATGTAGGATACATCACCAAAATTAGATGGCAATCTTGACTAACTCACATCATGCCTGCTGGAATCAATGTACACTGAGAGGGGGGGGAGGTGAATCAGTGTTTAGCAAATTTCAAACTTGTTATGCTTATTCTTCAACCATCAGATGAACTACAAAGAAAGCAAAGTGCAAAAACATAAAACAAGTAACCATGCAACCATAACACCAATATTTTTACGTGGAAACCCAAATGGGAAAAACCATGGTGGGATTTGAACCCACGATATTATTCCACTATGGCCAGTAGCAAAACAATATTACATAAGGGGGATGCACTTGCATTCAGACACACTGCCTAGAGCTCATTGCTCAAGTTACAAAAACAAGGCAACAACCCCAGAGGAAGGCTCACTGCCTTACAAGAGATTACAAACTAATTACAATAAGTAGTGAACTGGAAAATAGCATTTGATTATGCCAAAAATCAATTCCGGTTAAGCGCAAAATGATCTGCTATAACTGATCTGCTTATCTACTTTGTTCTGCTTTGCAACTACTTACCGGATCAACCAAGATCAAGATGTGCACGTGAAACTATGCTCAATCACTTCATAATAGTCTACCACATTACATATCACACAATGCATCATCCAAATCAGTCTTATATATCCACACATACGAAAATTAATCTTCCACAAGTCGGCTTCACCAATTATCAAAATGTGAAACATGTAGCTGCAAGTCGACTTAGATCTATTACCGAACCATATTCTATACCCAAAATACAAGATCACACACTTCCTATAGGTCTCACATATCGCCCCAAACACATTTCCAATCATCGGAATCAACTTAAAGAATCTGGACACACAATACACCACCAAACATGAAGAATACTCTGCTTTACTGCTCTACCAGATACCGAATCTTCAAATAGGCATAGGAATTAACACCAGAGGGTGGATTGTCATGATAATCTGCTTCATTTACCCAACCAACGAATCATTGATCACCGAAACCAAAACCTGCTTCACCGGAAATGAGAATGATCACAAAACTGTATATTGAACTACACTGACAGTCTTAATCCAGGAATACTTTATCCAAGACATCCGCTTAGCCAAAAATTCATACCAGATCATATCAGTAGGCTCGGTTTCCATCAATGACAACTCCTAAGAATTTTCAAGCATTAGGAACCACCAATCTTCATTGGAGCATCACCAGATCATCCAATGCCAACAATGTCTATACCCTTGCGTAAAGGGTAGGGCCACTTCTAGTAGGAAGTTGAGCAGATGGCCATGAGGTTCATGATTGGAGGAAAAGTGCTCAATTGATGCTCTCCTTCTTAAAAATTCATGTTGATATTTGTGTTATAACTCAGTCACTTGAGAATTATAGAATCTACTCTAAACCCTCTCTCTACATGTTATGTTATTTTATTGCTTAATTTGAATATACAATGTTATTCAAAGAAATGAACAAAGTTAGAAGCAAATTAAAATTTATCATATTATTTCATAGTTATTCGTATTTGTTACTATGTACATTATCATTACATTTTAAAAAAGTATTTCAAATGCAATTTTTTTTATATATGCAAATTTTTACTTCCATCTTTTACTTTATCATGTGGATAAAACTAGTTACTTTACATGTTAGTAGAAAAGAGTATGTTGCACTTTTCTTTCCCCCATGATCTCCATATGAAATTCTTATTGAGATAATGGTGGATGTTTTAAGAACACTAGTACTCTATATGACAATTAAAAATGAGATGACATGATAACGTTCATGTGTATGTTTCCTACTTGGGCCTTTCGTAAGTTGAATCATCTTACTATTTCATTTTATTAGAGAGGTTCTCCCTTTTATAAGAATCCTTATTGATATAATGGAGAGGTTTTTAAGAGCACAAATATTCTATTAGAATTAAAAAGGAGGTGGCATGGAGATATTAATGCATATATATCCTTCTAGTGCCTTCAACATGCTAAATTATCTATAAAAGGTTCTTCCTTTAATGAGCCTATTTTTAATGTTATATATATATATATATATATAATGAGTTTTGGTGTGTTTATAATTTAATATATGATAGAAGCTTATCTATGGCAACCTCTAGGTTTGCTCGTACTAATTGCGTTGAAGGTTAAATAAATTATCTATAAGAAACAACTCCACCATGGTGTTGTTTTCCTTATTTATGCTTTCGTTGATCTATCTTACACAACTTTTATAGCTAAATCTTAATGAGCATGGAGCCAACATTAGTGTTCACAAGAAGATCACCTCCTTCTAACTTTTTGTTTGCAATGAAGTTCACCATGAGGGATGCATCATCAATTAAAAAGGGGGAACTTTGTATGAGAGGTTTGAATTTCTTAACTAAGGAGATCGTGCAATCAAATGTTAAGAAGTGAATATTATTAAGTGGTTTTGTCAGAGCTTTCTATTCATGAAATTTAGAATTGTATAAACCTTAGGGACCACCAGTTAATAGAAATGACTTCTTCCATAGTTTCACATACAATTATAGAAATTGATATGTGCTTAACTAATCAAGTTCAATTAAATTGTTGAGCAAAATAATCATTTAGTTATACTCAATTTGTGCATTGAGTTGATCCAAAACCATTATAATATAATAATATATAAATGACATAAAGCGAGATAAATATTTGTTGTTATAAGGTATACCATTGCATATCATTTTGTTGTGTGGAATCAATCACACAGTCTCATTTGTTTATAGATCCCTAGTTAAGGTATAATTTAATTTGACTCCTTTCAATTTACCTCAACTACATTGGGAAATCATGTACTTGTTGTCACATTGAAATGCAGCCTTTAGAGGATTGATGAAGCTAATTCTCCTTCTAACTGGTACAATAGAAACACTCCTTGGTTGTGAGGTTTGGTTCCATTGAGTCAATTGGACAAAGAATTAGGTTCATCAATCCACTGAAGGGTGCACCAACATGACAACATTTTTTGGCACACTTGGTGGGACAAGTTTGATGATCTCAACATCATCTATTAAAGAATTTTGGTTTGTTTTCTAATGTCTTTATTATAGAGGACAATTTTATTCAACATCATGATGACTCCAAGTTCAAATGTATTGGTTTCGAGTTTTGAAAATGAATAGGCATTGGAAAGGTATTAAAGAGTAATACATAGCTACAAAGCTCATTTTTCTAGATTTTGTATTAGGTTCCTTTTTTTCAACAGTTGTGCTCTTGGCCACTATAGGCCCTAAGACTATTGTAATTTGATAAAATTCTTGTTTTTTCAACTAGGCTTGCACTCTTGTTGAGCTATCAACTCAACAACCTTTTGAAACATGAAATGGTCTCATAGAGTGTGGGATCTGATAGTTGAGACCAACCTCCAAAGCGGGTTGGTTCCCTTCAAGTACTTCACCTAAACTACTACTTGTCAGGAAAAGGGAAAGAAGAACTTGAAATGAAATCTATGTTCTGCTAAGTTGGTGCACCAAATAATCTTGTGACTTGTAGTTGTTTAAAATGTATACCATATAATTAATAAACTGAACTACAACATACACATTGCATAATTTTATATGTTTTTTTGTATAAATATTTCATGATTAGGTTCGACATCAAAGACAATAGTTAGAAGAAGCTAGGAACAATCTCACAACTAAACCCTCTTTTTTTAAAGGTTAAACATAAGTAATGACCTACAATTTTTTTTATTTTTTTTGGCATAAATACAACAAAGATGGGATAGAAATTAAGGATAAAAAAGTATCATCATGAAATTACATCAACTATCTTAAGAAAATTTGCTCAAGAATAAAATTAAAAAAGATGGCATTTTTTATAGGAGGTGGACAACCTATTCTTTTCATCCAAGGATGTGCAATGCTAGAGAAGGGAAGCAAGATGATGTAAACAATCTCGTATGTTCAAATTTTTATTAGTTTTCATTTGCCATTTTCATATGCCGCTAATTTGTACTTGATTGCATTTTTTTAATGGTTTTTTAGGTGTCTTCATTGGTAGAGTTATTGTCTACATGTTCAAAATTATGTGATTTGACGTCTTCGCTATTTTTTTAAGTGTCCACTGTTGTTATTTCACATCGTCAAGAATACAACCTTATTTGCAATAAGCTCTCTTGCCCTTGATGGTGATTTCCTCTATATTGAAAACCACTAGGGGAAGAGCACCAATAGATAACATAGTTCCAATAACTATCACCTTATTGTCATGTTGACCCTCCAATAGCCGTCATAGTGAAAACACCATTAATAAATGCGTTTTGTACCAATAGACGATCATTTTTTTGTAATTAATTGGCCCATTTGTGCACAACTATTGGAACATTTGTCCCATTTGTGTATCACTATTGGAACATTTGTGCACTACTATTGGGACATTTGTCAACAAGTACTAGCGATTTTGAGTTGACGATTACTAGAACATCTCTAGTTAGGTATCAGGTGACACTTTAAAATGTGTACTTTTTGACCTTTGTGTGCATAACTGATTCCACAACGTGCATCGTTACCACCTAGAAGCCAAATCAATAGCTATAAGCAGTTAAGTTGCATACGAAGACGACTAAAAAAAAAATCAAAATCCGATGTACCATTTAGGATCTATGGATGCACGAAGTTAGCTATGACGGCTACTAGTGCTCTTCCCCCACATGGCCTAAATATGTCAGTCTACGAGCATTGATTTATAGTCACATTTGAGATGTTCAACTCATTACTTGCAAAGAATTGGCAAATATGGTTACCATTTTATTAAATGCACTGATTTATAGTCACATTTGAGATGTTAACTTGCTTTCTATCTTCAAATTGTCTCTAGATCTAAAAATACTTTCAGTATTTTGGATTTACCTTAATTTTTTTTAGGTTTTTAACACAAATTTGTGTTGATCAACAATTTTTTTGGTTAAATCTACTTCATTTGGTAAACATTTTGTTCCTTTATGGTTTTGACCTACTCCTAGCTTGTCTTTAACTATCCTTTGGCATCAAACTAATTAAATTTTGTGATATTTTTGTTGAAAATAGGATAAAACTTTACAATGAAATTATGTTGCTAATTTTATGCATCCAAATAAATAGATAGAAATAAACCATATATGAAAATGGATAATAAAATAAATGCAAACCATAACTGAATACAATTATGTGGATCAACCCTTTCACGAAAAAAATTCACACCCAGAGACATCCAAGACTTTTATTAAATCTTCAAATGAGTTACATCAATACAACTGTTACATTTTGCCAAGATCTAGGGGTCAATGAAAAATACAATGGAGAGACCAAAATAATGATAGGAATAAACTGTATTCTATCAAGAGAAAATACTGATCAACTGGATCATCAAAAGTTACATACAATGAATATGAGCCTACTTATATAGGCAAGGCTATATGGATATGTGAGCACACAAACATGACATGTGGCTCAATAAGAAACAAGGGTAGGTAGGAGAAATAATATAATATTCCACATGAGGTGGATCACCCACTGAATGTGGAATGTAACAACAAGTCCACAAAAGGTGAAAATTCTCCTACACACACTATCCCAATGTGGCACAAACACCCAAGTGTCTCATACCCAAACTACTATGAAATGCATTTCCTAAGTAAACTTAAGTAAGGTGTAATAATATCCAAGATGAATAATTATTTACACCAATACCCCCCCTTAAGTGCAACTTAGGGGAATGCACTTGAGTCTACAATGCAACTAAGTAAGGCAAGATGGGTCCCAACTACTAGGCCATGTTAGGTACCCATGTACAAATGCAAATGCATGCAAAATTATGAGGAGTTAAAAGTGGAAATTTAGGAGAACCCATAGCACCAAAATGAAAAAACACAAGATAGAGAGAGGCACAATCACACAAGATAGAGAGAGGCACAATCACACAAGACACCCCCCCAAAATACTCAATCAAGAACCACCCCCCGCCCCCCACACACCAAAAAAATGGTGATTTAACACTTTATACTTAGTGTGTATACAATGGGCCACTTGCAAAACAAGGCAAAGTGGACTTCTGATTTCAATTTACAACTTCTCGAAATGAGATATAAGAGACTTCAATAAATACTGCTAGTGATCTAAACTGAGATCCAAGCAAAATGCAAGTACCAAATATGCCAAGAATGGCCAAATATTGAAAGTACAATTTCTACTCAAAGTCACTGCAAACAAATGGCAAATTGTGAAAGTAGATAAAAAATTATGCACTTTACAAAAAATGGCACTTGAAAAGGAGGTCGTATGACCCCAAACGAAGCCTCTAAAGTTGCAAAATCGGGGATTAGATAGGTACAGTCATGAATATCTAAAATTTCTAAAAAATTCATCCATCAAAATCAGAAAATTCTTCCACCTCTGCGAAGAGTACAAAATTCTAGCCCATTTCAAAAAAAATTGCACAAAAAAAGGAGCAGAACTGAGCAAGATATGGCCTTCCAAAGTTGAACTACAAAATTGAAAAGCTCAATGAAGAGGGGGTCAAAAAAATTCAAAATACTGTTGATGTCAGCAAATGACGGGCTTAAATTTGACGCCCGTCTTCCCGTAAAAATTTTTTGCCTCCCTAACCATTCGTCATCCGTACAATACGGACATGACACATGGCACAGTTGACTGGACTGCAAAGGTGGCAAAAAATTCATTTTGTTGACGTGGTGGATTCGTAGGGAGCATTGTCTGTGTGGCGGGTGACGTGGCCGAGGTGCTGATGTCAGAGGGCTGCCGGAGGTCAGCGATCTGCTAGCAACCAGAGGTTGGTGATCTGCTGGCAGCCGAAGGTTGGTGATCTACTGGCAGCCGGGAGTTGGAAGTGGTTGTCAATAGGGGAGTCGGCACGCCGGGTCTGCAACAGCGGCGACCGGGAGTCCTGTAGGAGGCGTCAGAGCAAGTCAATAGCGGCGGTCGGTGGCCGGCAGGAGAGATCCAGAGGTGCACGATGGGGCTGCTAGAAGTAGGATGTTGGGTGTCAGGGACCGGGGAAACCACCACGGCCGGAAGACGGGAGGTTTGCGGTGGCCGAGGAGAGTATGGCAGTGGTGAGAGGATGCACAGGGTTTGGCGGGAAGAGTACAAGCCCTGCAAACAATTAACATTGCGGTACGGGGGTCACGGGGGGGGGGGGGTCTGCGGACCCCCAAAAAATTGATTTTTAAATTAATTTTTTTCACTATCGCCTTTTTGCCGAAAAAAAAATTCAATTTTTTTTTCAAAATCCGTACGACAATAGCCAAAATGGGCAAAAAAAAAATTCTCACCAAATATAGTCGACTTTATAGTCAAAATTTATGGAAACGACCTCCTGGACGCAACCGTTATGTCCAAATCGTTGTATGACGCCCCCAAAAAATGAAGATCCCCAAATCCAAAAATTGAAGCCTCCAAAATGTCTCCAAAAGACTAATCAATGAAGCCCTATAGGCTCTGATACCATGTGAGATTTTGCCAAGATCTAGGGCTCAATGAAAAATACAATGGAGAGACAAAATAATGATAGGAATAAACTATATTCTATCAAGAGAAAATACTGATCAACTGGATCATCAAAAGTTACATACAATGAATATGAGCCTAGTTATATAGGCAAGGCTATATGGATATGTGAGCACACAAACATGACATGTGGCTCAATAAGAAACAAGGGTAGGTAGGAAATAGGTGTGGGTAGGTAGGAGAAACAATATAATATTCCACATGAGGTGGATCACCCACTGAATGTGGAATGTAACAACAAGATAAGTCCACAAAAGGTGGAAATTCTCCTACACACACTATCCCAATGTGGCACAAACACCCAAGTGTCTCATACCCAAACTACTATGAAATGCATTTCCTAAGTAAACTTAAGTAAGGTGTAATAATATCCAAGATGAATAATTATTTACACCAACAACAACTTATCTCCTTGAATCATTTCAACACTTCACTGCTTCAACAACTTATGTATAACATATATTTCCGTCAACACAAACACTAAATATATAGGCATTAGAGAAACCATAAATTAGAAATGGTTTCTAAAACCATTTAGGCACAAATAAAAAAAAAGAGAAAACTTCCTCTTTCACCTTGTGATCTTATCTGCCTTTTGAAGGATTTTCTTTATCTTATCTAAGCTTTCATTTATCTTTTCCCCATTTCATGCTCTTTCTATTTTGACTATTGAAAACACCTTAAAAGTTTTCATGGTTGAATTTAGCAACTTTCATGACAACTAAAAGATGATCATTACAAAATTTCAAATAATAATTAAATATAATTATGATAAAGCAAGGTTGAAACCTTTTCTCAACATTCTCCCACTTGTCAAGCACCTTGTAAAAAGCATAAAGGGAAACTAAATAATTAAAGCTTCAAAAGAACTAAGGCCCATGATTTTCTATACCAGTTGAGTTTTTATGTGCTTACTAGTTTAGTGAGAGAATCTGCAACATTTTGTCAAGTGTCTACTTTTTGTAACATGACTCTACCACCCACAACCATTTCTTGAAAATGGTCATACGGAACATCTATGTGCTTTGTGCAAGCACAATACACTGGGTTTTTGGCCAAACAAATGACACTTTGATTATCACATCTAATTCTTACTTGTTTACACTAAAAGCCAATACCTAAAAACAATCTCTCTAGCCACACTACCTCCTTACAAGTATGCTTTGTAGCCATGTACTCTACTTATATAGTGGAAAATCCATCTATAGGTTGATTTTTTCTCATCCAACTAGTTTTACTCCTCTAAACAAAGTAAAATCCTAGGCACTTGTGGACCTTTTGTAATATGGATCATCAACAAAATTTGAATCAACAAAGCCTTGTAAATAAATCACCTTACTCATATCATTAGATTCATGATAAAAAAATGTAATGATTAGAAGTCCTACATGCATTTGAAAACCCCTTTCACATAAGTCCAATGTTCTTTACTAGGATTTTTCATAAATCATCTATGAACTCCCACTACTTGGGCAATATTAGGTCTTGTACAAACCATAGCACACATAAAGCTTCCTACAACACTCTAGCATATGGAACTATACACATCTCTTCAAGGTCATCATCTATTTTAGGACATTGTTCTAGAGATAGATTAGTTCCAACTAGAAAGGGAATACTAATTGGTTTACAATCATGCATGACAAAACACTACAAAATAGTGTTAACATACTTCTATTGTCTTAACCATAATTTTTTGTTAACCTGATCCTTGTTGATTTTCATACTCAAGATATATTTTGCAACCCATAAATATTTCATATCAAATGTACCAAATAATTGACTCTTAAGTTCCCTAATCATTCCCTTATTGTTTCTAATAAATAACATGTCATCAACATAAAGGAAAATGATTATTAATCGATCATTAATTAATTTAAAATAAACACAATGATCTTATTCACTTCTAACAAAGTCATGATTAAATCCAAAAGCATTAGATTTTTGATGCCATGTTCTTGGTGACTGCTTCAAACCTTACAATGATCTCTTTAACCTGCAAACCAAGTGTTCTTGTCCCTTTAGAATAAAATTATTAGGTTGTTTCAAAAATATTTCTTCATCAAGATCCTCATTTAAGAAATTTATTTTAACATCCATTTTATCCACTTCTTAATCAAAAGCAACAATAATGGATAAATGGAATCTAATGGAGATTAGTTTAGCCATTGGAGAAAAAATCTCACCAAAATCCACTCCTTAAACTTGTGGAAAACCTTTTGCCACTAATTAAGTCTTGCATCCTTTCAACTTACCATCTTCTCTAAATTTATTCTTAAATACCTGTTTGCATCCAATGACTTTCCCCTCCTTAGGTAGCTCAACTAGATCCCATATGTCATATTTGTCTAAGGCCTTTATTTCATCTTTCATTTCCTTTAACCAAGGCTCATGCTCATTTGAAGATAAGTTATCTTTCACAGATCTTGGTTCGTTGTCAGTTTAAGATAAATCAAAACTCAATGAAAAACAGATGGACTATATCCATACCTATCAATAGGTTTACGTTGTCTAGTGGATGTTCTTTGAGGTGTAACAAGATGCTCTAGCTATTCATCTTCAGGATTCTCTTCTAATCCTTCTTCTTCACCTTCATATTCATTAAGTTGTTCTACATGTACATCTTCTTGAGGTTGTTCTTGTATATGGTGAAAATGGATAGCAATAAACAACAATATTGAAAGACTAAAATGGATTCAACCACGAAACCCTAGCCTAACAATGAACAAAGATCCACCATAACATATGAAGATAACCTAAGACAATGCAAAACAACTCAAAATCACAAAGATTATACCATCACATGTCCACTAGGGTTTTGATCTCCATTCTTCCTATCTCCATTGATCTTGTTTGATATACTTGCTCTCAGATTTTTTGTATGCACAAGAGCTCAATAAAGAATGGAATGTGGTTGCAAGTAGAATTGTAGTGTAGCCAAGTCCTCCAAAATCAATCATTAGAATGTGTTATTAGGATATGTCATTAGGATCTGTCAATGAAGAAAGCATCTCCTTAAATAGAAGACACAATAAGAAATGGAGGGTTAAGATTGAGAGGTGTAAAAAGAGAGGTCGGCTAGGATTAGAGGGTAGGTAAAAGAAATACCAAAATAATGAAAGAGGTAGGTAGTGTAGGAAATAAGAGATGAATGACATGTGTCATGTGTAGAAAAAGATAATGAACTAATTAAATAAATAAAGATTTATTTAATTAATAGAAGAAGTAGGACAATTAAATAAATAAAATATTTATTTAATTTAGGAAAGGGATAATTTAAATAAATAAATGTATTTATTTAAATGAGAAATAAGGCTAGAAGAGGATAAATGAATTAATTAAATAAATAAAAATTTATTTAATTAATAGAAGAATTAGGCTTAGATAATTAAATAAATAAAATATTTATTTAATTAGACATGACAATTTTGGGTGTCTACATTTTGCCCCTCTTTGAGACAATGCGGCTTGTCGCGTTGTTTCAAAGAAGATAAGATGAACTGATACAGAGTTGCCCCAAGATGGGAATTATATGCCCCCTCGAGAGATTGGATGAAAATGTCTGAAAAGATTGCAGACAATCTCTCGATAAGAAAGATGGGATAGAATGGGTTGAGCGAATAGAGTGACAGAGTCACGGACTGAAGAAGACTGACTCGGGAAAATGCAGGCGAGGGCTAGGCTAGGCTATAAGATAGACCACGAGCAAAAGACATCCTCATTGTCATCCACACCCATAGAAGATCACAGTGCAGAGCGAGAAAAGAGCAGCAGCAGTCAGCAGCGATGGCATTCATTCATAGATTCGATCGTGTCCGCCGATTCCAGCGACCAGCCGATGCAGGAGAGCCGGTAAGTACCCGAAAACCTCCTTGTACTTTCACGCATTTCGAGTTTTGTCATAAATGCATGTTTAGGAGCAATAAATGCGCTAGAAATAGGATAGTTTAAAAGTGCAAAAACGCGCAACCGCGTCTGTGTCAGCGCCAGGCGCGTCTGTGTCAACAGGCGCGTCTGTGTCGGGTCCAGGCGCGTCTGTGCCTGGAACCGCATTTGTGTCGATTGCGGACGCGTTTGTGAAATGTAGCAGCGTCTGTGATTTTTAGGAGCGTTTATGTCATGCAGGGACGTCTGTGTTCCCTGGTCGCGTTTGTGTCTGGCATAGGCACGTTTGTGTTCAGAAAGCGCGTCTGTGTCGCATAAGCGCGTTTGTGCAGTCTATAAGCGCGTTTAGGAGTTAAAAGCGCGTGTGTGTTGTAAAAGTGCGTTTGTGTGTTTAAATGCATGGTTCTAGTCTTTTAGGTCAAATCGGCAGTTCTGTGATGAACATACGCTGTCGATTGGATAAGCTGCTGAGAGGATACACTCAAGCAGGTCCTCTAGGACGATTAGGATAGATTAAGGCACTTTGTGATGAACAGGGAGCACCAGGATAGGCAGCACTTTGTGATGAACAGGGAGTGCGAATGTGAGTGACACTTTGTGATGAACAGGGAATGTCATACATGTAGTACTTTGTGATGAACAGGGAACACTACTTAGGGTAGATAGCAACACTTTGTGATGAACAGTGAGTGTCACTAGGGTAGATAACCAGATGCATTTAGGTAGCAAGTAGCATTTTGTGATAAACAGTGAATGCCACGATAACTGACAAGATTGATTGTGTGACTGCAGGAGTATTTGCCGATGTTAGAGTCACGGGAGAGATTCCCGTCGACTCAGAGACTGCGACCAGAGTTGTCTATTCAGGACATGATTTCCATTGAGGAGATGGGTCTCACACATATGCTCTATGTGCCCGAGTTTCGGGCAAACATGGGGTTGCTGACTGCGTTGGCCGAGAGATGGCACTCAGAGACATGCACGTTTCACCTGTCGATGGGTGAGATGACAGTGACATTAGAGGATGTATATAGGATTCTGCATGTTCCTATTGATGGAGAGTTGATTCCCTACGACCGTGACGGTGACAGGGAGGCATTGAGACGAGTTTTTCAGGATCCTGAGTTGGAGATGCGAGCAAGTCATGTGGCCTGGGACACCATGACTGCCACAGGATTAGCATTGCCGGTAGTTGTTGGGGGAGTCATCAGTGGATATTTGTGTCCAGACAGGGCCACACGAGGATTGGCAGTGGGCTGGGGAGGGGCCTTGGAGACGCTGATGGCAGAACACACGAGGTATGCGTGGGGGCCATGTGTCCTAGCACATTTGTATTATGAGCTGCATCAGTTTGTATACCACGGATCAGTGGGTTTGGGCTGCGGTGTGACTCTATTGCAGGTTTGGGCCTATGAGCACCTGCCAGTGACGAGGCCGATTCATTTCAGAGGCAGAGGACAGGGACAGAGTTTTGTTCATTTGTATGCCATGATTACATCCCAGCCTCGGATTGGGAGATTGGAGCACTGGAGGAGAGTTATTGATGATATTGACATGGTGATCTGGAGGCCGTACCTGGGGTGCGAGGAGTGGGAGGACGATGCATTGGAGCTGCCTTACACCTTCCGGAGCAGGTACTTGATTGGGCGGACGCCCTATATATTAGAGAGACAGCTGGTGGACCGGGTATGCAGGCAGTTTGGGCGGATTCAGCGGATGCCACGAGGCTCGGGCATGTATGCCCGTACGGTCAGAGATCAGGTGCAGTTTGGCCCACTGCTATCATATGATCAGGCAGTGATGCAGTTAGCTGAGATGATGTCGATGCCATGGGACATGTGGCCAGAGGTAGATGATGCAGGGATGGACGCCGAGTACTCTGCATATTGGGCAGAGCATCCATTTTCCAGATTGACAGATCCGACGGAGCCACTAGATGGAGAGGGTGGAGGAGATGATGATGATGGAGGAGGGGATGGAGGTAGGGGCCGGCGGAGGCGGAGAGGAGTGGTGGGAGAGAGACGGGTAGCACCTCGGAGGGAGGGAGGATAGGAGAGAGCAGCTCCAGTGGTGCGAGGACGGGGTGGACTGCCCCTACAGGTGCCAGCAGCACAGGGTCCCAGAGAGGGACAGAGACAGGTACAGCCACAGGTACCTATACAGGCACAGGGACAGGTGCAGGCAGAGGCACAGGGACAGGCACCTGTAGAGGAGGAGCCACAGGCAGAGGCGGAGAGCGGAGACTCTGAGGAGGACGAGGTGTTGAGGCTGCGAGAGATCTGCCAGGGCCAGGAAGATGAGATTGAGGATTTGGTTCGAGAGAGGAACCACCTCAGGATCAGGGTCCGGGACACAGAGCGAGAGAGGGATCAGGCCATCCAGCGATACACAGAGGCCGAGATAGCTCTGAGGGCAGGGAGGCGGGCAGCAGAGGATGCAGGGGCAGGCTACGCATATGTTTTGCGAGCTGGAGAGGAGATCGCCTACTGGAGGGATCTATACTACGCAGCCATGCCAGCAGATCAGCGGGCTAGGAGCTTCCAGAGATCGTCGCGCACAGCGACGGCTACGGGAGGGAGTCGCAGGAGACAGGCATCCAACGGTGGAGTCATGGGGCCTCCACCACCACCAGAGAGACAGGGGGATCCTGGGGCGGGACCATCTACAGCTCAGACTCCGTCGAGGCGAGGCGGCTCCGAGGGAGGGAGTTCCTCATAGCTATAGTGGGCTCCCATTGTATCAGTATATGTACCATTGTTGTATTGTAGACACCTGCGGGTGATTCTTTTGTAGCCATATGATTCTTTTGACATCATTGTATTATGACACATTTGATTATATATATGAGATGATTCATTTTGCGGCAGCTATATGCATGTGTACCTATGTGATGAGATGTTCTTATGTGATACATGTTTTATGATATGGATGCAAATATGATGCAATGCAATATATTTTTGTTCTTTTATGTTTTATATGTTATGTATAATGCCAATGCAAATGTATGAAATGCAAATGAATATGATAATGCAAATGATTATTTACATAATGAAAATGTGAGATGTGCTAACATGTGTTGTATGCAGGATGTGATGCAATTGTGATATCTATATGTATGTATGAAATGCTTATATGTGGTGATGTAGGTGTAACTATGAAATGCAAATGTTTTTGGTGTGTCATTATACTCAGTCATGTGATAGCGGGCTACATGGACTGGAGAAGGACAATGGAAGTCAATCAAGAAAGGGGGATGGAAGACAGAAGATATGAACATGAAAGAGCTTCTTGTGCGTTATCATCATTGAGCTTTATTATGGCAAAATAGGTTATGACAATCGAGGCATTTGTTCGACCCAGAAAGTCATTGTACCTGTTTGCATGGAGATAAGACAGTCACAAACAAGGAATGCCCCAGTTCATACTAGACTCATAGTGTCCTCATATCCTTGGACAAGTCATAGCATTACTAAAAGACAATCCACAGACAGCAAATGCAAATAGGTGACGATACCCCATCCTCGCCTTTCTAGTCAAAGACATCCTAGAGATAGAATCTCTAGTCAAAGACATCCTGGAAAAGCTAAAAGACATGTCACCAAAAAAGATGAAATCAAAAGAAAACCAAGACTCGACACCAACATCCACTGTAGTCCTCAAGTTTAGTGTCTCTTGTCACTTGTATAAGTCGAATTTTGATTGTGGTCACAATGTTCACTTTCACAAAAAGGATAGATAGCACTGAACCATATGTTGTCTGAGTCTGTTGAAAGATTTGATTTTGTTGAAGCTCATTGTTGCTGCGGTGTCTTATCTGAAACTGACTGAATCCATGAAACTGATACTTTATTGCGGAGAAGATGAAACTTTATTGCGGATCTGGCGATGCAAATGTTGCTTTATTGCGGATTGTGCGCGAATAGACTGAAGGAAGCTGGAAGAAACTGTACTCCTCGAAACATGTGATGTTCTCAGTTCCACACCCATTACTAGACGTAGGAATTGGCCGTAGTCACAGATAGGATCTGATTTATTATGGATGGAAAAGGGAGTGAAAAGGGAGGGTTATGGATAGCTAACCAATCTTAGGTAGATCAATAACAAGCCATGATGGGAATGGGCAAGTTTATTGTGAGTGAATAGGTTGTGAGTGTGTGCAAAGTGAAAAGATGAAAGTGAATCTTGAAGAAGGGAGGAGCAAAGTCCCTACGCATGGCGCTGGTGACCTAGTTTTCACCATGGTACTTGCCCAGGGCGCCACCGAAGTGGTTTTCACCGTTGGACGAAATTATTTCTCTTTACTTTTTTCGATTTTTCAAATTTTTTTGTTGTCACAAGGCGCCTGTTTGCCAGGTTTTCACCAAGGAACGATTTTTTTTGTTTTTATAATTTTTTTGTATTTTTGAAATTTTTTGATTTTTTTGTATTTTTGAATTAGGATATTCCAAAGAGCTTATGTGTAGAACCTGCGAAGATGCATGCTGTTGATAGGATCCTCCAAGGGTTCACCTTCTGTAGTTGAGAGCTGATATGCCCCAGATCCATATACTGCTGTGATGATGTAAGGACCAAGCCAGTTGGGTTCAAATTTGCCCTTCTTTTCTCTATCTTGCTGATTCTTGGGGTTCTCTCTGAGGACTAAGTCACCTACCTCAAATGTGCGAGGCTTGACCTTGTGATTGTAACTGCGACTCATTCGTTGTTGGTAAGCCTTGAGATGATTAAAAGCAGTGTGTCGTCGTTCCTCCAGCAGTTCTAGTTCTTGTAAGCGAGAGACCCTGTAGTCTTCATCGTCGATTATGTTTCTCAAGGAGACCCGTAAAGAAGGTAACTCGACCTCAATAGGAAAGATGGCTTCAGCGCCATAGACAAGTGAGTAGGGTGTAGCTCCTGTAGGTGTGCGGACACTGGTACGATAGGCCCAAAGTGCGGGATTGAGTTGGACATGCCAGTTACGGCCAGCGTCGTCGACTGTCTTTTTAAGGATTTTGAGAATTGTTTTGTTAGACGCCTCAGCTTGGCCATTACCTTGGGGGTAATATGGTGTGGAGAAACGATGAAAGATATGGAAGCGCTCACAGAGTTCACGAACATCCTGGTTCTTGAAAGGACGCCCGTTGTCAGTGATAATGGAAGTAGGAATCCCGTATCGGCAAATGATGTAGTTCAGGATGAAAGTAGCGATTTGTTTCCCAGTAACTTGCGTGAGAGGCACGGCTTCAATCCACTTTGTGAAATACTCTGTGGCTGTGATAATGAATTTATGTCCATTGGAAGAAGGAGGGTGAATCTTGCCTATGAGATCGAGTCCCCACTGACAGAAGGGCCAAGGAGATGCAAGTGGCTGTAATTCCTGTGCTGGTGCATGTATGAGGTCTCCATGAATTTGACACTGCTTACACTTCTTGACAAACTGATATGCATCTTTTTCCATAGTAGGCCAGTAGTATCCAGTCCTGATGAGTTTCTTAGCCAAGGTAGGACCACTAGTATGCGGACCACATATCCCTTCGTGTACTTCTTGTAACGCAATCTGAGCTTCGTCACTCTCTAAACATCTAAGGAGGGTGCCATCTAGACCTCGTCGGTATAGGATATCAGCTAGGATAACGTATCAGGAGGATTGGCGAATGAAAGTGCGGCGTTGGTTGTTCGATAAATCGGGAGGTAAGATATTGTCGCGAAGGTATGTGAATATGGAACCATATAACTGGGATTCAGGACCAACAACACATATCATTTTCGTAGGAGTGATCTCATATGACGGAATCAGCAAGTTGTCAACCAGGAACTCATAGCGAGTCTCATTTTGCGGTAAATCAATGAGCGAAGCAATTGTAGCCATGGCATCAGCAGCACGATTCTGTTCTCTTAGTATCTGCTCAAACTCTATCTTTGCAAAGTACTGTTTCAGATCATCTACCAGTTGTTTGTAAGGCATTAGCTTTTCATCTTTTGTTTGATAATCATCAGTTGCTTGACGGATGACAAGTTGAGAATCGCCAAAAACACGAAGTTCCTGGATCTTCCACTGAACTGCAATTCTTAGCCCCATTGTTAATGCCTCGTATTCCGCTATATTGTTGGTGCAAGGAAATGATAAGCGGTATGACTTTGGTATAGAATCGCCTTGGGGAGTTATAAAGAGTATACCCGCTCCTGCCCCGTGCTGTGTGTATGAGCCATCAAAGTATAGTTGCCATGGCTTTGCAGGTGATATTGTTAGAATGGACTCATCTGGAAATTCTGACTGTAGAGGCACATCATCTATCATGGGAGCATCTGCCAATTGATCTGCGATGGCTTGTCCTTTTATGGCTTTTTTGTCCACGTATTCGATGTCGAATTCACTCAAAATCATTACCCACTTGGCCAGCCGCCCAGTAAGTGTAGCTTTGTTGAGAAGATATTTTAGTGGATCAATTCTGGCAATCAGCTTAGTCTTGTGAGTGAGCATATAATGTCGTAATTTTTGTGAAGCGAAGACCACAGCGAGACATGCACGCTCAATTGGTGTGTAGTTTAGCTCATATCCCACCAATGTGCGACTGATATAGTAGACCGCTTTTTCCTTTCCGTCAGGTATTTGCTGTGCTAGGAGTGCCCCCAGTGCTGTTGGAGTAGCTGATATGTAAAGTAGCAATGGTTGATCTTGAATTGGTGGCATCAAAACTGACGGGTTCAAAAGATAGTCCTTAAGTGCCTGAAAAGCCTGTTGACAGTTCTCATCCCATTTGAACTTAATGTTTTTGTGTAGCAGGTGTTGGAAAGGATTGCACTTATCTGCAAGTTGTGCTATGAATCTTCGTATGGACTGGAGTCTCCCTTGTAAAGACCGAAGTTGACTGATATTCTTGGGTGGTGGCATGTCCAAGATAGCCTTGACCTTCGCTGGATCAGCTTCTATTCCTCTTTTAGACACAATGAATCCTAGGAGCTTCCCGGAGGTTACTCCAAAGACACATTTCTTTGGGTTTAATCTTACCTTGTATTTTTCCAGCCTATCAAAAGCAACTGAAAGTATGTCCAAGTGTGTATTTCTGTCTATTGATTTAACCAAAAGGTCGTCAACATAATCTTCCGCCGTTACATGCATGAGATCATGGAAGATAGTAGTCATGGCTCGTTGATACGTGGCACCTGCATTTTTCAGCCCAAAGGGCATGACATTCCAGCAGAAGGTTCCCCATGGACAAGTGAATGATTTTTTATGTTGGTCTTCAGGTGCAATCCTGATCTGATAATATCCAGAAAATCCATCCATTAAAGATAACATCTCATGGCCTGCTGTGAGATCAACAATTAAATCAATGTTTGGTAATGGGAAATCATCCTTCGGACAAGCCTTGTTGATATCCCTGAAGTCTGTACATATTCGGATGCTGCGATCTGGTTTGCTGACAGGTACTAAATTGGAAATCCATTCAGGATAATCAATTGGGCGTATGAATCCGACATCTAGTAATTTCTCCAGTTCTGCCTTGACTAGCAATGCCACCTGTGGATGCATTTTCCTTAATTTCTGTTTTACTGGTTTTGCCCCCGGTTTGACTGTTAAATGATGCATTACTAAGTCGGGGTCTAGTCCAGGCATATCAGCATAAGACCATGCGAAGTTGACTTGTCGTTCCTTAAAGAAGCTTATGAATCTTGCTTTTTCGGTCTCTGTCAATGATTGAGCCAAAAATATGTTGTGTGGAACCTCTGCTGTACCAATGTTTGTTTTTATAGTCTCCTCTACCAACATGGATGATTTTTCCTCGTATGATGCTGGGAGAATGTCAAGCCTTCCATCTTCGGGTACCTCAGAGAGGTTTTCACCCTCAGATACGTCCTTTCTTTTTACTTTTTTAGAGTCAGATAGCGCCACAGTGTGGTTTTCGCCATAAGACCCTTGTTTTGTTTTTATTTTCACATTTTTGCGACTAGAAGGCCCGACACCCTCACCAAAGTATGCCATGTTATTAGGCTCTATGGCGTATCCTGCTTTATGGTCTCCAAGAGGAAGATCATCGCGAATGCCAAGATAATCAACAATAGCCTCGTCATTTTGAAATGTATCAAGCTGTGGTGGTCCATCCTGATCCCAGTCAATGAGTTGGGGGTGAACGAGGGGAAGGTCTTTAGTGTTTTTAGAGTCCGCAAGGCTAATAGTGAAGATGTGGTTATATTCAGGTATGTCAAGGTAGTCATCGAGGTCGTCAATGGCACTCTCCTCATCAGTTTCGATCGTGAGTGAGTCCAAATTATCATCACTAGTAGCACCCTCAGGGACGGGTGTCCTCATCCTATGTGATCCTGACCTAGGGCCTTGAAACGACAACTGTGTGGGATCCTTATGGGTCGGTTCTTGACCGACTCTGAATTTCTTGTAAAATTCCTCCTCCTTTGTAGGTTCATCTGGCTCTCTAAATGTCTCATTGAGCTCATAGTCGCTGGAGGATTTGTCTGAACCCCATTCCCACTCATTGGAGTATGTGGAATAATTATCCTCTTGTTGAACTTCAGCCACTTTGACTCGCCATATCTATTTTGTTCTCTTATTTTGAATCTTGGGATTTAGAAAACCAAGCCCCTTAGAGCGTTCCCTTCTTGTAGTTAGCTCAGGTTGTAAAGGCTCCACGACACCTTCTTTGCGTAGTCCGAGAGGGCTCTTTCCATCATACCCGAATCTCTGCAGAATTTTGAAACCTTTGCCATAGTTCTCACAGGGTATTATAATTTGATCATGTGTATCATCTTCAGCGTCCTTGTATAGCATTTTATATAAATTTTCTTCCTCTAGTTCGCCCCATTTTTGAAAGACAGTAGGATCCCATTTGAGTAACATGATGGAGATTTGCTTAT
Organism: Cryptomeria japonica; assembly: GCF_030272615.1. Lineage (NCBI taxonomy): Eukaryota > Viridiplantae > Streptophyta > Pinopsida > Cupressales > Cupressaceae > Cryptomeria > Cryptomeria japonica. The sequence continues at coordinate 447,513,125 of NC_081410.1, forward strand.
TAGGATGTGGCCTCCCGTATTCCTTAGGGGAGTTCATGACTTGTCGTAAGAACATTGTTTGATTCAGAGTGTATTCTCCCATGCCTTTGTCTTGAAACTTGGCTCTAAGTTCACCTTGTTTGGATGTCGAGGGCTTTAATGACTCAGGATCAATATATGCTGAAGAAGGAGTAGCCTCACGATTGCTAGGAATGATAGTCTCAGTATGTGATCTCAAGTTATTGCAATATATGAATGGATTTGGATCACCATTGACCGTTACCTCAACTCCATTATGAGGAAACTTTATGCACTGATGGTACGTTGATGGGACTGCTCTCATTTCATGAATCCACGGGCGTCCTAGCAATATGTTATACGTGAGGTCTAGATCCAGGACTTGACAAATCACGTCCTTTGTGACTGGCCCTATTCTTAGTGGTAAGATGACTGTGCCCTTGGACGAACGCTCTTCATCATCATAAGCCTTAATGGTGATTTGGTTTGTAGCATTCACAGCTTTGTCAGAATATCCCAATTGTCTGATGGTGCTCAATGTACAAATATTAAGACCTGCTCCTCCATCTATCAGGACTCGTTTTATTCGGTGTTTATGTATGAAGGCTTCAATGTGTAGAGGTGCATTGTGAGGCTGACTTATGGAGGCGTCATCAACTTCTGTGAATGTGAGGGAGTGTGGAACGGATAAATATCCCACCATGGCTTGAAACTGATCCACGTTCAGATCAGTAGGGACAGCAGTATCTCTCAAGGTTTTATCAAGGACAGCTTTATGTGCAGGGGATATACGTAAGAGCTCAAGAATAGAGATGAGCGCAGGTGTCTTCCCTAGTTGCTCTACAAGGTCGTACTCAGGCTTAGTTGACGGAAGATTGGTATTCTTAGTGGAGGTACCTGGCAATGTGATCTTACCTCGACGGGTTGTAACATGACATTCAGAGGTAGATGTGGACGAAGATCCCACACCTTTTAGGACAATTTTAGGTCGTTGAGAAGGATTCTCAGGATTTTTGTTTTTGATAGTAATGGTAGAAACATGATTGTCCATTGAGATGTGATTAATAGTGGAATCATAATTGTAAGATGCTCTGGTGTAATTGGCTTGATCATCTGTGACTTTGCCTTTTCCTCTGTCATGTTTTGGGAATGGTTCCTTAAACACCTCATGCTCTTGGTTAGATGAATGTCCCTCAATCTCAATATCTCCTCTGTCAATGAGATCTTGTACAATGTTTTTCAATCGATGGCAATTACTTGTCTTATGACCCTTGCTCTTATGAAATTCGCAAAATTCATCATCATTCCACCAATTCGGTTTGACCTTTGGTTCATATGGAGGAAAATCTGGGACCGTGATCACTTTGTTTGCTACAAGCTTTTTGAATACTGATTCAAGTGGTTCTCCCAATGGAGTATATTTCCTTCGTGGTTTAGCAGCCGTTTGATTGTTCACTTGATTGTTGGTAGAACTTGATCCAGAAAAGACGAACTTTGGTCTCACTGTGTTGGCATCAACAACACCATCACTAACTGTGTTCTTGTTCTTGTTCCAAAATTTTGGTTTGTCCTTTCCCTTAAAGTCCTCTTTGTTTTCTTTGAATAGTTTGATAACTCCTTGTTCAATTAAGACCTTTTCTGTTGCTAGGCCCTTTTCAATGACATCCTTAAATGTAGACAAACAAGCTTTTCTGAGATCATAGCCAATAGCCTTGTTAACATTTTGTGTGAACATCTCTACCATTTGTTTTTGCGGGATCTCACAAGAGCATCTGCTAGCTAAGTTTCTCCATCTTTGCAAAAATGACGCAAAGGATTCTCCTTCCTTTTGTTTCGTATTGCACAAGGTAGTAACTGAGACATCTGTTTCAATGTTGTAAGAGAAATGTTGGATGAATGCCTCTGCCAAGTCGCCCCATGACTTAATACCGGGAGGTAATTGAGAAAACCATTCCATCGCTTGATCTCCTAAGCTCTGTGGGAACAACCTCATTAAGTATGTTTCTTCTGCGGCTACCTCAATGCAAGCTGTGAAGAATTGTCTTATATGTGCCTTGGGGTCTCCTCTCCCTCTATATTTGTCAAATTTCGGCGTTGCAAAGTGTGGAGGAAATGGAGGCATTGGAATGCTCTTATCAAAGGGATAAGGGCATATATCTCTCATAGTATATGTGGGTTTTGATGTGCCCATGTCTTCCACTTTCTTTTGTAGATCTCTAATTTGTTGCTCCAAATTATTTTTGGGAGGAGATGGATTTCTTGTAGCATATCCCATGTTTGAAATACCCATTTGAGGAGGAGCTTGTTGCATATATGGATGATACTGATCGTAGACATGTCCATATGGAGGTCTATATTGTTGCGATATGTATGGAGCACTTGGCATAACTTCTTGTTGAGGGACCCCATATCTGTTTTGTGTATATAAACCATATTCAATAGGCCTTTCATTTTCCATTGTGTTGCCCCCAATTTTGGCATGAGGTCTCCTTGTGTCAAAATTTTGAGGAAGTCCTTGAGTATCCATTTGTCTTGGTTGACCCATATCTTGAGCATGTGTTTGAGCATAAGGCCTCCATGATGGTCTTTGAGTGTAAGTATCATGCATTTGAGCTTGTGTATGTGGGATTGCTGGTTTCTGAAGCAAAACTGATGGTGACTCCGGCATCATATTATTGGGTCCTCCACTATTTGGTTGAGTTTGTTGTGAAGGTCTACTTTCCATAAGTTGAGATAAGTCAAAATCATGTGGTATTTTAGCTCCACTTTGTGCCATCATGTTTAGGAAATATTGACGATCTCTCCTCATTATCTCTTCAACCAATCTATTGAATTGAGGATCCATTATAGACTCTTGTATGTCTGCTGATAGTATTGAAGAATTGTCCACATTATCATTGTGTGTAGCGTTGTGTATAGCGTTTGCGCTTTCCATATTTGGATTGTGTCTATAAACATTCATGTCTGGTAATGTAGTGTGCTCAGGATTGTAGAAGACATCATTGTCATACTCATAAGAACTCATGTTTACGGACCCTTGAGCTTCTTTAGCTTTTCTCCTAGATTTTTGAAGACGGGTTTCAACCATGAACTATGTGTTAGACCAATATGTGATAGACTAGACGAAAATGACAAGAGTATGGAAGACCAAGAGTTGTATGGAGTGTAAATGAATCTGAAGTTTACTTGCAATGTCCAAAGTGTAAGACCAAATATGTATGTAGTAGAGTAGGTGTGACTTCCAAAGAGAGGATAGTTTCTCTTGATGAGGTAAGCTGACCTTGACTCTAAGTAAGACCAAATGAGACCCAAAGGTAAGAAACCTTGATGAGGGACCACTTAGCAAAGTGTAGTAGTGTGTTGAAAAAGTATGATGAGGACAAGCAAGTGACTTTTTGACTCAAGTTTAGACAAGTATGAATGTAAAATGAGATGTGAAGTAATGATGGACTGTGTAAGACCTTAGAACAGGCTGAATGCTAGATGAAATCTGAAGAGACAACCTAGGAAGCTCAAGTATGCCGAAACTGATTTCTTTGTTTGCTTGACTGTTAAACTTTTCAAATCCTGACACAGATGCCTCTGTATACTTCACAGACGCGGTTTTAAGACACAGACGCTACTCTGTTTGATGCAGACGCGATTCTGAGATTTTCCTGTTGATGTTTGCCGGGACTGTAACAGTTTTTTGCAATTGTGGACACAGACGCGCCTGTATACTTCACAGACGCGATTTCCAGACACAGACGTGTCTCTGTTCGACACAGACGCTAATAAAAACACAGACGCTATTCTGTACTTCACAGACGCGTTTATCCGACACAGACGCGGTTTGAACAAACACAGACGTGTTTCTGTAACCTTAGTGCAATCTTTCCTATCTGTGAATTTGTTTTGCTGTGACCAAATCTGATTTTTCGACTGTTTTTCGTGACAAGAGGACACAGTGTTGATGACCCAATGTTTGCAGACTGTTTAGACTCCAAAAAGTGTGTTTGTTTGATGTAAAAAGTTTTTGCATACACTTGAAGACACAAAAGACACAATGTTTTGCTGTTTTGTCTTTGAGTGTTTGAATGTTTATCATAAGTCAAGCACAATTCTTATGGCTGGCCAGGACAATAATTGTTGATCCCACATGGGGTTTTACCCCCGAGGCTACGCTATTCAGAGCGGATACTTAGATGCTTGACCTCACTGGCTCCACCCTCGGCACTCACTTCTTGGGTCAGCCAAGCATCAGTCCCCATGAAAACTCCCCATGGCGAACTTTGTATCTCTACTAAGAACCGTATGTGTGTGGGCCGCTACCAGAGGTCCGACCTCCTGCCTCAACAACTAGAAGGATTTGGGCATCTAAAACAAAGAGGTGCTAGTAAGGGCATCCGCTCGTGTGGCCATACATGCGGCACTTTCAGCTCTGTAAATACAGAAGGCTCCCAGCCGGTAGGGGTTACGCCCTACAAATGATCAAATAAATTTGATCAAACGGGTTTATGGGGAGACATAGTGTCGGTATGAACTAATCAGCACACATTATTCATAGTTTTCACCATGAATACATTTGATTATAGTGGCTTGGAAGAAGATGGCTTTTCTTTTGCTACCACTTGGGTCGTTCTCTTCTCACTAGTAGTCCTAATGACCACACGGGAAGACAGGCCCTCTAAAGAGTAAACAAAAAGAGCCTATTGCTCAAGACACAAAAGACAATGATTCAATTTTAGTGCACCAATTGAAGTGTTTGCTAAACTATGAAACAAGGCACACAATAAAAATTACAAAACTCTAGCCAAGGCCCTGCAACAAAATTGTTAGTAGTTTGGGTTGTTTCAAATGATAACCCCTTCCTGCAAGCACACAAGTTAGGTAAATTTTAGAAAACCCAAAAAGACTTTGTGAAAAGGGGCCTTCAACAAAAACGTATTTGCCTCCAAAGCAAGCTGCACAAACCAGGTTAGCTAGATCTGCAAAGGTTAGCCGAAAATAAACCAGATCTGAAACCCTAAATACAAAAATCCAAAAACCCGAATCAAAAAACTTGAAAAATTTGCAAAACAGAATACACAGACGCTGTTATACCAGACACAGACGTGTCTGTCCTACACAAACGCGGTTCTGTGATTCACAGACGCGATCTCAGAACACAGACGCCTCTTTCTGCTACAGACGCGATAAGATGATGCACAGACGCGATTCGGAATCACAGACGCGACTTTCGGAAACCTGCAAAAATAGAAAATGACAGAAACACAGACACGATCCAAGATATCACAGACGCCTCTGAAATACAAAAACGCGATCCGAACACTCGCAGACGCGGAAAAAAAAACCTAAAATATCGTCGAAATCGTCCGATCTGCAACTTCAAAAATGCGAAATCTGCAACAAAAATGTTAAATGCAAAGGGACAAGTGTCCCACCGGGCGTGCCAAAATGTATATGGTGAAAATGGATAGCAATAAACAACAATATTGAAAGACTAAAATGGATTCAACCACGAAACCCTAGCCTAACAATGAACAAAGATCCACCATAACATATGAAGATAACCTAAGACAATGCAAAACAACTCAAAATCACAAAGATTATACCATCACATGTCCACTAGGGTTTTGATCTCCATTCTTCCTATCTCCATTGATCTTGTTTGATATACTTGCTCTCAGATTTTTTGTATGCACAAGAGCTCAATAAAGAATGGAATGTGGTTGCAAGTAGAATTGTAGTGTAGCCAAGTCCTCCAAAATCAATCATTAGAATGTGTTATTAGGATATGTCATTAGGATCTGTCAATGAAGAAAGCATCTCCTTAAATAGAAGACACAATAAGAAATGGAGGGTTAAGATTGAGAGGTGTAAAAAGAGAGGTCGGCTAGGATTAGAGGGTAGGTAAAAGAAATACCAAAATAATGAAAGAGGTAGGTAGTGTAGGAAATAAGAGATGAATGACATGTGTCATGTGTAGAAAAAGATAATGAACTAATTAAATAAATAAAGATTTATTTAATTAATAGAAGAAGTAGGACAATTAAATAAATAAAATATTTATTTAATTTAGGAAAGGGATAATTTAAATAAATAAATGTATTTATTTAAATGAGAAATAAGGCTAGAAGAGGATAAATGAATTAATTAAATAAATAAAAATTTATTTAATTAATAGAAGAATTAGGCTTAGATAATTAAATAAATAAAAAATTTATTTAATTAGACATGACAATTTTGGGTGTCTACAGTTCTACCTATGTATCTTTTTTGTGGTTCAACCTTAATATTATTTTGTTAGGTTTCACTTGAGGTTGTTCATCATTTTTAAATTCCTAAAGCTCCCTAAAAATTACATAACTAGAATATACCATTTTCATTGATATAGGATCCCAAAGCTTATAACCCTCAATTTTTTTTCCATAGCCCACAAAAAAACAATTGTTAGCTCTGAAATCTAGCTTAGAACATTTTTATTTAGGAACATAAATACATGCCTCATTGAAAAAAACTATAAAACAAAAAACTGATGGCCATTTACATGTTCGTACCTCGTAGGGAGTTTTATCAACAAGACAAGAAGTAGGTGATTTGTTAACTAGATAACAAGCAATGTTAACTGCAGCCCAACAATGTTGTTCAAGATTTGCACTACTCAACATGCTTCTAGCTCAATCCATTAAAGTCCCATTCATCCTTTCTGTGACTCTATTTTGTTGTGGGGTTTATGGAGTTTTTTTCTACCTAAAAATTCTTGTATGCTTACAATAGCCATCAAAAACCTTAGAGCAAAAATCACCACCATTATCTATTCTTAAAACATTTACTTTTTTATTTGCTTGTTTTTCAACAAGTGTTTTAAATTCTTTAAATGTATAAAAAATCATTAGATTTCTCGTTCAAAAATTAAATCCATGAATATCTAAAATAATCATTAATAAAGGAAAAATGGTAGTGAGATTTTCCAATATATGGCACATCCATAGGACCAAAGACATCACTATAAATTACCTCCAAAACTTGTTTAGCTCTAACACTTCTAGATTTAAAAGATACTCTATGTTGCTTTCCATACACACTGTGTTTGTAGAAATCAAAACCAATAGAGTAATCAGACTAACCATCAACAATATTTTTATTTATGAGGGATTTAAGATCATTTTTAGCAATATGATCCATCTTATGGTGTCATAACTTACATGATATAGAGACATCAACTACATTAACAAAGTTATAAAAAATAGAAGCATCAAGTCTAAATAGGATGCCACACATATTGTCCTTTGCTAAAACCAAATTCCCTTTGATTAATTTGCAACCACTCTTTCTAAAAGTAACACAAGCCTTGAATCATTCATATTAGATACATAAATTAAATTTCTCTAGCTAAACCAAAGATGTGCAATACACCTTTAAGGGTTTTAACCCTTCCATCAATAAAAAATAATTTTACCTCAGACCCTTGACCTACAATTTTCTACTATTATCCTCGAGGAAAACTTCCTCACCATCATAGGATAAATATGTTGAAAACCATTCCTTATGAGGAGTCATGTGGTAGGTGCACTTGAATCTACTAAACAAGAGTCATCATAAGTCATATAGCTAGAAATAATAAAAGCATAAGTAGCTTCGCCATTAGAGGATTTATCTGTAGAAGAATTATCGTTATTTTTCTTTTTATTCTTACATTCTTTTTTGAGATGCTCTTTCTTACCATAGTTCCCACACCCCAAACTACTCTTACCGGGTGATTTAGACCTTCCCTTTAGACTTTTCCTTTTACCTTTCTTCTTGCCCTTACATTTCTCGTTAGTTGTACCTTGTACATTCAAAGCATCTATAGACCCCCTTGAAATCTTTCTCCTCATTTCCTCTTAAAGTAGAGTGGAAGCTAGAGACTCCAACTTCAAATCATCTAAAAAAGAACCAATGATTGCAAGAGTAATATTATCCCAAGATTCAGGTACTAAACATAATAATAGAATACATTTATCCTCCTCCTCTATCTTTACATTATTTGACTGCAATTGACTCAAGATTGGATTTGAGAAATTCAAGTGTTCTGCAATAGAGTATCCATCATTCATTTTAAGATAATATAACTTCCTTTTCAAAAATAAATTGTTAATGAAACTCTTAGTTTGGTAAGTCTCTCCTGTTCTATTCAATAATTTATATGTAGTACTCTCATTTGAAACATTTGAATAGAATCAAATAAACACAAACGAATATTGATGTGAGCCTTTTTATGTAATTTATTGCAATATTCATCTAACATAGTGTCTAACTCTAGTTTCTTCTCTTTATTAACAATAGTTCATTTATCTCTTTCTTCCAAGATATCCTCCATCTTTAGCTTCTACGGCTCATATCTAGTACCGTTGAACTTTTCAATGTCCAACCGAGTTGAGCTAGCCATGATCTCTTATTGCACTGAATCTAAAAATACAAGAAAAAATAACATACTTGCATTGTAGCAAAAAACCCAATCAAACACTCCAAGAAAGGTGTCTCCTTCTCAAATCAAGCCAGCTCAGCTCTAATACCAAACGCTAAAAACATGAGAAAACTTTACAATAAAATTTTGTTGATAATTTTATGCATCCAAATAAATAGATAGTAATTGTTATCTAAATTTTGAATCATCAAAATTTCATAGGCCTATGATTGGCCTTACACATCAAATGAAGGAAAGGTACACAATTTTTTTTCTTTATACTTTATTTATTAGATTTGAATATACAAATGAAGAATTATTTTCAGAATGCAATGTATTTCAATAATTTAATTTTAAAACGGCATATGAAAGAAGCTTTTTCATTTACATAAATGCATAAGGACCCACACAAGTCGTGGGTATGACTGAGAATGTGCAATAAGTAGAATGATAGGCATATGCATAAATAAAAGAGAGAGAAAATGGGATCTGTCATTGTCGTTCCATGACAGAATGTTGATGTGATCAAGTTGCATCATTGTCTTCATGCTCCTAGCCCTCCTCGAGTGCCTGCAAGAGGAGAAGGACATGTGTGTTAGAGCTCGGGATCTCAGTTTCTCTAACTAATCTACTCATACACATGTATATCAGACTACAGATGGAAAGAATCAGAACAAAACAATAAGAGAATCGATGATCAGAGTGTCAAATCATCAGAAGCTTCATGAGCTTCTTGTTTTTCTAACTTGTTTGTTCACTATGCAAGTATAAGACAGGTTTCCATCTCATAAGTATCAAGTATGTGGGTTAAAATGGGCTCCCACAAGGGTTGAGCTCAACATACTAGTCATCACTCACAGGGTGACACTAATCAGCCATCAAGCATTGAGCATAGTTGTATCCACGGTCCCATATATTGGCATTCAATGATAATTTTAAACTGCCATCCAATGTCAACACATACAACAATGAATAAAGTTGTGTTCCCTGATCAACATGTGACTAAATCCATCAAATGAGAAAAGGCAAGTATACCAACTCAGAATTAACATCATGTCAAATAGAACAAGGCAATAATGTATAAGGACAATCCTACTCAAGTGAACAAAGCATTCAAAGTAAAATCAACAGATGACTGTCATAAGGGTGACTGTAGTAGCATTGAAGTCTCAGAGTTTTTTGTTCAAGTAAATCATAGTGCCAGTCATAGTGTGTATCATTATTCGTAGTACAATAAGTCAATAATCAAATACTGTTGAAAGATCTTATTAAGCAAATAGAATAGATATATCAGTCACAAAGGGTTTATGATTGATGAACAATAAACAATGAAAAAGTTGTAGTCCTTTATAACAAGTTACAAGACCAATCATCCATTTCATAGTGAATAACCCATAAGACAGTAAAGGAGTAACTACAGGTCAGCACACAAAAATATGAATAGTTTAAAAGCTATAAGAGCAACCAGTGCAGTCATATAATCATATGCAGATTTGGCATTAAGAACAAGAGGATAGTCCTATGGGAAGAATCACAATAAAGATATATTCAATCCATAACATAGTCTTTGGTGTTGTTAGTTCTCTATAACAGCAGTGAGTTCATTCACTATTAATAGTGATAACCATTCAAAGAAGCAACTATATAGCTATAGGGATAGGTAAGAAAAAGACTACTATCATGGCAATGGTATCAAAGGCAGATACAGTGCTAAAGACATAATAAGATCACTATTATAGAGTCATAAAACAGTGGGATAAACAACATATTCAAAGGCTCAGTCATAAGAACGTTGTCCATGCACAGGAAATACCAAAGAGTTTGTTAGATTTGATAGTCTTAGTAGTTATGCAAAGCATAATGGAAGACAATACAATGAGAACATTTGACATTCACTGTCAAATAGATGCATCCACAAAAAATCTATGATATAAGTTAATAATATGATATATGTAGCAGCATATGAGTAGTGATAGAAAATTACAAGTCACATTTATCAATAATAGTCATTTCAAGAGGAAATGGGTAGCATTTTTAGTATAAGGAAGAATACAGAGATGCATATTCTCATATCAGCAGTCTTCATAATAATAATGATCAATGGTGCTAGTCCTAGATCACCTGAGGCAGTATTGAATATCATAAGCCATAGTGTGCGACAACATAGAGAGTCTATTTTATTTTGAGAAAAACTCAAGATACAATGGTGTATTCAACCCATTGAAGGCAGAAATACAATGACAGAGGTTGAATATAGTTTAAGATATAAGGACAATAGTAAAGAATTGATGCAGGAGCATCCCTGATTCACAACAATCTTTCATCAACCAAAAAACATTTTCCTTTATGTTTTGCTTTATGTTTGTAGTTTCAGTTTTCCTTTCTGTGTGTCCCAGTTTTGGCTCACCGGATCTTGTGGAGTTCGATTCTAATTGAAGACTTGATCATATTTCTTGCTTTCAAACTGCATCGCATTTGGATCACTTTCTGGCAAGATATCGCCACTGATTTCCATGACAATTGTTACCGGATTGACAATTCTTTGTTACCAGTTGCCTGGACCTATTCTGGTGATCTTTCGAAACCCATTCCGAATCTTGTAGAGCCTTGGGAGTTGATTTCGATGTTCCTTGGCGTGTGGCCGACCTTTTCCCGTGATCTACATTTTATCCTTTTGATTTTCCGAAGGAATCTCTTGGCAGAGGCCGACCTTGTTTATTTTGCACGTTAGGTCTTGTTCTTCGGGTTTTGATACCTTTTGGGCTGACTGGATCCTTTGGATTGATATATATTTGTAATTACGCATTAGAATGCAGGAAGGGGGATAATCAAGTAGCTAGACTGTGCGTAGAAGATAGATCATAATGTTCAAGGTCCTGGTTGTGACCTATTCTACCAGGCCTGTGAGCCGGTATGTTGTAACCCGGTTGTTACCAGTTGGATGTAATCAAATTGTATGTAGTAAATCAATCTATTCTGCATTGCCTCCATCCTATCTTTGTGTTTTTGATGTGTTTACTCTTGCTGACCGGTCTAAATTGATCTCTTTGAGGTCCCTCCTCACCGGTGATTGCTTCAAGTGGTATCAGAGAGAAGTTTTGTTCTGGAGGTTGTGTGTCCTAAATTTCTTGTTGTAGGGTTACAGAATGCACATCCGACTTGGAATTGCAGAGGACTAGCATGAATCGATGGCACGAAGAGGAACTAGGAATGGTGGAGCGTGTGGGGGTGCAGACCCTGCTATGATGGAGATGTTGCAAGGAATAGCAGCTTGGTTAGAAGCCGTGGAGACAACCCAAAGAAGAGGCCGACACATTGAAGATGTGCGAGAAGATGAAGGAGAAGAAGCCCCGACAGAACAAGTAAACCTACTGGCGGTTGATCCGGATGAAGAAAGGTTTTTAAGGGTTTTGAGTAGGGCAAACACTAAACCTAATTTTACCCCTCTGGAATATGATGGGAAGCTAGATTCAGATGAATTGATGGATTGGATCTCGAAGATGGAGAATTATTTTGATTTTGAAAACACTGCGGAAGAGAGGAAGGTGAAATATGTATGTACCCGATTGAAAGGTCATGCATCTCTTTGGTGGGAGAATTTGCAAGTTGATAGACAAAGAAGAGGTAAAGAAAATATTAAGACATGGGATCGGATGATTGCTAAGTTGAAATCAAAGTTTGTACCGGCGAATTATCAAGTGGATTTGTTCTGGAAGTTGCAGAATCTGAGACAGAAGGAATCTAGTGTGAAGGAGTACACCAAATCATTTTACAAGTTGAACATCAGATCTAGACATGTTGATGATGAATTTGAACAAGTTGCAAGATATTTAAATGGATTGCGGATGTCTATACAAGATGAACTTAGTATGATCAAATTGGAGAGTGTTGAAGAGGCTTACTAGTATACCCTAAAGGCTGAAGAGAAATTGAACAAAAGACATGAGAAGAGATAGAGAGGTAGAGGTGGAAGGTTTACCGGAGGAAGATTTCAAGGAGGGAGAGGATATACCGGAGGAAGAGGAACTAGTATAGATAAGAACAAGGACAAGGAAGTGAGCAAATAAGGTAATTCATACCAGAAGGATGATAGAAATTTCTACCGGAGGAGAGAACCAAATGGTTACCATAATGAAAACTTTGGAAGACAGGACAAGAGGATATTTAGAGGAACTTTCTTTAAGTGTGGAGGAAAAGGACACCATGCATTCAAGTGTAAAAAGACAGAGGCTATTGGAAGAGCAGCAGTGGTGGAAGAAAACACCACCGGGTTAGACAATAAACAGGAAGATGGAGAACTGTTGATAATGAGGAGAGATTTGTGTCATATCGGAGGAGATGAAAAGCCCTTGCAGAGGAAGAATTTGTTCAAGACCAGATATAAGGTATCTAGTAAGTGTTGTAAAGTTGTTATTAATAGTGGTAGTTAAGATAATCTTGTTTCAGAAGAGATGGTGAGTAAGTTGAAATTGGAGAGATTGAAACACCCTAAGCCTTAACAATTAGCATGGATTCAGGATGAACATAAGTTGTTAGTAAGTGAACAATGTTTGGTGAAAATGAAAATTGGGAATTATCATGATGAAGTTTTGTGTGATTTTATGCCTATGGATATTTATCATCTTTTGTTTGGTAGACCTTGGCAGTTTGATAGACATGCAATACATGATGGGAGGAAAAATACATACACTATTGTGGCCAATGGGATGAAGCAAACCTTGTTGCCTTTGGAGGAACCTTTGAAGAATGAAGTTTGTACGAATGCCATAATATGTTTAGTAGATGGAAGGAAATTCATGGATGGATAGAGACATGAGAATGTGTGTTTTGCCTTAATTCCTAAGAAGACTGAGAGACTGGAACCGAAAGGAGAGCACCAGGAAGAGATAAGAGATTTGCTGACAGAATATGAGGACATCATTTCAAATAATGTACCTAATGAATCGCAACTTGTAAGAAGTATTAGTCATTGCATGGACTTGGTCCCCAGAGCTAGTTTGCCTAACAAAGCTACACACTGGTTGACACAGGCAGAGAATAAAGAACTGAATAGACAAGTGTAGGAGTTGTTGAAGAAAGGTTTGATCAGGGAGAGTCTGAGCCCTTGTGCAGTACCAACACTATTAACACCTAAGAAAAATGGAGAGTGGAGAATGTGTACCGATTCAAGAGAAATAAACAAGATCATAGTGAAATATAAGTTTCCTTTGCCTAGGAAGGATGACATAATGGACTGTTTGAGTGGAGCAAAATACTTTACAAAGATAGATTTGAAGAGTGGATACCATCAGATTAGGATCAGAGAAGGTGATGAGTGGAAGACAACACTTTAAGACAAATGAAGGATTGTATGAATGGTTGGTGATGCCTTTTGGATTGACTAATGCACCAAGTACTTTCATGAGGCTGATGAATGAGGTATTGAAGAAATTCTTGGGTAAGTTTGTTATTGTGTATCTAGATGCCATTCTGATTTCTAGTAAGACAAAAGAGGAGCATTTGTTGCAGTCAAGACAAGTTTTGCAAAGATTGAGAGAAGAGAAGTTGTTGATCAATATCAAGAAGTGTATTTTCATGAAGGATGAGTTAGTCTTTTTAGGATTTGTGATATCTGAGGATGGTTTGAAGATGGAACCTAGGATTGTGAAAGCAATTGTTGAATGGCCTACACCGGAAAGCATTGGAGAAGTAAGACCATTTCATGGATTGGCTAGTTTTTACTGGAAGTTTATTAGAAATTTTAGTTTAGTCAGTAACCCTATGACTGAGACCATGAGAGGAGATCAAAAGGAATTCAAGTCGACCACAAGAGCAAACAAAATTTTTGAATTATTGAAGCAGAAAGTGACTGAGAAGCCTGTGTTAGCTTTATCGGATTTCAATAAAGTATTTCAAGTGGATTGTGATGCAAGTGGAACAGCGATAGGAGCAGTCTTGAGTCAAGATAGGAGAGCAATATCCTATTTCAGTGAGAAATTGAATGATGCCCAGAAGAGATATTCAATGTATGATCGGGAATTTTATGCCATAATTCAAGCCTTGAAGAAAAGGAGACACTACTTGTTGCCTAAGGAGTTTGTGTTGTATATAGATCATCAAGCTTTGTAGTATTTGAACAGTCAGAGTAAGTTGAATCATAGACATATGAGATGGGTAGAATTCTTGCAGAGTTACACCTTTGTGTTGAAGCATAGAAGTTGAAAATCTAACAAAGTTGTTGATGCATTGAGTAGGAGAAGGAATTTGTTGACAGAGATTAGTGACAGTACTAGGATTTGAAGATTTGAACACCTTGTATGATGAAGACCTGGATTTTGTAGAACCTTGGAAATCATGTAGAGAACTAGTTATGATCGATAGGAGAAAATTGTTGGAATATTTCATTTAGGATGGAATGTTATTCAGGGGAGTTCAGTTGTGCATACCTAAGAGTTCCGTGAGAGAGAACCTGATAAAAGAGAAACAAGGTGGAGATTTAGCCAGACATTTTGGCATTGACGAAACAATTGCATTGGTGAGTGAGTAGTACTTTTGGCCCCAGATTCATAAGGATGTTAGGAGATATGTGCAGAGTTGTAGAGTTTGTCAAGTTACAAAAGGTAGTAGTCAGAATGTGGGATTGTATAAACTTTTGACAGTGTCGGTAAGACCTTGGGAGGATATAAGCATGGATTTTGTATTTGGATTGCCTAAGACACCAAGAAGGAATGATTCTATATTTGTGGTAGTGGATAGATTTTCAAATATGGCTCATTTCATACCTTGTAAGAAGACATTAGATGCATTGCATGTCGCAGACCTATTTTTAAAGGAAGTGGTGAGATTGTGTTGATTACCTAAGAGCATAGTTTCAGACAGAGACACTAAGTTTGGTAGCTATTTTTAGAGAACACTTTGGAAGAAGATGAAGACAGGTTTGAAGTTTAGTTCTACTTTTCATCCACAGACTGATGGAAAAACATAAGTAGTTAACCAGAGTTTGGGAAATTTGTTGAGATGTATAGTAGGAGACAAAACTGGAAGTTGGGATTTAATCCTTATACAAGAAGAATTTGCCTACAACAATTTAGTGAATAGAAGTACCGGAATAACATCTTTTGATATTGTTATCGGAGTGCATCCTAGAGGAATATTAGAATTGAGAGACATTAGCGGTGAAGACAGGAAGAGTTCAGAAGCAGAAGACTTTGTAGATCACATGGCAGCATTGCATATTCAGGTTGAGCAACATTTGGAAGACATGAGCAACAAGTATAAGGAAAAGGTAGATGAGAAGAGGAGACATAAGGAATTTGAAGTTGGTGATGAAGTGATGGCATATATAAGAAAATATCGATCCCCGGTTGGAACTTATAACAAGTTGAAGATGAAGAAGTTTGGACCCTGTAAGATTTTGAGGAAGTTCGGTTTTGGAAATGCCTATGAAGTGGAGCTATCAGATAGTCTAAGTATTTCACCTATATTCAACATTGTCTATCTTGATGAGTACCATGAACCAGAATTCATTGAGGAAAGTGTTGCAAACTTGGAGGAACAATTTCCCTTGAAGGAACCAGATTAGATTGAAGAGATTTTGGACAATAGGATTGGGTGTAGTACTCGGAGCAGTGAGTATAAGGAATATCTTGTGAATTGGAAGGACAAACCAGTTGAAGATTCATCTTGGATTTCTCAGGCAGAGGTAGACTGCCTTGGTTTCCCTCTGACCCCAACAAAGTGAGAGGCTCACTTTTTCATTAACCTCGGATGTTTGATGCAGGAGCATCCCCGGTTCACAACAATCTTGCATCAACAAAAAAACATTTTCCTTTCTGTTTTCCTTTCTATTTGCAGTTTCAGTTTTCCTTTTTGTGTGTCCTGGTTTTGGCTCGCTGGATCCTATGGAGTTGGATTCTACTTGAAGACTTGATCATCTTTCTTGCTTTCAGACCGCATCGCATTTGGATCACTTTCCGGCAAGATATCGCTGTTGTATCCATGACAGTTTCTTGTTACTGGATTGACAATTGTTTGTTACCAGTTGCTTGGACCTATTTTAGTGATCTTCCAGAACCCATTCTGAAGCTTACAGATCCTTGGGTGTTGATATCAATGTTCCTTGGTGTGTGGCCAACCTTTTCTCGTGATCTACATTTTATCCTTTGGATTTTTCGAAGGAATCTCTTGGTGGAGGTCGACCTTGTTTATTTTGCACATTAGGTTTTGTTCTTCGAGTTTTGATCCCTTTTGGGCCAAGTGGATCCTTTCGATCGATATATATATATATATATATATATATATATATATATATATATATATATATATATATATATATATATATATATATATATATATTTAGAATTATGCATTAGAATGCAGGAAGGGGGATAATCAAGTAGCTAGACTGTGCATAGAAGATAGATCATAAGGTTCAAGGTCCCGGTTGTGACCTATTCTACCAGGCCTGTGAGTCGATATGTTGTAACCCAGTTGTTACCTGTTGGATGTAATCAAATTTCATGCAATAAATCAATCTGTTATGCATTGCATCCATCCTATCTTTGTGTTTTTGTTGTGTTTACTCTTGTTGATCGGTCCAGATTGATCTCTTTGAGGTCCCTCCTCACCAGTGATTGCTTCAAGAATGAAATTTTGCATCACTGTAGTTGTCATGATCAATAACCAAATCCATAGCCCTAACAAGAAATAACATCATAAGTCTTACTAAGCACCACAAGGTACATAATTCAGTCAATGTCAAAACTATACACATAATATTAAGATAGATGCAGTCATATCTCTAGGATATTGATGCAGCTAGTTACAATCACAGTGATGAAAAAGCACATTTGAAAGAAAATTTGAAGGTACATTCATCTAATAAACAGACCTATAGTAGTCACAAATAATGAGCATATCATTTGGAAAAGAGGAAAATCTTTAAGGAGCAATCAAACAAGATCTTAAAGTTCCAGGACCCTAGTAAAAGTACAGTAAATCTATAAGAAAGCCCTAGAAATATGATCAAAGACACTAAGAGAAATAATTGATAACGCTTTCATACTCATAAACAGTCAATATAATAAAAAACAGAGTAGTCTTTAAAGGAGTTGAGAATATACAACACCACAGGAGCCAAAATGATCTCTGCAAGCTAAAAAAACCTGTTACAAGGAGAAGCAAGGAAGCAAATACAAAAAAACAAATACACAGAGAATATGCTCAAAAAGAGAGAGCTCAATATTCACAAAAATATGTAATGTGATTCTTGCAATGAAAAGAATGAACTCAACCTTTAATAGGTCAAGAAACCCTAAAAGGGAAAACCTAGGTTTGCACATAATAATTAATAAAAGAATTAATTATTATGCACCTAAAGCTAGCTTAAGTGTAAAAGAGATAAAGGGAACTTAAATAATTAAACAAATATTGTTTGATTAATCAAGTAAATACCCGAATACTCTAACAGTCTTGTATAGAGAAGCATCCAATGTTGTGAGACAACATAAGGACATTATTCACAGTGGTCAAAACAATGAAAGAAATCAGAGATTAAAGTTACAACAAGAAAAAAAGACTAAATTGCAGCCCTTAATGGACAATATTCAAATCATAAGGCATAATATGATAGTAAAGATATATAAACCTCTTCTTAGCAACATGATATAGACAACACATAACAACATAGCATTGTGTAAAGAGGATAATAGTTAAGATTTTTGATATCAACATAATGCCCACACAAAGTAATCAAAGTGAGATTCACATAAGGAGTCATAACAGTCACAGGGAATGACAGACAATGAGCTAGATTAGGTCATACCAAGACAGCCAAATAACACCAGTCAATACAATATAAAAGGACAGTCAGAAAGGGGTTAGGTCTATGAGTACAACTAAGAGGACAACTTCCCAAAGCAATAACGGTGATAAAAGACAAAGAGTGGGCATCCCTTATTTCACAGTCAAGGACATTGAAAAATACATTATTGAAGATCAAATGCATTAAGATATTCATCCAGTTACCAGGTTCAAGGGATAGTACAAAAAAAACCAGTTATCTCAAGCACTCAAATCTCAGACAACATCATTCAACACAACCAAGGAGAAGTAGTAACAGTCATAAGTAACAGAGTTAAAAATCACTTTATTTAGAAGAGCTTGAAGGCATTCAATAAGGTTGCAATCATACATAATAGAAGAGACCTAAAGAAGGATAGATTTCTATAGGAAGGTAAAGTCATAGTGAGTTATTCCACAGTACAAAGAGCGTTCAGTCATCTGGAAACAAGGTTACATGCATCAAGAAGATAATACAATGAGCGAAAGATTTCAGTCAATAATGAGCAATCATGCCTGTGATGAAAAGTTACAGTCTTTAAGACACCTACAGAAGTGAATAATGATAGACGCAGAGATCTTATTATGAAAACACAGTGATATGCATATGAAACAACAACAAAACCCAAGGGAATGATTCAATGTTAGTCACAAATAGTAGTTCTTAACAATACATGAACTAGGTGCAGCCACAAAATAGAAAAAAGTTACAAAAGCATGGTAGCCCAAGGAGTTTCAATGCAAGTTAAAGAATGGAGGTCGAAACCCATTTTTGGGTTTACAAATAATCAACTAGTTCATACCTTTGCGGTCCTGTTTATATGTTCAATGAAAGATGAAAGAAAAAACATAGCTAGAATTCAAAAATACAAAAGGCCAAAAACCCTTTTTAGGGTTTAAGTAAAATAAACGATTTCTTTTACTTTCGGCTAACTGGGTATATCCCACTTTGAATGTTAAAAATTATAATAGAGAAATGACATAAGATAGTCAAAGCCCTATTAGGGTTTATATATAGAAATCATAAACCTAAAATCATCATATGCAGTTAGTATATACGTCTCAAAAAGGATTAAAAGTGTGCCAAAATTTCAAGGGGCGAACCCTAATTTTTCATAAAACATTTCATTTTGTTCATGTGAATGATGAAGAGCAACAGAGACATAGAGAAGTATCGGTTCAGGGAGTTTCAGTCAAAGAAGAGCCCAATTCACTTCCACTTAGATTGAGTTGTGTCTGAGAGTAGCCACGGTTTGAGCCATAGAGGCCTTCCAACAATATAACAAAGTGTCAGTCGAACCCTAACAACAATGACCAAAGGAAAGATGAAAGAATAGTGCATGCAAATGCATTCACATCTTTTACTTTCTTCTCTTTGCATAATGTGCCCTAATTCCTTCATGATTTTGATGGCTTTGTTTTTGTCTTAGAAGTTGTTGATTTTTGCTCATGTGTGGTCGAGTTATTTAACTCCCACTAGGACTTGAGTCCTAATTGTCATGCTAGTCGTAGGGGGCTTTAAACCCTTTTATTTATTTATTTTATTTAGTGTAATGTTTTAAATGTATTATTATTATATCTAATATATTAATAATGACAATTAATAAAAAGAAAAATAAATTTACATGTCATTATTAATATGATTAATATAAATAATAAATCAATAAATTATTCTATCCATATAAGTAGAAGCAAATATAAAAAGCATTACAGAGATTTTTTAAAAATCTTTATTTTGAAGCTTCTACTTATTTAAATAAAATAATTAATTTAAGAGTAGCACCTAAGCGTTTTGTTTTGTTTTTTTGTTGTTTTTTCTGATGCATCCATGCACAACTGAAAAAATATAATAAATATTAAAGTGATAGTTCTATAAATCACTTCTAATATTTATCATATAGATATAAGGGATGAATTACATATACATAATAATTATTAAAAGTGAAGTCATTATTGGCTAACTTTAATATTTATTCTATTTTCCCCTTATACACACATGCATCAGACAGTGGCTCAGTTTAGCAGCAATTCAGGGGTGATTTGAGGCAGTTATCAGCAGATTGAGGCTATTTTGAGAGTCTTTTTGGGTTACACAGTACCTCGAGGGCTTTTTGGCAGTATTGTTGCATCTTTTCATGCAGATTTGGCACCTACTTTTTCAGGATTTTTCCTTGTGCTTGGATTTCAGACTTGAGTTCACCTTTTTGGGAGTGCAGTTCATTCTTTTAGGTTTGCATGCCTTATTATTGTATATAGAGGAAAGCTTGTTAGCTTTTTCCTTAATTCTTGCCTTTGCTTTTCTCTTGCCTTAAGCGAATTTCAGAGATTTGTAGCTCAGACATTGATATATAGAGATTTGCAACAGTTTTACAGTCCTATATTTAGCAAGATTCTTTTTATTTGTAGAATTTCATAAGTTTTCCTAATTGTGTTTGTTCATGATAGATTTCATAGGAGTATTTTTGTGTTTCATCTAAAACCTTGAATCTTCTGTCATCTTAGAGTGCATGCATCATTTCTTTATACAGAAATCATAGGTCTTAGTTTGTGTTGCAGGTTTTTAGTAAATTTGTGTTATGAAGTAATTTTCCTTCCAAATTTATTAATTGCATTAACCTTTCTAGGAAATGCTTATGTGATTAAGAAGTTAATTATCTTGTGTAGGTAGAATTTATGATAGATTTTTGTGAATCATGACAGTTTATCATCACAAATTGGTGCATCACCTCCTAGAATAGTTTTTAGTTTTCAAGCTTGTTCATACCACTCTTTACTCTTTTTCATACCCATCATTAGTTTTAGGAGTTATTTCAAAGGGAGTCGACACATAACCCAAAGATTCATTTCTCTTTCTGAGTTTACCCACAACTCGAGTTTCGTTTCCATGTTGCACAGGATTGCATAAGCACTGGTACTGATTTTCTTTGTAGATTCGGGTGCATCCTCCATGACAACAATAATAAATCATCAATGAAAATAGATAATAAAATATATGCAAACCATAACTCAAGAATGCATGGAGCAAACCTTTCGATAAAAAACTACACACCCAAAGAGATCCAAGACTGGTATGAATCATTCAAATGAGCTACATCAATACAAATTCTCTCTTTGAATCGTTGCGACACTTCATTGCTTCATCAACATATCAACAACATATATTTTCTTCAATCCAAGCACTAAATATATAGGCATAAGAGAAATCATAAATCACAAATGGTTCCTAAAGCACAAATCATAAAAAAATAGAAAACTTCATCTTTCAACTTGTGATCTAATATGCCTTTTGAAAGATCTTCTTTATCTTATCTGAGCTTTCATTTATCTTTCCCCCTTTTCATGCTCTTTCTATTTTGACATTTAAAAAAACCTTACAAGTTTTCAGAGTTGAAATTCAACTTTCATGACAACAAAAATATAATTACAAATTTTCAAATAATAATTAAATACAATTATGATTAAAGCAAGGTTGAGACATTTTCTCAATAATTTTGACTCACATATGGAATCCTTGCCATTGCTCTCTTGGTTTGGGTTCAACTTAGCTGGTATGGAGTTTCCTTAGCATGTCCTTTTCTCTGCAGAAGGGGTGCAACCTAACATGGTATGGTGGTGTCATTTTCAGATTTAAAAGAAATGTTGAAAGTTGGTGGCAACTCATAATCCATTTCTGCAAAATGAAAAACATTTCAAAATACGTTTTGACTTGCTCGTTAGTGTCAAAATTTAAAGCTTTCTTCTAGAAAGTTAGATATTCACTACTTTGGTGTGGAAATTTAAAGCTTTCAACCGTATACCTTGAAAGAGGTGTCTGGATTTATTTAAAATTGACATTTAGTTTGCTTTTGTCAGCGAACCATCTATTTTGCATCTAAAACTTGCAATAAATGACATTGAAATATCATCATTGTGTTAAATTTGGTATTTGTAAGAATTTATTTATAGCTATGAAGAAAGAATTTGCATTCGACATGTAATATCCTAGCATAGACATGCACTAGAGATCTTTGGTACAAATTTTCATTTGTTAAGAGTCGCTTGACTCCTTATCTAGCATATGGTTGGGCGATATTTGACAACACAATTTAAATTATATCAAATCTTGTATTGGTAACTTGGTCAATTGAGGAAATTATTGTTTTGGTAGTGGCTTCACTAGGGCATTTTAACCTCCCTTTTTTCCATTGAAATTGATTGGTCAAACACATGAGGAGTTTTGTTCATCCTAGGGATTAAAGTTAAGTTTGAATTCTATATTCTATTGTACACTTTGTGGCACCTATTTTGCCTTTGATTTGTTGTAGATCTATGTTGAGTTAGTTGGCACTAGCGTAAGGGAGGGAAATTGATAATTTAACTTTGAATTCCTTGTAGCCCTTCCAATATAGACCTTTGCACATCCAACATGACAACTTAATTGGTGTTGGTATTTGGAAATTGACTTGCATATTCAACTTTATCAATTGATTTGGCATACATTTTAAGTGAAATGACTATCTTTTTGAACACCTAGAAGAATTGAGAGGGGGGGGGGGGTGAATCAATCCAGAACTTCAAAACAATTATCAAATTATTGAATATCAACACTTTAACCATCAACGCATAAAAAAGAAACACATGAACACCAAATTGACGTGAAAAACCCAAATAGGGAAAAACCACAATGAGAATATAACTCACAATATGAATAACAATGTAACTTACAATATTTTAGGCTTGTATCCAAGGAGCACCATCACCTGAAGGATGCAAAACTAAGGTGCACTACCTTAACTTACAATCTTTTAGGCTTGTAGCCAAGGAGCACCAGCACCTAAAAGACTTGCAAAACTAAGGTGCACTACCTTAGGCAAGATACAAAAGGACTTGTGCAGCTGAAGAATGCTTCTTCAGGAAAAGAAACAAACTATTGCCGAAGGGCTCATTATCAATCAACAACGAATGAAATCGCTGAAGTGAAAATGAGAAGGATTCTCCTAATCATGAAATTGTCCTTGAACAATAATCAAGTGACCAATAACATGTCAAACATCTTTGGTAATCTCCACTATTACAACACTCTATCTAGCATAATATATTAGCTTCTAATCTCTTCCCAAATTGACTTTTGCATCACCACAAACTCAAATCTACTTGCAAATAATTCACATACACTTCTCATATAATTTACTTCTCATCCATGCTCAATTCATCCTTTCATGGACCAAAAATACTTAGATTGGTCCACTCTGGGAGAAAGAGGGAAACATAACATATTCCAAAAGACATTACAAAATGTAAGGTGTAGATATAATCAACCAATAAGCCATATAATCACTTCTAATGCAAAATACTCCATGCGGATCTCCACAAACCAAAGTGAGACCCAAATAATCATCTCAACACATATCTGGACCAAAATAATATGATCCATTAAACCCCAATGTAATTAACAACATATCCAGATGGCATCAAAAGAATTTTGAACCATCTGGAATACAGGACGACACAACCAACACTGAAAGAGTATCTAGACCAAACTCTATCCAAATAACCAAGGTTTGACAAAGCATATCCAAACCAATATCAATTCAAATAACTAGGTTTGACATCAATGGCAACCATACAAGCTCATACTTTTAACATATACAACTCTTAAAATACACTAATGTATTAGGAACACAACACATGCATTGGTGTATTTTAGGGGCTAGATAGTGTAAAGGGGAAAATTCAATTCAGCAATTTGCAACATAAAAGGAGAAATCACCAAGTCAATTTTTGCTTTGTGGGAGGAATTCCTTTTCATTCAAAAGAGGGGAGGAATCCACTAGATTCAATCACAAATCAGATAAGGACTGAATAGTAAGTGGGTTGATTAATTATGATGTGTTTTTCCCTCCTTTGTAAGTTGAAAAGTTGATTTAAGGTAAAGTGTTGAAGTTGGAGACAAAACTAAGAAAACAATGAGCTATAGGTTTGGGATTTTGTTGTGCACCTAGATCTATGAAATATAAGTTGATTCAGATCTGTTCTGTGAAAATGCCCTGAAAAAGTAGGGACTGTGACGCGGCAACACGGTCCTCCAAATTTTTTGTATGCCAAAAAGGGTTTTTCCATATTTGTGTTTGAATCTTATTCTGAGAAGTACAGTTGCACACTTGTTTCCCGCACACAGAAAGAAGGGGAAATAGATTGGGTATAGGGGCTTGCCTTAGGTCAAACCCTGGTTTTGGAATTAACCATGAAATCGAGATAAATGTAATTGAAATGACTAAAAAGAAAGGTTCTCTCAGGGAGATGTTGAATTATGACTGAAATTTGAATGATTATGCCTCCTTGTGAAGTTTTGCTTGCCTCCACATGGAATCAGGGTTTCATTAAATAGGATGTAGATCTCCACTTCAATTCTTGATCCTTGACTTTATTGTTGCTCCAAGGCTTGAAGGAAGACTGAAAATGCTCAATTTCTCTTGAATGCTTGATTGTTTGATTGCTTGTGTGCTTGAATGCTTCTCAATTCTTATGGATGTGATAGATGTTCAAATGAGAGGGGAAATTCTCTTATGAGCCGACAGAAAGAGGGAAATCCTGCTCAAATTTGAAATGTGAAAAAGAGTTTAAAGAGGGCCCATTTTAGGGAGGACTAGGGTTAGGGAGGACCATGGTGCCATGCCCTGGTCCTTCCCTATTTTAGGTCAGGATCAAGGTGTATGTCAAGTGAAAAATCAAAGTTTTTGATGTTTGTGATGTGTATGAGCATAATCAGGTCTTCAATCAAGACAAGGGGCACAAACACTAAGGTGAAGATCCAAATGCATTCAAAATTGCAAGGGATACAATTTTAGGATGCTACAGATAGCCATTACCTATTTTATTCATGTCCAACCTCTCAAGTTCACCTTTGTCATTTTATTTGGTCAACCTTTAGTATTTCATTTGGTTGGGATTTCAAATTACTCATCTTTATTTAATTTGATTTAATTTTGAAAGGCATTTGTATTTGGTTGTGATTGAGATGCAAAGCGAAAGCCATTAAATTTTACCATTTAGAGATCGACACTTTCTTGTTCTCATTTCCCCTCTCGCTAAATTGTGAAAACACTTAAATTTTTGGAGAGGCGTGTATTAATTATAGTGCACTTTTTATGCAAACGGACAAAAAATTATAATTGGCATAAGTTTTGCTTCATAGCTCAAAATTGAGCATCATTTTTTTCATAAGTGTCTATTTTTTCTATTCTTGATCCAATGGAGTTGATTTCACATTTTGTTTATAAGTACCATTTTTTGCTTTAATTAAACTCGTCTTTGCATTGCACTTTTAAGGTGTCTAATGTAAGTGGGCTCTCTAAAACTAAATCAAGGGGGTGTAATGTGTGTTATGTCATGTATGCTTCCATATCATTATCATTTATTCATTTTGAGATACTAATTAACATATTATGGGGGCTATGCATATAATCACAAACTAATATAAATGGGGGGTCCATCATGTCAAAAGTAGAATTTCATCCTTCTATTGTCAGGCTTAATCTAGAGAACAATTTAACTTGGAAACAAGGGATATTGAGTCATTAAAGTGAGCATGGTCTATTAACCTATCTCCTTGGACTCGTTCTTGAGCAACATGACAAATATTTGAAGAACAAATAGTTTAACAAAAATGAGAAATTTATGGATATATGCATTTTTGTTTATGAGGGATATATACATCACATAGAGCACATTGAGTGCCCTTTTACTACTTGAACCATCATTCAAAAATTGGTTTGGAGATCTTTAATCTTATCTTATCATGATCTTCCCTTCAATGAGACACCAACTACCACAGCTTGTGCAGGCACATCCTTAGAGAGTGATCGATTGTCATACAATCCCCCTCCACATATTATTATTTCCACAATTGTGGACACTTGTTTGAAATTAGGATCTTAGGATACTAATCATTATAAACAAGATATAAAATAAATGCATTAAGAGTCATACAATCATAAATTAACACATTACATGAGATATACATGGGGAAAACCCTTTTGGGTAAAAAACCCCATAAAGCATCATTTTATTAAAACACTTACAGATGTAGTCTATCATAAAATAGAATTGAACCCGGGGACACTCCTTCAATACTTCCACATGGTCCTAATAACATTATGTTCTAAAACTCCCCCTTAATGTTAATAGGAGATCACTTGTCAATTTCCATAAAAGAAAAAATGAAGTACCCGAGTAACGTAGGTCTTGTTTAACAGTGATAAATAGGGACATAAATAAATTCCAACATGGAGATCATGCATTCAAGACTACATGAAAGTCATCTTGTTATAATTTATAATCCCAGTGTTTTAAAAATGATGCTCTAAGGTCTTATACAAAATTCTATTGGAGCCGCGATCTCCTCAAATTAGCCTCTCCCCAAGTTCATTACATAGTGCCCACAAGACTTGATACAATGCTTTTACAAGTGGAAGATTTTCAAGGAGAATAATTTCCAATATGCCCATAGGACTTGAAAATAAATGCGCCTATAGTACTTACTGTGAAGCCCCACCCATAGTTCATTATTTATGCTCCATATTTTGATTCTACTTTGAGATGCTTAATTGATTATGATGGTATGGACATTTGGATTATGATTAAACCTTAATTATTATCATGTGGAATAGTCCACCTATGCTCCTAAATCTTATATATAAGGTAAAAATAAAATATTATGTGTCTTGGTTGTTAAGTAGTACTAACCTAGAATGAATAGATAACCAAATAAACATCATATGGTGATTTTACCTACATGGTGATGATGGATCTTGCAAGTCTCTACTTCATACTTCGATGATACGAATGGGTGTAATAATGAGTAGATAATTTCTTAGTTATGATAGGAAATGTTGTAAAAGGGTATTAATGAATTGTAATTGATCAAGTGGTGATTGAACTTATTCTAGTACTTTTAGCTATTTGATGTTGAGTTGGAATGTGGATGATAATTCTAAACCACGTGATTGTGCTTGTAATGGGAATTATTCTAAATGTTGCAATAGTTAGTGGAAAGATGCGATATTATATTAGTTATAATATCAATTGATAAAAGTAAATAAATCTAACTTTAGGAAATCCTAAATAGTGAAATCAATGTTTATGTGAAGAGTAAATCTTGAATAGGAGTTAAATAAATTTTATGATGTGAATTGACCAATTAAACTTTACATGCAATCTAGTCCATATTACTCAATGTTTCTCGTGAACTTTGGATTTTTGGTATTTTAGCAATGGTTTGATAGTGAAAATTGTTTAAACCCTTGTGAAGGTACTAAGGAGTTCTAAATCTCAGTGAATCATTATAGGATGCATTCCCTTTCATTGGCATATGAAACACTATTAGTGATAGATAAACTGTGTGATCAATTATCAACTAACCTATAGTTATGTTTACAACTTTGCAAGGTGAGATTATAGTAATAAATATGAATGGGTGGTATTGTAGTCCACATATATAATCAATGAGTTTCTTATTCTTATTGTTTTACTCATCCTCTCGTGAATTGACAAGTGCCTCTTTAAGTCACTCCATTATTGAACCTAGATTTTGTTTAAGGATACAAATGATATATTGAAGATGAATAATTTTATGATAATTTAGCAAGGATTATTATGTTTTACTGATGATTGTGATTGAGTGCAATTTGATCGTAGACTTGAAGAAATAGTGGGGGTGGAAATAGTCTTCGTTTGGTGGGGATTATAATTTTAAAAGGTTTTGACGAATGGAGGGATGCAACAAAGAAGGTATGGATTCTTAGTCTATTTTAATTAACTGTGAAAATAAAGTTATTCAAAATGTTTTCTTTATATGCTAGTAATTTACTAATAGATAATTGAGTAGCTTTCTAAAATGTTAAAAGGAATTAATTCTAGTATTTAGTTTATTAAATACACATCTTATACCATCATATATGGTTTTTAAATTGTTTTACAAACTACGAAGTCTCTGAGATTTCACGTAGGCAAGGCCATCTATGATGAGCCCCCGAGACACTAGGTCTGGCCCTTAGGTCTTGTCCTTCTATGTTTATTGGTCTTACCTCTCCTTCCCAATCTTATGCATTCCTCGTTCATATTTACAAACTTATTAGTTGACTACTATATGATTGATCCAATTAAAGTAATGATATGATTTGCCATGTTGATCATGTATCTAATAATATGTTGACCTTGTGTTGAATATCTAGACAAGTAGATAGCTTACAAGTGCAGGTATGGAAATAAAGACAAATGCATAACTGATAATTGCCAGAGCAACTTGAGTACGAAGAAGGTACATTTATTTTTAATAATAACCTTTATGTTATTGTATAAAATTTAACCTTGTTTTGAATGGATACCTGCTATATTTTACTACTACTTGTAGTTTTACAAATGCATTATTGCTACGGTTAAAAATATTTATTTCAATTTAGTTAAGTTTGGTGTAGTTTATTTATGTTTTGTTGTATCTCTTAAGTGTGTAAATTATAGCCATTGCAATTCCATTAAGCTATTATATTAAAAGTGTTGAAAGTTGAGAAAAAAATTGTTAGTGTTGTGTTATGTCCACTTGGGTAAAAAGTGGGCATGACACTTACTAATGCCTACTTGCAGTATTTGAAACAAAAAGGACTTACAAATGCCTATCCACGGGCTTAAAGGACTTACTAATGGCTATAGAGGTATTATTCCATACCTATTAGGACATATGCCTACCCATAGGATTTAAAACTAGGATTTGGCCACTAGGTGGTGTCATTGACATGCACACTCCCCCTCAATGGCATCACCTAAGGCCAAGCATTATTTGGAATTGGATCATAATTCCTAAAGCTCTGATGCCTATTGGGTTTTACATATAAGATTTAGCCACTATGTGGTGTCATGTACACTCCCCCTTAATGGCATCACCTAAAAGCCAATCACTACAAAGAGGATTTCAAAGTGATGGCTAAAATTCTAATATATAGCATGTGCCCATGATCTTCAAAGTGTCTTTATTATGGAGTGATTTCACTTGAGTGAGATGCCCATGATCTTCAAAGTGTCTTGATTATGGAATACTTTCACTTGAGTGAGGTTCCCATGATATTTAATGTTCATTTTGATATTTTAAAATAATATTCTTTGGAAACATTAAAACATCTTCAAGTGAGATGGTACTTTTACATGTATCCAACTAGAACTCTTCCATAAATCTTCAAGGCCATATCGATTCTTCAAGAGCTACTTTTATATTTCGTCCATTTGATTCAAGGACACATAGAAGACAGTATTTTTAATTAAGTACTGCACCATCCATGTAATAGCATCTGCACCATATGTTTTGAGGGTATCGTCTCGCCAAAAAAACAACAATATAGTTAGTAACATAGTAATCAACTAAACTTAATTTTTGGTGCAAAGAAAAACCATAATATTATGAATTTGTCATTTGTCAAATATCATATAGTATTTAGGTTATAAAGGTAATAAGAAGACCAACATATATTTTGATAAGCATAAGCATGAATAATTAGTAAAATAGACATGCTACTACATATAGTAATGATCCATAAAAAAATAAAGCAATGGGTGAGCTATCCTTTCCAAGTTTGCTCCCTAGATAGTTTATAAGGCCGATGACCACCCATTATAAGATCAATATAAGGCATTTCATTTTTCATTATATAATGGTTAAAAAGTGGATCAAATACAAAATAAAATAACATTTCTCTTTGATCTTCAAAAAAATGCTAATGATAAATTTTTAATTTACTTATGCATATTTTATAGCCTTTATATTTCATAGATAAATATTGTGTCCTCTATTTGTTATGCCGAGAGGCATCTACAATGACATCAAAATGTGTGTTAACAAAAGCCCATTTTTGAAATAATTTGACATGCAAATGACGGGTAAATGCATGAAATATGCCATTTTCGGTTTTTGTGGAGGTGTTATTTTATTACTCCAAATAAAATAGAACCCCTGCCACTTGTCTCCAACTAGATTCACAACTTTTTGCATGAATGGATTTGTATTCTTGGTGTTTAGTATTTTAGAAGAACATTTATTTTACAATGATTCTCTTCTATTATAAGATATCTCTCGACATATTTTACATATATTTTTTAAATATAAGTATACTAGTTTTAACAATAATTATGCCAAGAGGCATCTAATATGACATACAAATATCCGTAAACAAAAAATTGAATTTGAATAAATTTGACGTGTAAATGGTAGGTAAATGCATGCATGTTTCAGTTTCTCTATAAGTTTTATTTTATATCTCTGAATAAAATAGATTCATTGCCACTTGTCTCTAAGTATATGAAACTGTTACATTTTAATGGGAATGAAATAGTGCAACATTATTCAGCTCCATGTCCTTCTTGACAACTACTAAACATGCAAGACAATTATGTGATAGCTCTCGGTATTATTTTACGTATATATATTTTAGAATATATATATATATATATACACACTAGTAGATAAATAAATGATCATTGTGATAGTTGGATAGTAAAGCATTTGTTCATCAAACATGCTACATGAAGGAATATTCTTAATATAAGCTTCTAAAAATTATTTGGAGATGAATTGTGGTGTTCCTTCTTTTTGTCCCAATAAGTGCACTTATGAATAGATTTTGTAATGCAACTTAGAGCACTATTATACTAATTAATTTGGAAGGACAACATGAAAATAGGCATTTGATACTAGATGTACCAAATGTATTAAAACATTATATGGAAGGATCAACACATTAGTTATGCAGTGCTTGCTTATTTGTTCATGCCTCATCAACAAGTGATTTATAAGGAGATAGCATGAAAAATAGATATTAGTATAACTGCCCATACCAAATGACAATGAAAATAAATTCTAAAGTGCCTTTATATAGGGAATTATGAATTATCAACACTTATAATGGATAATCTAGGAAAGTACAAGTCTACACCATCTCTTATAACATTGTAAAAGCAACCCTCTTAACTCTTCAGGATATTCTTCATATATACATGTATCTTTAACAACGTGATTGACAACAAAAAAATAATCGTACATTAATCATAGACAATGTGTTTTTCTTGCATTGACCATTTTTAATGATAAGATTATTTACATGTATGTTAAGTGTGCAAGTTTGGTGGAGACCTTTAAAATATTTGACAACATAAAAGAATGAGACATCTCATAGAACACATGGAATTCCTCATGAGATAATCACACCATTTTGTTATACACTATGCACATTTTTCTATTTTATTTGAGATTAAAATTAACATCAAATTGTTCAATTTTCTAATGGTGGAGAATGAAAACTCAAATGTGAAGGAAATAATTTATTAAAATTTAGTATCATGAGAATAATGAGTTCCTTTGTGAGAGATGTTTAATCTAAATTGCAGTTGCAACCATGCAATATTGAGCATGTCTTATTGATGAAAAAATAAGCTATTGATGTGGTTTGAAATTGAAATGAATTGACAAGAAAAAAAAAAATTTGTTAATTCGATGGTTGGTGAATCTCACAACTTGACAACTAATTATGCTTAATAATCATTAAGATGCATGTGTTCAAACTCAAAGAGCGTGGTTGCATAACAATTCATTGGTAGGATGTAAAACCAAAATATAAATGTATTTCATTGAATGATTCAAGTTTGTGGATTACTTAATTCTACATTTAATAGTTTCTTTGAATTCCATTTTTTCTCTATATTATAGATGCTTTCTTTGCATGGGTGTTTCAAATTTTTACTTTGTTTACATAAATATTTTGTGAACCATTTTAACTGTATGGGAAAAATATTAATTAGTTATCCCTAGTCAACAAATAAAAGTCAAAATAAATGGAAGCTAGGAACACAAAATGTGTGAGGAAGATAGCCATTAGAAATGGCATTGGAAATTTGACTATTCATTTTGTTTTTGCCTAAAGAGAGGTGTTAGAATGATGATGATAGATCAAAATAATATCATGTGTACATCCATTATGTTTTGTCATTCTCACATTAAGATGACTAATCTATATGAATAAAGAAGATTGAATAATTTTCTATTTACTTATTTAATGATATAATTTATAGTCAATAATGGTCAATTTATTGAGAAAAATTGTGATACTATTTATGAGTTGACATTATAGTATTATTAAGACTTTATGTCATTTCATGAATATTATTTTATCAAGATTTATTTTTGGATAGACTTGTATTTGAATAAATGTAACGTTATTTTGAAAACTTCTTAGAATTATTTCAATTGTTTTATGTGCTACTTTAAAATAATTCCCATTTAAAGAGTGTGATGATATAAGATGTTGAAACTTTCCATGAAAGTGAGAGGGTCCAAAAAGTGAATCTATTTTATATCTTTTATTATTGCCCTATTCGTCTATCGATATATCTTTAATATCAAAAGTCTAGTGTTAATAAAAAAGAATTACCACAAGAATCCATTAAAGAGGATTTTATTCAATTGTGTAAGGAAACAAAACATGAATATTTTTTTAGATATCACCTTGCATATGTTTCGATTGAGCATAAAGATGTTTTCGATTAAGTTCTTCATATCTTCTAATATAATCTGTAAAAAATGATTAGTATAGCCTAATAAACTCTGATACCATGTTAGAAATTGGAATCTTAAGATACTAATCATTATAAACAAGATATAAAATAAATGTATTAAGAGTCATACCGCCATAAATTAACACATTACACAAGATTACAAAAGGGAAAACCCTTTTGGGTAAAAAATCCCATAAAGCATCATTTTATTAAAACACTTACAAATGCAGTCTATCATAAAATAGATTAGAACTTGGGGACACTCCTCCAATACTTCCACATGGCCAATAATACCTCTTATGCATAGTGATACAAATCACCATAAAGCTCCAAATTCACACACCTCTCAAATGAGAGAGAACCTCCTTAAATATAGGAGGAAAGGTAGCTTCGCTAGTCATACCTTTTCAACAACCCCCATTCATAATAATCAATAATCTAATAGTTATTGGATTATAATTATTTCAAATAGAATATGCTTATAAAGCATATAATATATCAATTTTTATAACCTTATATTAAAATATTATATATAAATGTTATAAGGATGTGACCCCTAATAACATTACGTTGTAACAACACTCCATGTTCTCTACTTGAGTATAATTCATCTATTGTTGCTACTTTTGAGTTCAATAACACTTCTTTGACAACTTCCATTGGTTATGTGCAATAGGATTTCATCATCTTCTTTAGATAGTTCATTTTCTACTAGAAATTGCATCTTTGTTTGTAGAGTCCCACATTACAGGCTTTGAGGACACTATCAAGGAAATTCATATCCTCCTTCTTGATAGCTCCCATGGAGTTGCATCATCTTTTTTTTAATGTCATGCACACATCTTTAGACTCTCCTATTCTCTTTTTGCCTATATTTGCTTCTATCGTGGTTGTGCCAAATTCTCATTGCTCCAACTATCACCATACATCCATGATCACATACTTGAATCTTCTATGGTACCCGATTCATCTTATATGCATTTGTCACACCTTGGCATTGGCTTATAGACATTTGAGCAACATTTGGAGGGCTCATCATTATCTTTGGACTATAATATGCAATTTTCTTCATTAGATTCTAGATTGTCATCTTCATCATGATGTTCTAGAACACTTGATTTATTTGGGATCTTTTAACATCAACGTGGCTATACTTGAGCAACATTCAAAGGCTTCATTCATCTTGAGTTTTCTTCTCTCATATTCCTTTCAAGAATGGGAAGATAACTTGCATTATTTTGTGTTTTTTTCTTCCTAAGGGGAGACATGTTGTTCGACAAGAATGAATCATCTCCAAAATTTAGTGTTGGGCATCCACCATCATTGCAAGAGATTATTCATTGAGGGGGTGCATGACCTCTCTCCTTCTCATATTTTACCCTCAAATTTAGGGGGATTTTTTTCCCACATGGCTTTGTCTTCTTCTTTATGATTTCATTGTACTTGGGTACCTTATTAGGATTTGATGTTAGGACCCAGTCTTTTAACCTCGCCTAAGTTGTGCTTAATGGGGGTGTTGGTGTAGATTAAGAATTAGATTAATTGGCAAGCAATTACAACCCATATATGACAAGTTAGTTAAGGTGGTATGTAGAATAGTTTCTCTTTATATTCACCTCCACTCTTCTTGTAACTTAATGCCTTCTTATCAAACATCTTCATTTGTGAATAACTATATTTATTTATTGTTTCATTTTGTACATGCTTCCTTTTCAAATCTTTCAACTCTCACATTTCTATCTATCTATGATGATGGCTTATTGATCACAAGGGAGCCACTCATCCACCATTCAGGTAGTAAAAACTACCCTTCACGATCATTTTTTGATGTTAGTCTTGGGGCTATTGCACTGATTCTCAAGGATTGATATCTCCCAGTCTTCTTCAGAGATATTCATTATACAACCTAAGTATTCTTTTGATATTCTCTCCATTTTTTGCATGGTTGACTTTAAGCTTGCACTAACTCTATTTTTGTCTTGTGTCAAAATTAAGGCTAATTGTTCTTCACTTTTGGTTGATGGCACTTTGTATCGACAACTTATTGAAATTATCATATACTTGACTCAATGAGACCTAACATTTCATATGTTGTAAGAATGGTCTATCAGATCATGTAGGAGCCACATGAGCTGCATTGGAAAACACCTAAGCATATTCTTCACCATATTCATGGTACTCATGACTTGTTGGAAAATAAACATATTTAATACCAAAGATTGTGAAGATCAATCTATGTCTAATAAACTAATCAAAGGATGAGATTTAGGGATTTGATAGAAACAACAAGAAAAATTGAAACTCATATGCAAATATAAAAAATTAAGTTACCTTAATTGTGGAAAGCCCATGATTAGAGCCTTCTTCTTTATGCTACCCAAAATCAGCCTGTTAACGGTTACCCACCTTAGCAATTAACCATTGATAATGCCTTATGTCGCGAATACCATTTTTATTGCCCAAGTCTTTTGCCTTCAATAGTTCTTAAAACCTCTTATCGGTCAATATAAGCCTTTAGATGTCAAGTCTTGTTTGTGTCCAATAGGGACCCCACCATACTTTATTGGTTTATCGCCCCTTAATGGAAGTCATTCCTTTCATTTTTCACATTCATTGATCTCTTTTCCTCTGATACTTTGACTCTTGATAGTACAATGCCATTGGGTCCCTCACGAGTCATATATTGGTCGATCACATGATAGGCTCTTTTTTGCACACACTCTTTTCCTTTCTATTTTTCTTGAAGGATGCAATCACCTGATGTTCCAATATCAATGACTTTTGAGTTGGTGATCTGCATGATGACATCAACTAAATTCTTTTAAGTAATGGGTAGTGAATGACATAATTAATGAAAAGGCCATTTTAAATCCATAGGTGGCACAATAACCATAGGGAGATGCAATGGACACAACAGTAGCAGAACAAGAGGCAAATGATGAAGATGAGGACTCAGAAGATGAAGACGCAGATGGGGGCGTTGTTGTTTAATTTCTTGCTTAGTTAATTGTTTTTCTGATCTAGCTCTTGAACTATTGGTCCTAGTGGACTATTTATTTGATGGTTAAGTTTGAACTTTCTTTGAACGGTTGCTCCAAGAAACCGTTATTTTTGATTTGTTAAGTTAAACTATATATTGATGACTGAAATCATAATAAGGGGTTCAAATTTTTTGAAAAGGGGATACTTTGAATTAACATTAATTCTGCATGTTTTGTACTGAAGAAAGATTTTTTGTTTGAAAAAGACTTGGTGTTATTTTCAATTATAATTCTACTTTCATGAGATGCTATCATCTTATCTATATCTGGTTGGTTCATTAAATGTGTTGAATGGGTTTATTGTTTCAAACTTTGTGTTGTGATGAAAAGTCATTCCATATGTTTTTGTGAATTCAAATCAGATATTGTATGAGTTGTCATTAATGATCTTATACATGGGTATCATTCTTTAGTGGAAATATTTGTATGGATATTAATGAATGATTTAGGTTTGAGTTATTTGGTGATTGGTTTTCATACTTTGTTATGGAAGTCATGAATGTTTAATTATGCTCTTTTTATTTCATTTTTGTGAAATCTTGCCTCTCCTGCTTTTTGGTTAAAAGCATACCCCAGAAAACTCTAAAATTATATCATAGGAAGGAGTTGTACCTCTAAAATTCAAAGGAAAGTTGCAAAGATAGTTGTGACTTATCCAACTGTTGATTGATAGTTTGTTCTCTTATGTGGGCATGGTGTCATATTGGTCATATTTTTGAAGAGAACAAAATTTGTTAACCAACATTAACCATGCTTAATAAACCTATCTTATGTGAAATTATAATGACAATAAATAGTGATTAACATCAACATAAGATAATGAAAATAAGGCATAAATCAGAAACATAACATCCACACATAACATAAAATTTACATAAAGAAACTCTTGTGGGAAAAAAATCCACCAAGAAGAGAGGACGAGCTTGTATTAACAACAATAAAAGTGCTTAAAATACAATCACTTCTATTCTCCTCTTTTCCTCCTCCATATAAGCACCTATTTACATGCAAACAACCTCCTTATGCCTCCCATCCATCCTTCATTCCTACAAAGAAAACTGCATTCAACTGTTCTCCATTTTGTTGCACATAAAATCTACACCCAAAGGCTAAATTTATAGAATGACAAGAGCTCCAAAACCACCAATAAAGGTTCCCAAAGAAGACCCTTCATTAATGATGACCACAACCCTTGGAATGCCTCCTCAGAATTCAAAAAGACATTAGTTTAGGTTTCAATACCTTCCCTCGAATATGGACACCTATACTTGCAAGATAAACATTACATTAAACGTAATAAAGGACTGAAAACCAAGCAACACCTATTTCCTCTTCCATACTCCCACTTGAACAAGCCTATAGGTAACTCTTTTTCCACTTTCTTAAGTCATTAAATATATTATTCTATACATCTATAAGGGGAAAATCATATTAAATATTTGTGTTCATATCCCACTTTTATCACTACTAGTGTAACCCATCACACCTTATGAATGTATTAAAAACAATAGCGAGAATTGAATATTGCAAATTATTTTCTCGATACATTCTAAGTGCCTCAAGACACTTTCCAAGGATGTTGGAACCCATCATAAGATTTACAAGGTAGATGGAAATTTAATCATAACATTCTCCCACTTGACATCATACATTGTAAATACACCCATAGGTGTCACAAATAAGGGAAATTCACCTTTTAGTCATCCATGTACCATCTTAAGCTTCATCATGCTCTCATGCTCCAACAATACACCTATAAACACAACCATGATAACCACCATCAAGCAAAAAGCTCCTCACATCCTCCAACATGGCACATATGGAAGAAAAAGGAACATGCCAAGGTGAACCATGTTAATTGTCACTTAAACCTATAGTGTCGTAAATTGTACACCCTTGCTAGGGTGGTACAATTTCACACTTAGGTTAGCACTTGCCTTAGTGTGTTTGCATCTTGCATTATTATTTCCCTTTAAGCATTTAATTAATTAATTTAATTAAATCTAAAGTCATATTTCATCACTTCATACATTATAAAATTGGGCCCTTTACCCTAATTGTGCCCCTTTTTATTTTATTCCTCCAATAAATCATTTAATCACAAACCCTAATTATGTCCTATTTTGACCTTTAAGGCCCGATTTTGCATATCAAAAAACCTCAAAATCAGCTGTAACTTTGGGATTCGCTCTAATATCATCATATCTAATGACCTTGAAAATTTGGTGAAAAGTTGGTCGGACCGTGGTGAGAATGCACATGGTCCTCGGCTTTTTTCCTGAAATTTCGGGAGCACAATTCTATGATATTATAATGCTTAACCCCAAAAGAGTGGCAAGAAATTCAATTCCTAGGTTGGCCTAAAGGCAGAATTAAGTTGAAATTAAGATCTAGGGTTTCATACATAAGAGTTCTCTTTCTTCATTTGAAGGGATCTTCGTAAGAATCTAAGAGTAGGATTTTGGAGCATAAGGAGCCTTCTATGTAGTAAAAGAGAAGCCTATATGGAGTCTTCAAAAACATTCAACAATATTCAACAACATTTCATCAATCATTCATCATCAATTAGGAGCCTTGAAGACATTGAAGAGTAATAGGAGATCTAGTGGCAATATCTCTCCCTTGGGGATTTGTATGACTTCATGTTATTTTCATGTCTTTGTATGAGCTTCTTTACATCAATTTGCATATTTACATTCATGATTTGTATCATTTAGCATATTTGGTTTGAAGCATTTTTATTTACATTCACATTTACATTTAGGGTTTACTCTCATGCATAGGGTAGCTCCAGTTTCTTTCATTTTAGGATCTTGCATACACACAAGGTTCTAGCACACACATTTTCAGTACATTATCGACTATTTGTGGATGTGGAAATCACTAACATAGGGGTTTGAATAAGGAAAAATCTCATATAGCCACCGAAACCTTCCCTTTTCAGTTGCATGTACAAAAATAGGCACCCGGAAACAGTTTCGGATCTGGAAAAGGCATCAACACCACTCAGAAGTGCAGAAATCTATCAAGGACAAGGGCATGGTGCCCTATTCAGGACAGGGGCGTCGTGCCCTAGTCACTCCATTTTGCAGTCAAATTTGACAGGTAGCAAACTCAAGACCTCTAGTTTGCAGTGTCTCAATTGCAGCCTCTTGTTAGCAGAAATAGGATAGTGATGTGGCATCCTGAACTAGGTCAGTTTTGTTCAATTTGTAGTATCATGTACACATCCAGAATCCTCCCCCTTTCTTTCTTTCAGTATCGCAGTTTCAGATTTGCAAGTTTGTGCAATTCTGAGTTCATTTATGCTTCATTCCTTATATCCTAATCTAGTTGATCATTCAAACCATAGTTTTTCTCAACATTTGCAATAAGAGGAATAGAAAACCCTAAGAAATAATCCTTGGCTCTCTCTTTCCCACAAGAATTAGCCAAAGTAAGCTATCTCCCTAGGCTCTTTCATATTCCCAATGTGTTGGCAAAAGTGGGATTAGGTCCTAGTCACCCGATCTCGCTTTTCCCGCCCCCACAAAACCCTTAACAATCTCTACATTAAAATAAGCATTAGATTCAAATGATAAAAAAGGCTCTGAGTAATTTCCTTACTCATACCACCTAAAATAGCAACCACAACAAATTACAATTCATCCAAGCTAACCATACCTTAAACCAAGGTAAACCAACATAGATAAAAATCCATGTTGTCAACATATCAAATCTAATCTTGCAACCAAGTCTTTGCATATCCAACCTCCTATCTAAAAGAAAAATACCAATGCATAAATGATCATAGACAAGGTTGACTAACAAACTATGCATCACCACTAAAACAATCTCTTGGATATAAATGGTCCACATTCAAGTCATCCCACTATAATCAATAGGTAGTACACATGTACAAATTGTATAACTTGTAAATCTAAATCTAAATCCAAATAGACATGAAAACTCATTATCACATCTACAATTAGCAAACCAAGATATCATAGAGGATAAACAAACATATATCTAGAAAATCCCACTGCATGAGTAATGTCAAATCTGATAAAGATCAAATCATATGAAATCTATCTATAGTACTTCACATAGAAGATGTTGCTAACTCCTATATCACATAGTGTCAAGGAAACATACATGAACTGTAAATCTCACAACCAAAAAAGATGTGATACCTCTCTCAGCATCAATCTCCATAGCTCTCCCAAGTTATCCTTATTCAACCATGTGTATACAAACATCTAGGAAGAAAAATATGACTGGAGAGATAACCTACAAATCAAGTCATATCCTTGTCCCATACTAACATATGCCAAGTTGTGTAATGTAAGATCTCTTCCACCATTCCCATATTGAAAGGATATCAAAATATAACATTCAATCAAATAAAACATGGTAGCAATAGATGTAAACCCCTCATACCAAAGGTAGATCAAACAAACCATCCATTCCCACAACAAAGGGAATTATACCCAAAGCCACAAACCACTTCCTATACCTCTCCAAATAAGTCCTCAAAACTATATCCATAGCTTACGACCAACAATAAGGAGAACAATAGAAATCCATAAAATCATGCATCTTCTTCTCAACAAGTACTCAGATTTTTTATATTCAAGACTTATTCACATGAGAAAACAAGATACAAAGTAAAGAATGCATCTAATCACTAAGTGGGCAATACCTCTTAGATCATTAACTTGTTGAGTAGATCAAGAGTGATAAACAAGAT
Source organism: Cryptomeria japonica (assembly GCF_030272615.1). Taxonomy (NCBI): domain Eukaryota; kingdom Viridiplantae; phylum Streptophyta; class Pinopsida; order Cupressales; family Cupressaceae; genus Cryptomeria; species Cryptomeria japonica. Next base: position 447,553,710 of record NC_081410.1, read on the forward strand.
TGTCATGTGCTCAAGACACCAAGCAATAAAGCTTATAATAAATGATAATCTTCTCTTTTGGTCCATAATGGATTCACATCCATAGCAAGGTGTAGGCTCCTCAGTCTTTTCACTGAAATCCTCATCAAAGAGTCACCATCTCAACACAAAATCCCAAAAACATGAGATCTCATAACCTTACCCAAGTCTCCATAGTCTCCATGACCATAAACCAATCAATCTATGATGATTGAAAATATGGTTCTACAAAATAATGAAGCTCCAAGCAAATGATTATACTCAAAACCAAAGAGAAACAACAATACCTCACCAAAGAATCAAGAGTCCTCCATGGAACCAGGATGTCACCATAACCTTTTATCATCAAATGATGAATCCACATCACTACCAAATCTCTTACTAAATTGTGTAACCAAGCTCTTTAGGCATCATGACAACAATCTCCTAAATGAATATCCTCCATGGCCCTAACACAATCAAAGAACTCAACTAAGAGCTCGCAAAAGGAACAGTCAAACCACAATTTCCAAACCAAGAATATACAACTACACATCCTTTGTCAATAGAACCATATATGTCAAACTCTCACTACAATTTGAAGGTAAAATCCAAGAGCTCCACATGTTACCAACATCCATTGCAAAAGCTCATCCATCTTCTAATCAAAGATTGTCCATGGCTCACAATACAGTTTAACCATAACAACTTAGAACTAAATCTTGAAACAAAGAAGATCAAACACGTTATGTGATTACATAAAGCTCCCACTAAAAGTGCTACTGATTAATACATAGCATCATGAGCAACATCATTACCAAAAATCCACTTTAAGTGAACAGAGCATGCACCATAATCTACTACTAAGATTCAAATGATCAACTATATCAAGTACTCCAAATAATCATTTTCCCATTGAAGTCAAACTACCAATGTAATAATGGTGACAAAACAACAAGGGCCTATCAAATCAAATCCTTATCAGACAGTCTACTAATTAACACACATACAACATCTCAAATAATAAATACATAATCAATTCTATGATCTCAAACAACTGAAAGATTTAACCTCAAATCAATATCATGCATAACATGTGGATTTCCAAAACTCGTAGATCAATGAAAACCTTCCAAGTAGCCATGCAAACATGTAACTGTCTCATCCAAAATACCCCAAGCCATAAATTTTAACTAAGATGTAAAACTTGTAAAACCATCTTTGTAAATTTAAAATCCATTTAAACATCCAAACATTCACATTATACATGCCATTTGGATAATGGAAATACCAGAAATCTACAAAACCCAACAATCAAGAAAACAAGAGATCACTGCAACCCAAGGAAGGAAATGAAAGTTGTCTAAGAGTTTAAACCATATGAAATATATTATCTCCTCAACTCTCAAAGAGGTTAGTGGCTCATCTTCTAGTGCTTTCATGTAACCATGGGCTAAAAAACATAAATCCAACATTAGCATCCCATTATGTAGTCAAAATAGTTGGTGTATCTCCATGTGACCAGGATGTCCATACTCATCCAATATGAACACCTTATCATTGCATATGACCACAAGGTAAAGGAACAAAACCACCAAATAAGAGGATACATAGTATTATCAAACAAGAGCTCCAAGTTACCAAACCATAACCAACTCCATGAAGATCCATAAACATTAACTTCAAATGCCCAACATAGATCACATTGATGATATCCATGGTTTCCAATCTCCAAATTTATAAAAAAAAGTTAACTCATAGAACATTCATTGCAACCCCAAAAGCCTTCCAACAACCTTTAATTCATTCTAAATGATTCCCACAAGATTTCCAAGATAAGAAATAAAAAAATAGAGGAATATATAGAGTGAATTAAAGGTTGTTAGAAGGCTTGGATATGAACAACATGAAAATTTGAGACTCATATGCAAATCTAAAAATTAAGTTAACTTGAATATGGAAAACCCATGATTAGATCCTTCTTCAATATGATGCAAAAAATTAGCTTGTTAACCATGCTTAATAAACCTATCTTATGTGAACTTATAGCAACAATAAATAATGATTAATATCAACATAAGACAACCAAAATAAGGAATAAATCAACAAAATAACATCCACACATAACACAAGATTTACATGGAGAGGGAAAAGCTCCACCAAGAATAGAGGACACACCTGTATTAACAACAATAAAATTGCTTACAATGCAATAACTTCCATTATCCTCTTTGCCTCTACAATAGCAACACCTATGTACATATGAACAACCTCCTTATGCCTCCCATTCATCCTTCATTAATGTAGAGAAAACTACATTCAACTATTCTTCATTCTGTTGCACATAAAATCTACACCCAATGGCTAAATTTATAGAATAACAAGAGCTCCAAAACCACCAATAAAGGCTCCCAAAGAAGACTCTACATTGATCATGACCACAACCCTTGGAATGCCTCCACAAAACTCGAAAAGACATCAATTTAGCTTCCAATACCTTCCCTCCAACATGGACACATGTACACTTGCAAGATAAACATCAAATTAAATGTAATAAATGACCAGAAACCAAGAGACACATGTTGCCTTTTCCATACTCTTTTTCCACTTCCTTAAGTCATTAAATATCTTATTCTAGACGTCCATAAGTGGGAAAAACAATATTAAATATTTGTGCTCACAAATCACTTTTACCGTTGCTAGTGTAACCCATCACCCCTTGTGAATGCATTATTGCAATGGATGAAAAATTAGGGTTTCACAAGTTATGCTTTGTAAACTTTAAAATGGCCTAACTTCACAAACATTACATTAAAATAAGGATGAACTCAATAGATCCAACCTCAATTCTATTAAAAAGAGGGTTGAATGTTGATTGAGGTCCTATCTCCCCTTTTGTTTGAGTTGAAATTGTGTTTGAATTGGGTTTTGAATTGCAAATGCTAAATCTATAACAAAAGATGAGAAATTAAAATAAAATTATGAAAACAGAATGTTGCAGAACTCAAACAAAGTTGTACATTGGGTTATGAGTAGGAGAAGAGGGATCAAAATTGTACCTAAAAATTCAGGACAAATTGTCAAGATCAAGGTGCTAACGCTCTGGTCCCTCTGTAGTGCCCTGGTCTTGAGAGGTCTTTAGAACTTCTACAAAGGCTAGTTTAGTTTGTCTTTGTCTCCTCTGTCCTTTTCCACTTTGACAACTCCTGAATTTGTCACCTACACACTAAAAGAAGGGAAATTGTGTTGTGGATAGAGGTTTGCCTTAGGTCAAACCCCGAGTTCAAAATTAACCCTAATTGAAATAGAAATTAAACTTGAACTAAAATGGAAAAGCTTGTCTTTTGAGGGGAAGGCTGAAATCTTAATGTAAATAATTATACCTTCAATAGGTGATGCAATGCTCTTAGGATAAGTCTTTCATGTGTCAATGCAATAACATGATAAATCACATAAAATCCATCATGAAATCATAATTGAAACATAACATGAAGATGCCTTGATGCAATTTGTTGCTCCTTGAATCATATCTACTCTTGAGGAAGAACAATTGCCCTTGAGTTGATGATAATAATAACATAAAGTATAATTGTTGCAAATGAATTGAGAGATATGCCTTATTTATAAATTTCATAATTAAAATCACCATTAGAATAACTTAGATATATTTTCACACGGAGCGAGATTTGAACATTATAATATACCACCAAATTAAGCTCCCAAAATTCAGGGAAAAAGATTAGGATTGGAATGGTAGCATTATGGTCAGACCGACTTTTTTTCCAATTTTCTAGGAGTCTGAGATATCATGATTATAAAGTCAAATCCAATATGATAGGTCAATCCAAGGAGTTTAGATGTGAAAAAATATTCTTTGAAGATTGAAATTAGGGCATTATTAAGAATAATTAAAATAAAATAAAAACGTGCACGCCTAGGGTTAAGGGCCCAATTTTATGATATGTGAATTATTGAGAGAGGACTTTATATTTAATTAAATTAATAATTAAGTGTCTAAAGGAGCCTTATAAATGAAATGGGACACACTAAGGCGGGTGCTATCTAAGCGTGGAATTGGACAACCCTAATTAGGGTTGCACAATTTACGATGCTACATTTAGCCCCCACTTTAGAAAAGTATGATCTTATGGTCATACTCTCGATAAAGTAGAAATGAAGAGATAGAGTATCTGAGAACAAGACAAACTAGGGATAGAATAATGTTGAGGGGTGATCAAGCCCCCAAGCATAGGATCCTATCAATCCATGCAAGTAACCTTCAAGTATAGACAAAAAACAACAACATTAGTACCGAAACACAAAGCTCCAAGTTAACTAGTTGAAGATGTTAGAGTAATCGGGTCTTTACTTGATTAATTAAACGACATTTTTTTAATTAATTAAGTTCCCCTTTATCTCTTTTATACTTAAGCCAACATTAGGTGGATAATAATTAATTCTTTTATTAATTATTATGTGCAAGCCTAGGGTTTTCCCTTTTAGGGTTTCTTGACCTATTAGAGGTTGAATCTTTTCTTTTGTATCATGATTCTATTACACATTTTTGTGAATACAGAGCTCTCATCTTTTTGAGCATTTCCTGTGTATTTGGTTTTTTTCTCTGTCGCTTTCTTGTTTCTCCTTGTAACAGGTTTATTCAGCTTGCAGAGATCATTTGGGCTCCTGTGGTGTTATATTTCTCAACTCTCACATGGTACCAGAGCTTTAGATCTACAGCTACCTGTTTGTTTTGAGTATTTTTGCATTGGAAGTAGATCTGGGGTTTTTCAGAAGCTTTTTGTGCACCTAAGGATGGGCATTTTTCTGAGCACTTTGGGCCTAAATGGACCTCACCATTGTGCTCAGAAGCTCCAAAAACCCTTATGGTCATATAAAACTTGACTATTTTTTACTCCTGAGCCTCTGGGGGTATTTTTTGTTCTGTACTAGGTTGTACGACCCTAGCACACAGTTTGAGATTATTTTTTTTTAAATTGTCTTTTTATGGCATGCAGGTCGAAATTTGATTTTTTGAAAAAAAAAATAAAAATCAATATTCAAAGTTTTTTGGCAAAAAAAAAAAGGTTTTCAAACATCAAAAAATTTAATTTTAGGGGTTTACCCCATGGTAAGCAGGGTACCATGGGCCCCTGGCTTGCCGCAAGCATCGTCGTCGTCGGCCCTGACACAGTGGGCCCCGCTTGCCAGAAGCCTCCCCGCTTGCCGACAGCTCCCCCGCCCACCGACCCTCGCCCGCGGCAGCTCCCCCGCCCGTCGACAGCTTCACCGGCGACCTCTGGCCGTCGCCACAACGCCTCTCGCCCACTGCCATAGCCCGACCGCCGCCCTGCTCTGCCACCAGAGCGCCGCCCATGGGCCACCTCCACCCAACCCTACCACCAGACCGCCTCCCTCTTGCCTTTTCAGGGGGGGTTGGTTTTTTCTTCATAACTTGAGCATACGGAGTCTGTTGTTTGAAAACGAATAGACGTTGGAAAGATGGTTCCGAAATGGACCTCGTGGTATTGGATTTTTTTTCCAATTTTTTTGTTGGACTATACTTTTTTCCAGTCAAAGTGGGGTCTCTTTTCTGCACTTTCGGGGTCGTAGAATGGGCAAACGGACTCCGTTTTTTGAAAACCAATAGACGTTGGAAAGTTCTCAGCATTTTCTATTCAAATATGTGATATTGTTTCTCATATTTTTCATCGAGTGCATGATATTTCAGTTTGAAGTTTTTTTTCTTATGCACTAATTCCTTCTCACCAGTAGGTACTAGGGTTTGGGTTTATCTCTTGTGGGGGGTGTTGTTTTCTCGCTTTCTGTCATTTATATCAGAAATATAGAACACCAAAGCTCTCAAAACAAACAAAGCCTTATGCATCTTCTCTCTATTCTGAAAGATCACATAATAAAAAATACACAAGCAGGTACATGTGCAGAGTTTCATGGCAGATTCTTTAGTTGAGTTGTTGACATCACACAACTATCACACCTAGAAGCCTCGCATCACGAGGCTTATTAGGGCATGAGGGTTGTGGTCTTGTTTGGATGAGATTCAACCTCTGTTGTAGCTTCCTTTTGAGGTTCTTCATCACAGAAACAAGATGGATGAGGCCATGGGATTACTCTCATTACATGTTTCCGACAGTCTTCTGCTTCACCTTGATGCTTTTCTCACTCCTCGAGCTATGTGGTTGAAGTTTGAGACTCTCTTTGGGAGAGTTAATGAGATCCAGACATTACAGATTGAGGTAGAGTTGGTTTCCTTGTCACCCGATTCCTTTCTCACCATTAAGGATTTTTTGAACAATTTCAAGACTACCAGATCTGTTCTTTAGGGGTGTGGCAAGATCAAGATAGACCCATAGTGCATTCACTTGATCCTTTCAAAGCTTTGGGGTCCCTTTCAGTTTTTTGCCTCTGCTTTCTACTCCACCATGGATGGCTTGGGTGCTCATTTCACCATGCCTACCTTTGATGTGTTTTGTGAGCGTTTGTCTCGAGAGCAGTCTCACCTTTCTCAGCTTAGCTGGACATGCTCTCAGGATCCAAGAACAAAGCATTGGTTGCTCAGTCCTTTAAGGAGAAGCAAAAGCAGAAACCAAAGCCCAAAAAGAATTCTGTAGGCAGTGAGCATTCCTCCAAGCCACCTCCTAAGTCTGATTCTAAACCACCATTTCCTCCAAAACATGGGAAATATTCACAGTCTGGTGAGTCTTCCTCCAAGACTAAGAAGAAATCAGGAGATACTTCCAGTTCTTGTGGCAAGGAAGGACATCCAGTTTCTAGGTGTTGGAAATGTTAAAATGTGGCGACTGATCAGCAAAGTACTGTACACTCAGCACGTATCCTCGTTGAGGTCCAGGGCTGGGCCGGGCCTCGGGCAGGGGTTTGGGGGCGGGTGCCCCCGAGAAAATTTTTTTTGGGTATTTTTTTTGATGAAAACTGACATTGTAATAAAACCCTAAAAAGGACGACTTTGTTTGTTGCCCTAAAAACGCATGTTATAAGTGGTTGGGATGCTTAAGGTATTGTAAGGTTGATGTACTGTTTTTGTTGGATAATAAGAAAGATTGGACGGTTGTGTATGGTGGACGTAACCCATTCTGGGTGAACCACGTTAAATCTCTGTGTTATCAGTATCCTATTTTATTTCTTTATCTTTTGTATTTAAATCTGCATATAATTGTTAGTTCATATTTGCTTCGGATCTGCTTGAAACCCTAACAATTGGTATCAGAGCGAGGTTTTCTGTAAATTGGTAGGACTTTTAGATTTGAGTGGGAGCAATGGAGGATTCCAAATTCAAGGTCGAAAAGTTTAACGACCAGAATTATCAGTTATGGAAAATGCAGATGGAGGATTACCTGTATTAAAAGGATTTGTGGTGGCCATTGGAAGGAAAGGCAAAGAAACCGACCACAATGTCAGATGAAGAGTGGAACATTTTAGATAGAAAGGCACTGGGATCCATTCGATTGTGCCTTGCGCTGTCTGTAGCATTCAATATAACAGAATCAAAAATGGTTGTAGATTTGATGGCAACATTGGCTAAGTTGTATGAGAAACCCTCAACTTCAAATAAGGTATTTCTTATGAAGCATTTGTTTAATTTGAAAATGAGTGAGGGAGGATCTGTAGCAGAGCACTTAAATGAATTTAATACAATTACCAGTCAATTGTCTTCGGTAAAAATTACCTTTGCAGAAGAGGTTAAGGCTCTCTTGATTTTATGTTCTTTGCTAGAAAGCTGAAATAGCTTGGTTATGGCTGTAAGTAACTCTGTCTCTGGTAAAAATACTTTGGTATTTGATGATATTGTTGGTGTTATTCTAAGCGAGGAAATGCGAAGGAAAAGAATAGGTGAGACTTCAACATCATCGGGTAGTGTTTTGAATGTGGAGAACAGAGGAAGATCAAAGCAAAGAGGAAAGAGGAAAAGGCCCTGGGAATGAGAAGTCGCGAGGGAAGTCAAAGAAAAGACGCTCTCAATTTAGAGGAAAGAAAGATTACTGGTACTGTGGAAAGCCTAGTCATCTAAAGAAAGACTGTTGGTCTCGGAAAAATAAAGGAGACAAAAATGAAAATGACAGTAAGGAAGCTAATATTGCAAGTAATACTTTACAAGATGCTTTAAGCTTATGTTTGGATAATGTTAATGATTCCTGGGTAATATATTCTGGGGCTTCATTTCATGCTACACCCCATAGAAAATATTTTCTAGATTATGTTCAAGGTGATTTTGGACAAGTATATTTGGGTGATGATGAGCCTTGTCAAATTGTTGGAAAAGGAAAGATAAAGATCAAGTTGCAGAATGGTAATGACTAGTTTCTTCAGGAGGTAAGACATGTTCCTAATTTAAGAAGAAATTTAATTTCTGCAGGGCAACTAGGTAGTGAAGGTTGCATAGTTACCTTCTCAGACAGTATGTGGAAGGTCACTAAAGGATCATTAGTAGTAGCTAAAGGTGTGAAGGTAGGCACATTATATCTATGTACTGGTAACACTTACTCTACCTTAGCTGCTACAGATAAAGTTACTACAGGGACAACAACAATAAATGTTGCAAGAACAGATTCGATGATGTGGCACCATAGGCTTGGGCACATGAGTGAGAAAGGGATGAAAATCCTTCACTCCAAAAGTCTATTGCCAGGACTAAAGAAGATTGATTTAGAGTTCTGTGAAAACTGTGTTTATGGTAAACAGAAAAGAGTCAGATTTCTCAAGGTTGGGAAAGAGAAGAAGAGTGAGAAGTTAGAACTTGTACATTCAGATGTATGGGGACCGGCTCAGATATCATCTCTTGGTGGCTCTTGTTATTATGTTATTTTTATTGATGACTCAACCAGAAAAACATGGGTATATTTCCTAAAACAAAAATCAGATGTTTTTGAAACTTTTAAGAAATGGAAAGCTTTGGTTGAGAATGAGACAGGAAAAAAGTTGAAGTGTCTCAGATCGAATAATGGAGGTGAGTATTGCAGCAAAGAATTTGAAGATTACTGCTCCTTAAATGGGATTCAAAAGCATAAGACAGTTCCAGGAACTCCACAGGAAAATGGTGTGTCAGAGAGAATGAATAGGACAATCATGGAACACATGAGGAGCATGAGATTGCATGCTAGATTGCCCTTACATTTTTGGGCAAATGTTGTACATACTGTTGTCTATTTGATAAATAGAGGACCTTCAACCCCTTTGGATGGTGGTATTCCAGAGGAGGCATGGATTGGTAAAGAGGTAAATTATTCTTTTCTAAAAACTTTTGGTTGCGAAGCTTTTGTCCATGTTGATAAAGAAAACATAACCAAGCTTGATGCTAAATCTCAGAAATGTACCTTCATTGGATATGGGATAGATGAATATGGCTATCGGTTATGGGATTTTGAAAATAAGAAAATAATTAGAAGTAGAGATGTTATATTCAATGAGAAGGTTATGTATAAAGAACAGATGCAGGAAAAGAAGCATGAACATGACAAACAAGAATATGTGGTGTTGGATGAGATTCCTAAAAATGAAATGCCACAGGTACTTGATGCTCAGCAACAACAGATTGTCCCACAAACTCCTGCAAGTGTTAGACGTTCTACGAGGACAAGTAGACCCCCTGAAAGATTTTCTCCTTCTTTGTATTCTATTTTATTAACGGATTCTGGTGAACCAGAAGAATATGAAGAAGCAATGTAGGTGGATGCCAAACAACAGTGGGAGCTAGGCATGAAAGAGGAGATGGACTCCTTGATGAAAAATAAGACTTGGGACTTAGTCCCTTTACCTGCAGAAAAAAGAGTCTTGCCTAACAAATGGGTTTATCGGCTGAAGGAGGAGGAAGGAGGTCAGAAAAGATATAAGGCCAGACTTGTGGTAAAAGGTTTTGCACAGAAAAAGGGTATAGATTATGATGAAATATTTTCTCCAGTTGTAAAAATGACTTCAATTAGAACTGTACTTAGTCTTGTGGCTACAGATGATTTACATCTTGAACAATTAGATGTCAAAACAACTTTTCTCCATGGAGATTTGGAGGAGGAATATGAGGTCAAAGGTAAGGAGAACTTGGTGTGCAGGTTGAAGAAAAGTTTGTATGGCCTAAAGCAAGCACCCCGACAATGGTATTTAAAATTTGATAGTTTCATGGCTGAACACGGTTATCATAGATGTCATTCTGAACATTGTGTATATTTTAAGAGATTTGATAATGGCAGTTATATTATCCTGTTGTTTTATGTTGATGACATGCTTGTTGCTGGGTCTAACATGCAACATATAAATGATCTTAAACAAAAATTAGCCAGGTCATTTGCTATGAAGGATTTGGGTGCAGCTAAGCAAATTCTCGGTATGAGGATTACACGGGATAGGAAAAATAGAACCTTGAATTTGTCCCAAAGTGAGTATATAAAGAAGGTGTTGAAAAGATTTAACATGCAAGATGCAAAAGCAGTTAGTACACCTTTGGCTAGTCATTTCAAATTGACTAAGGAGATGTACCCAAAGGCACAGGAAGAGGTTAATAAAATGTCTAACATCCCGTATTCATCAGTTGTTGGCAGTCTAATGTATGCAATGGTATGCACAAGGCCAGATATTGCACATGCAGTGGGAGTTGTGAGCAGGTTTATGAGTAATCCAGGTATGGAACATTGGAATGTTGTGAAATGGATTCTTCGGTATTTGAAAGGAACTACTACGAAGGCATTATGTTTCAAAGGATCTAATGCTGCTCTAAGTGGATTTGTTGACTCTGATCTGGCGGGTGATATTGATTCACGGAGGAGTACTACAGGGTATGTTTTTACTATAGGGGGAACTGCAGTCAGTTGGATTTCTAGGCTGCAAAATGTTGTTGCACTTTCAACCACTGAAGTTGAGTATGTTGCTGCTACAGAAGCCAGCAAGGAGATGATTTGGTTGCAATGTTTTCTGGAGGAATTGGGTCAGACACAAGAGGATAGCCCATTATATATTGATAGCTAGAGTGCCATTCATCTTACGAAGAACTCTGCTTTTCATTCAAGGACAAAGCACATTCAGCTCAGGTACCACTTCATCCGGATTGTTTTGGAGGAGGGCTAGTTACGGCTTGAGAAGATTCACACAAGTGAGAATCTTGCCGATATGTTCACGAAGGCAGTTCCACAGGAGAAGTTGATTTCTTCATCAGTTTCTGTTGGTCTTCTTGATTGATAATTGTGGAATTTATACCAGTCGCATCCTAGTGTTTTATCCAGTGGATGTTGCATGTATAGTGGTGTCGTGTAGTATTAGTCTCCAAGTGGGTGATTGTTCGGTGTGGAGCTTGATCAGTCTCCAAGTGGGAGATTGTTAAAATGTGGCGACTGATCAGCAAAGTACTGTACACTCAACACGTATCCTCATCAGGGTCCGGGGCCTCAAGCAGGGGTTCAGGGGCGACAACCCCCGAAATTTTTTTTTGGGTATTTTTTTGATGAAAACCGACATTGTAATAAAACCCTAAAAAGGCCGACTTTGTTTGTTGCCCTAAAAACGCATGTTATAAGAGGCTGGGATGCTTAAGGCATTGTAAGGTTGATGTACTGTTTTTGCTGGATAATAAGAAAGATTGGACAGCTGTGTATGGTGGACGTAACCCATTATGGGTGAACCACGTTAAATCTCCGTGTTACCTGTGTCCTGTTTTATTTCTTTATCTTTTGTATTTAAATCTACATATAATTTTTAGTTCATATTTGCTTCGGATTTGCTTGAAACCCTAACAGGAAATGCTTAGAGGCTTTAGAGGAAGCCATGCAACAACATCACATCTCCTCACCTCAAGCGTCTTCTCCTTCCACAGGGAAAGGTCATGCTCTCACTGCTCGAGCTTCGACCTATGGGTCCACTTGGATTTTAGATTCTGTCGCTTCTCACCATATGACTCACACTTAGCAGTTGGTTCCTTCTCTTACCTCTTATGGCACTTCATAGATTGCAGTGGGTGACTTTATTCAGCTTTCAATCTTGGGTTCAGGTTCTGTCTCTTTGGATGGGGGTACTTTGCAGGATGTTCTGGTTGTTCCTGACATCTTGAGGAACCTCCTGTCCATTAATCAGATTTGCCATTCTGGCCTTGGTAAGATAGTTGAGTTCTCACCACATGATGTGGTTATTCGGGACCTCCATGACTCTGATTTGGTTGTGGCTACTGGGAGTGTTGATACTGCATCTCGTCTTTACAGATTTGGTGGATTTAAGCCCTCTGCGGGTGCAAGTTCCTCTCTTATAGCACATGCAGATTCTGTGAGTAAGCTTGGCATGAGCGCTTGGGCCATGTCAGTTACAAATATCTTTAGCAAATGAGTACACAGGCACTTGTTCTTGGGCTCCCACAGATTTCCTGCACTGATGGTGTTTTTCATGGTTATGTGCTTGGCAAGAATCACAAGGATCCCTTTTCAAAGGGAAGATCCCCTCGTGCTTTGGCACCTTTGGAGTTGATTCATAGTGACCTCATGTCATTCCCTACTCCTTTTTCTGGGGCCAAGTATGTACTCACATTTATTGATGACTTCTCTAGACGCACATGGGTGTAATTTCTTAAGTACAAGTTTGATGCCTTTGATTCATTTCGAATCTTCAAGATATTTGTAGAGAAGCAGTTTGGTTGTTCTATTCAGTGGATACATACAGATAATGGGGGGGAGTATGTGAATTAGACTTTCAACTATTTTTGCATTGAGCATGGTTTACAGCATCAGTTTATTGTTCCCTACACCCCTCAGTAGAATGGTGTCGCTGAGAGAAAGAACAAAACTTTACTGGAGATGACGAATTGTATGATTCAGTCCAGGTTCATGGATTCATCTTTTTGGGCTAAGGCAGTCAATTGTGACAAATAAATTTAGAATCAGATGTCTCACAAGGCGATTCAACATATGACTCCTAAGGAGGCTTGGTCTCATGACAAGCCTGATGTTTCTTTTTTTTGAGTATTTGGTAGTGAGGCATGGGTATTTATTCTTAATGCTTAGAGGAAAGCAATGGAGCGGAAGAGTCGACCCCTCATTTTTGTTGGCTACTATGAGGATGTTAATGCGTATAGGTTGTTTGATCTTGATTCCAGAAAGGTCCTGTTTTGATGGGATGTTCAGTTTGATGAGCACCTTCCCACAGTGGATACCCTATCTCCAGTGCCTACCCTCTTCCTTCTCCTCCCATTGCATCTCTTAGGATTATTTTGAGGATGATTCTGATGATACTACTGATGATCCACCATCCCCACCTCCACCTGCTCCACCTTAGATGCCCAAGTGGGCTCGCTTTATTGTTGAGGTAGTAGGATCTATGGCGGTGATCCTTTAGATACTCGTCGCACCCATTCTCATACTGTGGGTTCTAGTCTTTTGAGTCATTCCATTTGAGATGATCCTCAGAAGTTTTTAGAGGCAACAGGACACCCTGAGTGGGATTGTGCTATGGATGAGGAGTATTCTTCTTTGATGAGGAATAATACTTGGGATCTTTGTCCTCTTCCTAAGGGCAAAAAGATGGTTCAATGTTGATGATTGTATCGCAACAAGTATGCTTCTGATGGTTCGATTGATAAGTACAAAGCATGTCTTGTTGCGAAGGGTTTCTCACAGGTTGGGGGTATTGATTACTCCAAGACATTTGCCCCTGTCGCCAAGATGAACTCTATTAGCTTTGTACTATCCCTTGCAGCTTCTAGGGGATGGACCATTTTTCAGATGGATGTGAAGAGTGCTTTCTTGCATGGAGACCTATAGGAGGAAATCTATATGGAGCAGCCTCAAGGATTTGTGTAGGATAGTTATTTGATTTGCAGAATTCAGCATTCATTGTATGGTCTCAAAAAGGCCCCTCGGGCTTGGTATGAGAAGATGGACTCTTTCTTGCTCTCCACTGGTTTCACACGTTTCACACGTTGTTATTCTGATCACATAGTGTGCATTCAACTTCTTGAGGGTGAGATCTTGATCCTTATGCTATATGTTGATGATCTCCTCATCGCAGGTAGCTCATCCTCTATGATTCAGCATGTTCAGTGAGCTTTGATGGACCAGTTTGAGATGACAAATCTCAATCTTCTGCACTATTTTCTTGGTCTTCAGGTGATTTAGTCTTCTGATGGGATCTTCATTTACCAGCAAAAGTATGCTCTTGACATGCTTCAGTGCTTTGGCATGCTTGATTGCAAACCTTCTCCCACTCCTTTTCAGTCAAGGGTTGTTTTGATTACTACTTGCTCCACTCATTCAGTAGATTGTACACTTTACAGGCAGTTGGTTGTACCTAACACACACTCATCCTGATCTTTCCTTTGCGGTTGGCCTTGTTTCTCAATTCTCCCATGATCCTCATGAGAGTCATTGGCAAGCTGCCAAACATATTTTGCGGTACATTCAGGGCTCTATTTCTCATGGCATTCACTACACATCAGGGGAACCTCACATTGTTGGCTACATTGACTCAGATTGGGCTGCTGATGCCAATGATCGAAAGCCTACTTCTGGCTTTGTTTTCTATCTTGGCTCTGGTCCTATCACATGGTCTTGCAAGAAGCATACTGCTTACGCATTATCATCTACAGAGGTTGAGTACCGAGTTGTTGTGCTCGCCAATCAGGATATCTTATGGCTTTGACAGTTGATGACTGAGTTTGGTTTTCCTCCTGATAGTCCCACTATTCTTTGGTGTGACATTCAGAGTGTTATTCACATTTCTCGCAACCCGGTAGAGCATCAACGGACGAAGCACATTGAGCTTCACATGCATTTCATCTGCTAGTTGATTCAAGATGGTTCTCTCATTTTGGAGTACATTCCCACTGTCGAGCAGGTTGCAGACATCTTCACGAAACCTTTTGCATCGCCACACTATCTTTAGTTGCGCTCTATGCTTGGGGTGAAGGAAGTTGTCCTTGGGGGGTCTTTATGAGGACTTCCTTCCTTCTTGTTTCTTTTAGCATGTTCTTTTATCTTTTTTTGGAGAGGAGTTTTTTTCCCACTGGGTTTTCTCCTTTTTCTCCGTTTCATATAGATTTCATTGTATTTGGGTACCTGATCAGGCCTTGTTGTTGGGACCCATATTTTTTGCTTTCAATAGTTGTTCTAGGTTTTAGCTTCTCCCTAAGTCTAGCTTAAGGGGGGGTGTTAGAGTAATTGGGTCTTTACTTGATTAATTAAATGACATTTGTTTAATTAATTAAGTTCCCCTTTATCTCTTTTACACTTAAGCTAACATTAGGTGCATAATAATTAATTATTTTATTAATTATTGTGTGCGAGCCTAGGGTTTTCCCTTTTAGGGTTTCTTGACCTATTAGAGGTTGAATATTTTCTTTTGTATCGCGATTCTATTACACATTTTTGTGAATACAGAGCTCTCATATTTTTGAGCATTTCCTGTGTATTTGGTTTTTTTCTTTGTTGCTTCCTTGTTTCTCCTTGTAACAGGTTTATTCAGCTTGCAGAGATCATTTGGGCTCCTGTGGTGTTGTATTTATCAACTCTCATAGAAGAGACCTCGATAATAAAAAATGTCTAAACTGCTAATATCATTCTTGGCATGTTATTGCAAGAGCTAACAAGGACACGCATGGATTGAAAGCACAATAAACCATGATCCAACGCTAGCAAAGGTGATATGCTATGGATTTATGGGAGATAAAGAAGGAACATGAATTCCACATGCTAGAAAGATGCATCAAGCTAGGTGAACCATGTTGGGGAGGAGAGTCAGAATAGTCTAGTTGTGTTTTTCTTGTTCCACTCATCCTACTACACATGTTGTTGTCTAGTTTCGGGAACATCTCGTATAAAATTTTGTTTTGTCTAGTGTCAAGCATGTGTAATCCTATATAAGACAAACGATGCATAAAATAAGGATGCAACATGAAGATTCAACAACCCCATGTTGAGGATTAAGCATGAGGATGCAATAATCCCATAAGTGATGGACACAATAGGAATGAAACATGAGGATGCAAAAATCCCATATTGATAATCAATAGTAGAAAATGCAACTAAGAGGTCGCATATATGCCCCCCCTTAAGATGTCAACATAGTCTTATGTTGATGTCTTAAGGTAGATTAAAAAAAAGGATACCCACCTTCAACACCAAGGAGATATCCGCTAATCAATAATGCATGCATTCCCAGCAAGAAAGAAAGACTCTTGAATAGGCTTCATTTATTTAAGCAAGGAAGAGATAATTGTAAAGGACATGTCTTGCAATAAATATAAAAGGATACTTTTCAAGGATTCATGATTAATAAAGGAGGATGAGATCTTTGTATAAATATATCTAACTCAAAGAGTAGAGGAGATCCTCAGTGAAGATGACATCTTGGAAGGAAAAGAGGACTAAGAATATACACCTTCTCCAATGTTTAGGAAAAAGTAGATTCCTAGGATTTTACACGTTCACTAAGGAGAGATTATTCATAAGGGATGCACCTTTTCAGAAAAAGAATAGATCCTAAACAAGGAACACACATGTATTTGCATGAAGGATAATTCTATGCAAGAAATGACATCAAATTATGAAAGATGCAACTTGACAAAGGAAAAGACAATCTTTCGAAAAAGAGAGAGAATTAAAATATTATTCTTGCTCCCCAAGCATGGAGACAAGGACACCAAAGAGAGATAATTTGTAAAAGACACACTCTTCTAAAATAAGGAAAAGATCCTCAACAAGGATGCATATCACAATATAGAAGGGTTCATTATAAAAGATACAACTCAATAAAGAGAAGAAATTGATGAATGGTTGTAGACTTTAAACACTAAGGAAGAGGTCCAATTAAGGATATGTGCTTACAAGGAAAGGATAAGATCCTCATTAGGGATACTTGATCCAATTAGAGGGAGGGGATCCCTAATAGGGATATACACCTCCACATTCAATAAGAGATCCTTAGTAAAGGCACTACTTCACAAAGGGAAAGTTTAATCTTAAGGAGAGATATTTGGAAATCATTCTTGCCCCCAAACATAGAGACAAGAGAAGATATAAAATAGGCTATTATGTTGCTACCAAAGTATGATTTCACTTGAAATTATACCACCATGAATGAAAATGGGCCCACAATAGGGAAGCTACCAATGTTGCATAATGAGGAGCAACATAATAGGAACTTAAATGTTATGTAAAACAAAAAATACGAGAGTCCAAATCATTTTCATATAATATTTGAATGGTACTAGTTACAATAAGTTGTTGAATTTTATCAACTAAATCATGACATTCATTAGTGGCATGGGTAGGGATTTGATGATACTTGCAAAAATAAGGATTGTGTTGGTTTTACTTATGACTATTTCTTTGATTTTTTAAAGGGAAATTAATCAAGTTGGCTTTAAAAAGCTTACATAAAATACTCTCTAGTTGTGATAAGAAGTTGTAAGAAGACATAGATTTATTAGACAACAGGGAAGGTGATGTCAACAAAGGAGGACTTTGGAAACCTAGACCTTCTATAGATTTCTCATGACCATCAATTTTTTTTTTGCACACATCCTAAACCATGTCCATTGTATACATGCGTAAAATCAAATATATGTGTTGAAATTCTAGAGGAGAGGGTTCATTCTTAGTGTTAAAGTCTAAAGAGCCCCCATCATCATCAAGACATGTATTGGCAGGAGAGACGTGAATTGATTAAGAAGAATTTTGGAAAAATGACACACAAGGCTCCTTCAAGGCTTCATTCTTAGATTGAGGGATCTTATACCCATTGAAGGAGGGTGTAAAGTTTAATGTATCCCAATTCCTTGCTAAGGAAGCATCATTGATAGAAGATTGTGTTATTGAAGGAATCATAGTATTAAAGAGAGAAATGTATCCTACTTCATCATGAACAAAATCATAAGGATTAGGACCAGCCTTGATTGTGTTAAGTTCATTGTTATATATGAATTTGATTGTGTGATGAAGAGTAGAAGATATTGCTTTCATAGCACGAATCTACGGTCTACCTAGAAGAAGATTATACTTAAGATGGTTGGGAATGACATGAATGAGAGTAGGTAAAGTCACGAAACCTACTTTGAAAGATAATATGACTATACCAAGTGACTCTCTAGGAACATTATCAAAGCCACGAACACAAAGAGGGTCGGGTTGAATAGAAGAATGATCCCAATTTATATTGTCTAATAAGTCAACACAACAAATGTTAAGTACTGATCCATTATCAATTAAGGTACCTCTTAAATTTTGTTCACAAATACGAGGATTAATCATACGGGGATCATCTCTATTTTGAACCTCTATAGAAGGCAATTCATCTTGTGAGAATGTAATATCATTTAGTTTAAAAATTGGATGGGGAACCGTTTTATGAAAGGCTTCTTGGATCAACCTATGGTGTGAAGGGGAAGCTTGAATCAAGTCCCAAAGGGACAACTTAGCTAAAATATCATGGCGTTTCTCAACAAGAGACTTATTAATGTGTTTCTTAGGGTGAGAGGGGGAAGAAAGAGAAGTGAGAAGAATATTGGGATCTTTCTTTTTGACACAAGCATTAAATGTGTGATGTATTTTGAAACCATATTTTTGTTCTAGTTGTCTTTTCATATCACCTCTTTCACATATGTGTTTTGCAACTTTTAGGATATTGGGATGTTTTTTGATTTTATGCTTCTCATAACTAGAAACATGAATGGTATTGACTTGATTAAGCTCTTTGTTCTCCAAGGATACATCTTTAGAAGGGAGAGCATTAAGGAAATGATTTCATCCTCTCGCACCAAAGTATCTTTATGGGTAAGACAATCTTTAGGAGAAAGAAAAACACGACTCATTAATGCTTCATCTCTAGTAGGAAATCCATTAAAATGAAAAGATATGGTATCACTAGGAAAGGTAGCTACAATATCATCTACTTGCGCCAATTGATCCTCATGGGGGAGGTACATTTTAGGATAAACATCATTCTTCAAAGATTCATCCTTAAGAGGGAGATCTTTGAAAGAAGTGATCACAACATCACATTGGTAGGACCAAATGCGGGAGAGGGTAAATCAATGTTCATCAACACATAATCTCTAGGCGGGGTACCATTAATGGAAGACAAAGTAACATTAAGGAAGGTATTTATGATATAATCCTCTTGCTCTAAGGTAATCTTATGGGAGAGGCACATTTTAGGAGAAAGATCAACATCAATTTAAAAAACTTCATCCTTAAGGGGAAGAGTTGTAAAAGAAGTGTTAATAATCTTTTCTTGCACCAAAGTATCCTCATGAACAACAGAATATTTTAGAGAGGAATTATAATAGTTCATTAGGGCCTCATATCTAAAAGGTAAAGCTTGATAAAGAGGATTTTCAACCACATCAACTTCTTTTATCACAAAAGCTTCTTCATAAATAGGATTGATAGAAGGTAAAGGTTCATAAAGTGGATTGTCATGCATGATAATATCCTTGTGAGTTTTTGGAGATTTAGAGGATTATTTACAGGGAAGGATGAAGTCATAAAGAGTTTCATCCAACATCTCAAGGTCATATTTACTCAATAGCTTACTTACACATTTACTCAATAACTTACACATTATGTTTATTAACTTTGACAAAATGATGGTTTAAAAGGTGAGGGCTTAGGATAAATGAAATTGTCAAGAGCCTCCTCAAGTTCTTCTCTACTATATACTTCTTCGAAAGGATAGTCATTATAAGAAAATGGATTGTCAAAGACACAATAGTCTTGCGAAGAGTAATTTGACATTTTGAAAAGAAATGCTAAATATTGCAATGAAATGAGCTAAAGCATGCAAACACACAAAATGCATAAAACAAGATTTTTTTGAATTTTTCTTTTTAAATAAAACTATGAAATGAATGTATCTAAATCTGAAAACACACTTGAAAAATTATGCAACCCACAAGCTAATTTTAGAACCATAAATTAGGGTTTTTGTGAATGTAACCTTTAAATTTACGTAATTCAATTGGAAATTCAATCTATGAGTGCAAATTTGAATTTTAAAATGCATAAACAATTAGTTCTAGGACAATAAATTGGAATTAAGCATGAGAGATGTCGGGTTCACCAAAATGTAATGGATGAAAAATTAGGGTTTCACAAGTTATGCTTTGTAAACTATAAAATGGCTTAACTTTCACAATTATTACATTAAAAGGAGGAAAAAATCACTAGATCCAACCTCAATTCTATTAAGAAGAGGGTTGGATGCTGATTGAGGTCCTATTTCACCTTTTATTTGAGTTGAAATTGTGTTTGAATTACAAATGCTAAATCTATAACAAACAATGAAAAATTGAAATAAAATGATGAAAACATAATGTTGCAGAAGTCAAATAGAGCTGTAAATTGGGATTTGAGCAGGAGAAGAGGATCAAAACCCGTACCTAAAAATTTGAGAAAAAATGTCATGATCATGATATTGGGCGCTTTGGTCCTCCGTGAGCACTCTAGTCCCTTTGTAGTACCCTAGTCTCAAGAGGTCTTTGGAAATTTTGCAAAAGCTAGTTCCAGTTTGTCTCTGTCTCCTCTATCCTTTTCCACTTTCACAAGTCCTGAATTTGTCACCTGCACACCAAAAGAAGGGAAATTGTGTTGTGGATAGGGTTTGCCTTAGCCCAGATCCTGGGTTTGGAATTAACCCTAATTGAAATAAAAATTGAACTGAAATGGAAAAGCTTGCCTTTTGAAGGCAAGGTTGAAATGCTAATGTAAATAATTATACCTTCAATAGGTGATGCAATGCTCTTAGGATAAGTCCATGTGTTGATGCAATAACATGATAAATCACATAAAATCCATCATGAAATTATAATTGAAACATTATATGAAGATGCCTTGATGTAATTTTCTGCTCCTTGAATCATATCTACTCTTGAGGAAGAATGATTGCCCTTGAATTGATGATAATGCTAGCATAAAGTGTAATTGTTGAAAATGAATTGTAGAGAAGCCTTATATAGGGATTTCATAATTAAAATCACCATTAGGGCAACTTAGAATTGATATATTTTAGCATGGAGCGGGATTTGAACATTCTAATACCACCAAATTAAGCTCACAAAATTCGAGGAAAAAGATCAGGACCAGAATGGTAGCATTCTAGTCTGACTGACTTTTTTTCTAATTTTTTAGGGGTGCAAGATATCATGATTATAAAGTCAAATCCAACACGGTAGGTCAATCCGAGGTGTTTAGATATGCAAAAATATGCTTTGAAGATTTAAATTAAGACATTATTAGGATTAATTTAAATAAAATAAAAAGGGGCACACCTAAGGTTAAGGGCCTAGTTTTATGATATGTGAATTGTTGAGAGAGGACTTTAGATTTAATTAAAATAATAATAAAATTCTTAAAGGATCCTTATAAATTAAATGGGACACACTAAGGTAGGTGTTAACCTAAGCGTGAAATTGGACAACCCTAATTAGGGGTGTACAATTTATGATGCTACAATTGAATGGTGAGAATAAAATATTACAAATTATTTTCCCAATATGTCTTTAGTGCCTTGGGACACTTTCCAATGATGTTGGAACCATGTCATAGGATTTATAAGGTAGATGACACCTTAATCCTAACATGGTCATAGGATTCACTATGCAACAAGCATGAATTTTTACTTGGTGGGATACACAAATTCAGATTGAACAAGCAATTCCAAGGATCACATATCTACTACAAAATATTGGTTCTCTCTTGGTTTTGATTTAGTTTGTGGTCAAACAAGAATTACTCTACAATTTCTTAATCTTGTTCATCTATAGAGGCTAAATATTGAGGAGCAATAAATGTTGCTACTGAGGAAATTTGAATTTAGAACATTTTCACTAAGTTTGGCATTTACTTTCAAAAATCCTACAATTATCTTTGGTGACAAATATAGTACAATACAAATTTCTCACAATTTGGTCCATGATAAAAGGACTAAACACATTGAGATCCACATGTACCACATTTATGAGTAGATTCATGAGAAAATCATTGATAAAAAAATGTTCAACGCCACATTATATTGCAAACATCTTCACCAAATCTATCACTGAGCACAATCCCTCGTTTACAAGCTTTGTTGGGGGTGTGATAGGTGTTCACTTTGTGGGGCTTCTTAGTCCTCTTTTATCTCTTTTTTGGGGGGTGTCTCTCTCTTTCTTTTTTTTTGCAGGGGGGTGGGGGGTCAATATTAGTGTGAGTTAGTGCAAGGTATGGACATCTTCCATGGGAGTTACACTTGCCTATTTTAGGCTATTGTAGTGGACTATTCCCATTGGTTGTATTTTCTGCCTCTCCCCTCTCATTTTCTTTATATACACACCTCCCAACTAGTCTTTGTATATAATTTTTGTAGCTATTTGCTCTTGCATTCTCTTAATACTATTTTGCTCATTCAACATTTGCATTATATTTCTTTAAGATTAACTAAGTTATTTTGCTTGTACCAATTGCATTGTCAATTTTATTTATATTTGTTTGAACTATGTACTCTGAGTTATTCATATTTTTTAAGGTTATAACAATGACATCTTCTAACATATTTCACTTCTATGAGGTGAGTCCCATTTCAAAAAACCTACAACATAAATAAATTAGCTTTGATTAGTAATATCAAATAACATCAAAGTATCAAGTATGTGAAATACAGGTATCTCCTTGTACACATGTTAGGTCAATCAACCAAGTAATATTTAATTAAGTTAGACCAATAATGATATGCTAATGATGTACAATAATTACTAATTCATAAAAATAAATCACCTTGATAACTAAAGAAATGAATCTCATTAACAACATCATTAACTATGATAAAATATGAAAACCAAAATAATAGTATGCATAATCTAAATGTTTCAAGAGGTAGTTGTGACACTTTAATGCATATAAAGATATTGCTTGATGATACCTTACAACTATCTCCATATTTATAAACATAATATATCAAAGCTTATCCCATGAGGACATTGGTTTCTTATAGCACATCTTTTTGACCCCATTGACAGTAACATATATTACTCTAATATTCTTGGTTATTTTGGACATTTTGGTTTCTATGTCATATGCAATATTTTTCGTATGTTACATGTTTTCATGTCATCATGCCACTTGGGGAGTAAGGTGTTGTTATTTTTTATACATGTCACATGCTCATAAGTTTGCCCTTTTTGGGGGCAAAAATGGGGCAAAAATGGGGGCATTTTTCACCATATCCTTTGACACATTGGTCAACTACAATGGTAAGTATATTTTAAGTGCTCACTATCTACTTAGCTCTACATTTCACTTATCATTCCTAGTATTTCAAAGTACAATTTCCCCTTTTACATTGATGATATACTTAATTTTTACTCGCCATTTCTCTCTCTCCTCAATCTATATGCACAACTTTGTAAGACACATAATTCATGAGAACATATTATCTAGTAATTTTATATTTATCTTATGAGTACTCTCTCATGTGTGATACAAGTGCTTCAATTATTTAGGTTTTTTAGATCCAAAAATTTGACATCCTTTTATTCTACTTTATTTCTTTTATTTCTACTTTGTCATGTATTTACATGCCAAAGTGGTGATAAAATGCATAGGAGAAAAGTTGCATACCCTTCTATATTCCTCACTTGTTTTGTTTAGTATTGATGAATTCAATATGTGATTTTAATATATAGTTTGTTTATTTGTCATGCTCATTTACTTAAGTTGCAAGAAGATATGCAATAAGAAATGAAGAGGAGGGAAATAACTACAAAATTGATAGAAGAGATGATGTAAAAAATGGGAAGAATATTTGTACCGTACAGGGTAGAAGGAGGACAAGTAGAAATATTGAAGCATAATTCAAATGAAGTGTTCAATTTTCACAAAGGCAACTAAATTTTCAAAAGAAAAAGAAAACTACAAGACATTAATTTTGAATCAGTATTTCAACATATTTTTTTATCAATGAAGATGAATGTGAACAGATCCTGTAAGTTAGTAGAGCCACAACTACCTCATGCCATGATCTAATATCCAATATAATTAGGAACTATTACAAATTAATCAAGAATGAAAGTAGAAATGTATTCTAATCTAGTGCCACTAACTTTGCAAGTTAAGTATTGAACTCCAAATTTTGACATGCAATATCTCTTTGCTAAAAACCTTCCTAATCTAGTTCACATTAGTTTCTCACCTTATACCAAATTACACGTGTTTTTACCCCTTAGTTTGGATCATGGAAAAAACCTCATCCTTCTTTTCTAGAATTGAAATAATTGAATTTTAAGGCTAAGATCCAACTAATACTTATGATCATTGATTTTAAAAATTTTGAATTATGCATCTAAGATTGTGTACATAAAGGCACCATTTTATGCCACTCTATGAACATCATGTATTATTCAAAGAGCATCAGTATAACATAAAAATCTTTCCTCTTTTTATAGTAATCAATTACCACTTCTCATCTACTAGTATCTAACATCCATGATAATCAAAAGATCAACAAATTAACATTTATTGTCAAGGTACAAAAAAAAGACATCTTTGTGCACATTCACTCCATTTGCATTAGGGTTCAATAATATATCAAAGATTAGTTCAATGACATCCATTCTCATCACACATCACCATCTATTGTCACATTTGATCTCTTTTACCATTGCTAACTCAATATTGGGGATTGACTAAGCTGCAATGTAGTCCTGAACTTCAATCCTTACATAGCAGGTCCCACGAATGTTGTTTAACATTATTAGTTTTCCTTCACATATACACTAGGCAAATAGATTCTAAAGGTACTAAAGGTCCAATTTTACTTAGAATGAAATCAAGCTATCTAAATGGAATTGCCACCTAGACAAGATCAAGGTGCGATTACATTCTAAACTCTCAAACTCTTTAATTTAACTCATCTCTACCTTCTCTTAAGGTCAATGTTATTGAATTAATCAATCTCCTCTTCCCAATAACATATCACTAAATATGCTCCGAAACATCAATTGAAAAAACATACACAATTGAAATCAAAAGCAATCAAGAGATTCTTCATAAATTGTGAAAAAATCATACCCGCTATCATCTCTATCCTTTAATCCAAAATCCGATTTTAATTCTCAATTTATAAATTTATAACAAAATTACATTACTTAAAATCCACTCTTATTAATTTTAAGACATACAATCTTAATATATCAAATTTAGATTTCCAATACATATTTATTATTATTTTATATCTCATTGAATTCCTCAATTTATCTCAAATTTGAATTAGATTTTATTTGTACATCTTTGAAGGCTTGACATCCTTAATTTCCACTGTATACCTAGTATTTTTGTAGAGGCTGTTTATTTCCCCAATTCCGAATGATGAAAATAAACCTCGAATTCCATATCTCTTATGCCCAAACTTTAAAACAATGAAAACCAAGATTCACCTAGAAATGCGATACAATGCTCTCTGAAGTTTTAGATAAAATTAAAATTACTAAGGAAAAAGGAAAGAAAAAGAGAAATCAGGGCTACGAAAATATCTAGTCTAGTCTCTTTCCAGCCCTCAGGCCAGCATTATCCCTTTCTGGATTCCTTTCAACGGCTCTGGTGAAGGGAGGGCGAAATATCTGTAAGTTCTTCGCTCTGTATTTAGACTTTGGATTTCGCCGTATTTCCAAGTGCACTACTGTTAGGTGAGAAATGTATCTAGTTATTTTTCAACCTAAACTGATATTCGCATATATATTTTGATGTTGTGAGGCTGTTCAATAAACTCACATTCGTCTAGAGCAACTGTGAGTGTTTGGTTGTTTACACCATTCTTCATAAATATTAATGGAGTTAAAGACATGTTGGATGAGTATGCCCATGCCTATTCTCACTTCAAACTTCTCATCCTCCTCTTGTATTTCTTTAAAGAGAAATTCTTCTTGTTCTTCTAGATGTAGAGCATTGGAACAAGCCAGAACTTCCTTTTTCGGAAATGATGGAAGATTGGAGTTGAACCCTCTCCAATATAAAGTGGGATCCGGTATGAAAGGTGGTCGTGGTAGTGTAATAGTTGCAGTGATTAAAAGAAGAAAGGAAATGCCATTGGATAATGTGATACAGCGCCAGAAAAAGCTAAAATTGGTTTCCAAGATAAGGGATATTCTTGTGAAGCAGCCCAACAGGATGATGTCTCTTAGGGAGCTTGGTAAGTACAGGAGAGATCTTGGTCTCACTCGGAAGCGAAGGGTCATTGCATTGCTTAAGAAATATCCTGCTGTTTTTGAAATTGTGGAAGAAGGTGTTTATTCGCTTTATTTTAGATTGACCCCATCAGCTGATAAGATATATATGGAGGAAGTGGGTATAAGGCAGGAGATGGAGGAGCGATTGGTTGCCAAATTGAGGAAAATTGTGATGATGTCTATTGATAAAAGGGTCTCCTTGGAGAAAATAAGTCACCTTAAGCAGGATCTTGGGCTTCCTGATGATTTTAAAACCACCACTTGCACAAAGTATCCACAGTATTTTAAGGTTGTTACTTCTCCCAAAGGCCCTGCATTAGAACTGAGTAGTTGGGATCCTGCTCTAGCTGTCTCTGCTGCGGAATTGGCCGAGGCAGATTCACGGGAGAGAGAGATTGCCGAGAGAAATTTGATTGTTGATAGGAAACCCAAGTTCAACAGGGTATTATTGCCAAAAGGGCTTAACCTCAAACGTGGAGACCGTGAGAGGCTAAGGGCCTTCAAGGAATTGCCCTTCTTTTCGCCTTATGCTGATATTAAAGACTTGGACCCAGCTACAATGGAGGCAGAGAAACATGCTTGTGCTGTGGTACATGAGCTTCTTAGCCTGACAATTGAAAAGAGAACACTAGTAGACCATCTTACGCATTTCAGAGACGATTACAAATTCTCTCAAAGGATAAGGGCAATGCTAATCAGGCATCCAGATATGTTCTATGTGTCTTTAAAGGGAACACGCGATTCTGTCTTTCTTAGAGAAGCTTACCGCGACTCAGAGTTGATTGACAAGGACCCTCTTGTGATTGCTAGGGAAAGACTTCAGGCCCTTGTTTCAGTTGGTCGTTTTCAAAAGCAACAAAGAACTGAAGGGCAATTTGATGAGGGAGGTGAGAAAGGAAATGGTGAATTCTCAGAGGAAGATGAAGATGAGGACTGGTCTGATGCAGAAGGTGATGACATTGGTGGCGATGATGAATGGAGTGACTTAGAAAATGATGAAGAGAGGAAATCCACACCTTTTAAGAGACGTTCCTCTCCTCAGGATAAGGCAAAAGTCCTCTTGAAGGCTGCGCGACGAGAAACGTACAGAAGAATTTTATTACCTGTTGTAAAAAAAGAGCTTTCAACTGTAACATCTGATGATAAACCCAGAGAAAGATGGTGATCACTGTTTCCAGTTAAGTCATGGAAAGCTTAAATTGAGTCAGAATGCTACTTCGAGATATAGTAGCGTATGGATAACTTACAAGAGACCGTTTCAGGCACATATATAAGTGTGTTACTAAAACATACTGGGGTGATTGTCGAGACGAAATAACCAGCATACTTTTTTGTACAGGCAATCTTGCTTGGGAAGTTTTTAGATCTTTTCTATGTACTGCCCAACATTCAATAGATAATCATATTTCATTACAGGAGGAAATGTCGCGGTAAAAGCATTTGGTTTACCAAAATCTTTTTATTTCTACTTTCTATGTTACGGATTGTAGAAAAAATGAACTATTTTTTAAAAATTAATCTTTGTTTGTCCATTATTCTTCATGTCATTTGCCGATTTTGCAGTGTGCAATATTCTTATTCCTTATTTTCACAATAGTGTGTAGTTTGTTTTCTTTATAGGTAATGGAACTAGGACCAATTTGTAGTTGTCTTCTTGCTAAAGAATCACCTAAGCTGCACATGCTCAGAAGGATTCATATTATTGCTAACCCAAGCATGCAACTTTTCTCAATGGAGACATTTCGTTTCTATTTCATAGAGGTTTATGATGTTAAATTTTTAAGATCAGATTAGATAGAGAGTAAATCAAATTTAAATGCACAGAATATATCCTGGGAAAACCTTCCTCTAGAAGGTGAAAAACCCAGCAGTGAATGTCTCTGATTATATTTATCAAATAAGGATATGATTTTACAAGGTTGCTTCACTTCTTGAAGCTATATGAATAAGTCAATCACTCTAGACTGCTGTGATATAATCCGAACTCCTGTAGGATTCTCAGACTGCAGAAGGATGAATGATGATCTTCGATCTGACTTGAATGTATTACGTAATCTGCAGATGAAGGAGGTCGATCTGCTGTAGGATGAATCCGATCCACTGAAGAATGTATTTGGTCTGCCAATTTGATCTGCTTCAATCTGCTTATAGTATATGATCTGCTAATTGTGTATGTTAAATCGTCAAGTTGGAATGTGAGGCGGATCGAACTATATATCAATATCAAACAACATGACTTCTTCAAAGTTGGCTCTTCCCAAACATCACATCTTTCCTCAATGCTTAACCAACATGTCTCTTCATTAAGGCGAGTTCGGTATTAGTTATATATAATAATAAACCGCTCTATTAATCTGCCAGTATAAATCAAATGTCGGCATTATAGAATTCAAACTATGTATTAAATGCGTAAGGCCAATTAGGCCATTCACGCATTTGATGACAAGTTGGCCCTGTTAGGATTCGATTGATGCTATACAACAACACTCCCTCTTAGCTAGGGAGGAATCCTCCTTGATATTTGAGTCACATAGTGACGTCCACCATGGCTACTCCAAGAGGGTGAATAAGCACAAATGCCAAATCATGAAGTCTCTCACATGAAATCCACCATACCTAATCGCAGAGGGTGGAACAAGGGCTGGAACCTTAAACTTCTCTCACAAAGAAGAATGCACAACAAGGGTTGATGCCTCAAAATTCTCTCACAGAGAAGAATGCATAACAAGGGCTAATACCTCAAACTTCTCTCACTGAGAAGAATGCTCAACAAGGGCTGATACCTCAAACTTCTCTCATAGAGAAGAATGCATGACAAGGGCTTGCACCTCAAACTTCTCTCACAGAGAAGAATGCATTATAATACATATCAAGTAATCATTGATGCTGAGACTCCCTCTCAGCAAGGGCTTCATTCTCCACAATTCCAAGCTTGTCTCGAAAATGCACAAATTTCACTTTTCGCAAGAGGCTTGGTGAAAATGTCAGTCGTCTGTTCCTCAGTACAAATGTATCTCAACTGAACAACATTCCTTTGTACCATATTTCTGATATAGTGGTACTGAATCTCTACATGCTTCGTTTTGTCATGAAATACTGGATTGAATGAAAGCTTCACATAGCTTTGGTTATCACAATGTATGGTAGTAGGCACCAATGATTGTCCAAACAATCCTGCAAGGAGCTTACGAAGCCACACTGCTTCGCAAGTTGCCACACATGCTGCAATGTATTCTGCCTCTACAGTGCTCAGAGCTACTGAAGACTGCTTCCTGCTACATTAGGAAATCATAGCAGATCCCAAGCTAAAACAACAACCAGAGGTGCTCTTCCGATCAGTTTCACTCCCTGCCCAATCAAAATCAAAATATCCTTCAAGAATCAGGTCCACGATGGAATAGTATTTCAAACCATATCCAACTGTGCCATGCAAGTATCTCAAGATATGCTTGGCTGCAACTAGATATATCTGTCTAGGTTCACTCATGAACTGGCTAAGTGCACTCACTGCATAGCAAATATCTGGTCTAGTGTTAATTAGATACATCAAGGACCCAATCATTTGCCTGTACATAGTAGGGTCCACAAGATCTGAACTAGCTACAACTTCCCTCAATTTCTTCAAGTTAGTTTCCATTGGTGTGGACATAGATTTATAATCTGTCATTCCAAATCTCTTCAAGATATCGATGGTGTATTTTCCTTGACTTAGGATAATCTCATTGGGCCTCTGCCAAACTTCCAACCTTAGAAAGAAGTGCATGAGTCCTAAGTCCTTCATCTCGAATTCGGAAGTTGACTCCTTCTTACATCTATCAATGAGATGATCTTCTCCGGTAACAAATAGGTCATCAACGTAAAGTACCAAGATCAACATATCACCATTGAATACCTTGAAGTAAAGGTTTGGATCAGCATCATTCTTGCAGAAACCCAAACCCACTAAGTATTTGTCAATTCTTTCATACCAAGCTCGAGTAGCCTGTTTAAGACCATATAGGGCTTTCTTCAATCTACACACATGAGACTCTTTCCCATGAATCACGAACCCCTCAGGTTGCTCGATGTAGACTTCTTCAATCACACCATTGAGAAAGGTAGTTTTCACATCCATTTGATGCAACTTCCATCCCTGAGCTGGTGCAATGGCAATGATGGTTCTAATGGAAGTATAGCGAGCAACAAGAGCAAATGTTTCTTCGTAGTCTATTCCTTCTTGTTGAGAGAAGCCACGAGCCACAAATCTAGCCTTGTACTTTTCAATGCTGCCATCAGTTGCATGTTTTATCTTGTACAACCACTTGGAAGATACAACAAACATCCCTTTTGGTCTAGGCACAATATCCCACACATTGTTCTTGAGAATGGATTGATACTCCTCATCCATTGCATCTTTCCAAACTTGTTGTTTTGCGACTTCCTCTACACTAGAAGGTTTAGACTCAATAAGATTACACATTAATGCAACATAACCAGAAAATCTTTGTGGTCTTTTGATTTCTCTGAATGTGCCTCTAGGAGCGGCAAACTGTTCTGCTTCCTGCATAGTGTTTCGCGCCCAAAGAGGTCTCTTTTGAGACACAACAATATCTCTAGGCCCATCAGTGGGATCCAAAGGTTCAATTGGGTCATTACTCATATCAGGTTCTGTAGTCTCCCTCCGAATCTCGGGAGCATGATCAACATCCATGTCTTGAGGGGTCTCATGATCTATCTCCATGCATGAGCCCTTTGATTTCCTGAATGCAACGTCTTCCTCAAATGTGACATCCCTGCTAACTTCTATTTGCTTCTGACCAGGAATGTAAATACGGTAGGCTTTGGAGGTTTCATTGTAGCCCACAAATATTCCTCTCTTGCCAGAAGGTTCCAACTTGGTTCTCTTGTCCTTGGGAATATGAACATACACATGACAACCAAATATTCTCAGATGGCTGTTATCAGGCTTGATACCTGAAAAGGCTTCTTCATGAGTCATATTTTGAACATACACTGTTGTTCTAGAGGCTTCTGCCCATAGAAAAATCTGAAGGTCTTGATTATGAATCATAGCTTTTGCAGCTTCAACAATAGATTTGTTCTTCCTTTCAGCAACCCCATTTTGTTGAGGGTTGTAAGGAGCACAAAACTCCTTCTTGATCCCTGCCTCAATACATAAATCACGAAAGCTACCCAAGGTGTACTCACCTCCATTATCAGACCTTAAAATTTTAATTTTCTTTCCAGATAAATTATCTACAAGAGCTTTAAACTCTTTAAACCTATCGAGGACTTCATCAGACTCTTTAGACCTTAAGAAATAATTCCAAGTCTTCCTAGAGTAGTCATCTATAAAAGTTACATAATACAAACATCCACTTAGGGATGGAATTGACATTGAACCACATAAATCTGAATGTACAAGATCTAGTATTTCTTTAGAGTTTAGACCTACTTTCACTGCTATGAAAAGGACTTTAAATATTTTTGCCCATAGCACAACCTTTACAAGTATCATCATTTACATGAATAAGTTTAGGAATACCTTTTACCATCTTCTCCAATGATGGAAGAGCCTTGAAGTGAAGATGCCCAAGTCTTTTGTTCCAGAGTTCGCTGGAACTGGAAGAATCATGAGTAAGAGCTTGAATAGGGAGAGTGGAGAGTTTGTATAAACTCTCATGTCGATTTCCGATCACACGAGCAATCTTGATGCTGGAGTTCTTAGGCCAAGCAAGAAGTCTTCCTTCAAAAAAAGCAATTTGATAGCCCTTATCCTCCAAGGCTGAAATAGACACAAGGTTTTTCTTGATCCCTGACACGAACAATACATCACTTAGGTGTAGAGAAACTCCAAATTCAAGGTTTAGAGATGTAGCACCAACTCCTCTTACAACATAGTGTGCATCATCCCCAATAATATCTTGGAGATGCGACTCTTTCTCCCTAGATCAGAAAGGTGCTCCCGATAACCGGTGATATGTCGAGAAGCTCCACTATCAATTAACCATGTATCACTGTCCGTAGGAACATTTCTTGATAATGCTGATATGAAAAGAAAACCATTGGAGTTATCTTCAACCTCCTTCTGAGATGAAACTTCATTGATGTTTGCTCCTTGATGATTAGGTCTTGTCAAACAATTCTTTGCAAAGTTACCAAACTTGTCACACCTAAAACATTGGATGCGAGAGAGATCTTTCTTCCTCTTCCTAGAATCAGGTGCAGAATCTGATTTGAAATCTCTATTCTTTTTGAAGTTGCTCTTCTTCCAATACTTACGTTTCTTGGTAGATTGAGTGGCAAGAACATGAGTATCTTCATTTTGAGAACTCTTGATAATTCCTCTAGTGGTCAATCTTGATTCTTCTTGAATACAATCTGCACGGAGTCAATCAAACTTAGGTAATTTGGATCTTCCACTTATGATTTGGATAAATGGCTCCCATGAATGAGGTAGGCCATTCAAGGCTAGCATGACAAGGTCTTTATCAATCACTTGATCCCCAATTGCGCTTAGTTGATCTCTCAATTCTGAAATCTTCATGAAGTAGGTGATGACTGAATCTCCTTTTGCCATCTTCACTTGGTGGAGTTGCTGCCTCAGGGCAAGAGCCCTACTCACGTTGTTAATCTCATATAAATCTTCCAAGGTTTTGAACATATCTCTCGCAGTTGTCATCTTGGATATGAGAGGCACCAAGTGATCCCTCACGGAGCCGATTAATATCTTCTTTGCTTTGATGGCATTTTTCTTGAATTGAAGCTTCTCCTCATGATCTTCAGGTTTGGATAAATTCTTTTCCTCCACGAATTGAAGAAGATCATTTTCTTCAAGTGAAATGAGCACTCTAAACTTCCATGAGGTGAAGTTAGATGCGCCTTCAAGCCTATCTTCGACTTTAAGACCGTTCACCATTTTCGAGACTTAGAGATACTGCTCGACGGAGAGAGAGGAGAGAATACTTAGAAGTTGTAGGGAATCTGATCACGATCTTCTTTCACTGTGGCTCTGATACCATGTTAAATTTTTATGATCAGATTAGATAGACAGTAAATCAAACTTAAATGCACATAATATATCCTGGGAAAACCTTCCTCTAGAAGGTGAAAAACCCAGCAGTGAATGTCTCTGATTATATTTATCAAATAAGGATATGGTTTTACAAGGTTGCTTCACTTCTTGAAGCTATATGAATAAGTCAATCACTCTAGACTGCTGTGATATAATCCGAACTCCTGGAGGATTCTCAGACTGCAGAAAGATGAATGATGATCTTCGATCTGACTTGAATGTATTACGTAGTCTGCAGATGAAGGAGGTCGATCTGCTGTAGGATGAATCCGATCCACTGAAGAATGTATTTGGTCTGCCAATTTGATTTGCTTCAATCTGCTTATAGTATATAATCTGCTAATTGTGTATGTTAAATCGTCATGTTGGAATGTGAGGCGGATCAAACTATATATCAATATCAAACAACACGACTTCTTCAAAGTCGGCTC
The DNA here is from genome assembly GCF_030272615.1 of Cryptomeria japonica. Lineage (NCBI taxonomy): Eukaryota > Viridiplantae > Streptophyta > Pinopsida > Cupressales > Cupressaceae > Cryptomeria > Cryptomeria japonica. The sequence goes on from NC_081410.1 coordinate 447,587,383, forward strand.
TTCCCAAACATCATGTCTTTCCTCAATGCTTAACCAACATGTCTCTTCGTTAAGGCGAGTTCGGTATTAGTTATATATATAATAAACCGCTTTATTAATCTGCCAGTATAAATCAAATGTCGGCATTATAGAATTCGAACTATGTATTAAATGCGTAAGGCCAATTAGGCCATTCACGCATTTGATGACAAGTTGGCCCTGTTAGGATCCGACCGATGCTATACAACAACATATGAAACTCTGCAATCATGGAAAATATACCACATGCGTGCCCTTTCATTAGTTATGTGATCTCTGAGAGATCCTTTTGTCTGCAATATGATGTTAATGGAAAGATTGAGCCATTGTTCCTGTCTCTGTATCCCACAAGTTTTGTGACAAAACATGAGGTGGTCAGATTTGGAATACTGACTGCTTAAATTCACTGCTGACTAACAGAATTTGAAGGTCAAAATGCTTAAGATCTGTAAAGGGCATTACAAAACCCTACCCTGATTTTCCCTTTTGAATACAATCAACAGACAAATGGTAAATGCAACATCCTTAAAACAATGAATGATCTTAAAGAACGTTTAACCATGCTCAATTTTTATCACTAAAAATAAAACCAATCAATCACCGAGTAAAATATTAAAAACCAAATAGATTTGTTGCGTAGTTCTTAACAGAAGGTTAACATGTAAAAGAGAAGAGGGAAATCCTAGGGAGAGACATTGGCGCCTATGTCATATTGTTTAAAGATTAGTAAAGTGGACGAGAAGTTGAAAGATTTTTGTTAACAAATTCAACAGAAGGTAACATGTAAAAGAGAAGAGGGAAATCCTAGGGAGAGACATTGGCTCTTATGTCATGTTGTTTAAAGATTCGTAAAGTGGACGAGAAGTTGAAAGATTTTTGTTAACAAATTCCAGGTTGCACTTTGGTCAAATCTCAGATTACACTATAAGAGAAGAATGTCGTTGAATATTGTGTTCTCTCACATGCGCACACACCCACATTCCTGCTCATGGTTCATGTGGGAAAAACAAAATAACTGGGGCAATGTCAGGTGGATCCTTTGCTCCCAAGGGAAGCTCAAATTGAATTTTGATTGTATAACAAGGGGTAACCCAGGCCTCTCAGAAGTTGGATGTAATACAAGGGACGATAATGGGAAAATGATATGGGTTGCCTCCAAAAAACTAGTCTCAGGGATTAACAATGAAGTGGAGGCACAAGCACTCCTATTGGGCCTCCAACTATGGAGTAATAAAGACATTCAGGATATCATTATAGAAGGGGATTCTAAGGTCATCATAAATGTCAGGAAAATAAGAACGTCACCATCTGGAAAATAAAAAACATCATGGAAAAAGTGTGGCCAATCCTATCATCTTTAAATTCATGCTCAATGCTGCACTACTACAGGGAAGGCAATAGCCTTGCCAATGCCTTGGCAAACTATGCTATTGATCATGAGGATGAATGACTCATTAGCCAGTCAATTTCAACATTGGGAAATGTTAATAAGCTGACTCTCAAATGAAATGCTAGTAAAAAAACAAATTGAAATGTCAATGCATGGAAATCCCTGCGCTTGTGCTTTAGTGGCCCAAACTGTTATCCCACACATATAGCTGGAAGGAATCCATTGAAATCTGTCACTGAGATTAGAGAGGATGAATACCATGAGATTTGGAGCATATAACACAGTGGGGAATACATCATTTCACTCACTTAGTACAATTTGGTGATGATGGCCAAGATTTCTTTAGGAGGTCGGTACACAATGAATGAGCATAAATTCATCACAACCCAGAGAAAGTTCTCAATTCAGAGGGTAGACTCTGAAAGGTAGAATAACAAGGAATTTCAGGATATTTCTCAAATTGGGCAAATGGGAGAAACTCATTTTAGAAATTGGTTTTTCTGGACAACTTGAGGGAAGTTTTTGTATTGTATATCTTTATGTAGGAAGTGTTATCACTAAAGTTTGCACCCTTGTTGAGTTCTCAACTCAACAACCTAGTGATACATGGAAACACTCCGGGGCCTGTGGGTTGCCTGTAGGTTGGAGTGAATTTCCAGAGTAGGTTGGTTCCTATTTGGGGCTATCACCTAAAACTACTGCTTGCTGGGAAAAGGGAAAGAAGTACCTGAAATGAAATCTAAACTCTAAATAATTGATGCACTAAAATGTTGCTCAGATTCATATTGCCATTTTGACACACCGTTGTTTCAATAACTCAACTATTTATTCACACAACTCATACATTTCATGTACCCATGCATCAATGTTTTGTAAAGAGGACAGAATTCTCACAATTCTGAGTAGGAAAAGGTATACTTTTCACAACTAAGGCCTGATAGAACTCACTTCACAGTTTACAACCTGCATAAATATATGTTTTCTCTGCTTTGAGGTGTTACAATGAGGCTGATATTCATGGATATCACAAATAAAATCACAGAAATAGTACTGATGATAAGAATTACACACAAGATAACAGAAGTTGAGAAGGTAAAACTGAGTTTTATTGACTAAAAGGTGTTATAATAGCAGTACTTAGTCTGAAAATTGTTTCTGCTTTCTCAAACATAAGATATTACATAGCATATTTGCAGTCACTATTACTGATTCTCAGAATTAGAAGACATTAATTCTGCTAGAAAGAACTCATATTAAAACAATACTCAGCAAAATTTGCCCAGAACTAACTCAACAATGAAACTAGTTTTACTATATCTTCATCACTCACATGAGAGAGAATTCAGGTCATTGACTAAAGGTAATTAATGATTATGTTGCTTGTGTTGACCATTTGACCTGCTTTTAGGCGTTGGAAAACAACTTTCTCTTGTTTTGACCCTTTTGGAGGCTCTAAGGTAGCTTTGGTGAAGAAATGCTGACCTATAAAAACTCCTTTTCCCTTGATTGCTGCTAGGAAATCTCCTACATTTGCTCCAATCTTAACTCCCACTTGCCTATATTACTGGTAAGCTGGTCAAAGGTCTCCAATAGTTGTACACCTTGTCAACTGACCTCCTATATACCTGCAATTGTCTTTACACCTTCCAAAACTGCCAAACCATTTTCCCACTCTCATAGGATGTGATGAATGATTTGAAGAGGGCGTAGATATATTTCTCCAAACATATGCCACTATCACTTTTCCAATCTCTGTCATGCTTCATCCAGCCATTAGGTTTCTTCAATATATGTTTTCATGCTTCTGTAAGTTGTCACCCTTTGTGATCATCACTATGCACTTACAATGACATGACTGTGTCTTTGTAGGGCTAATTTATTAGGACTAAGAATGCCCCTCCTTGATTGTCATCTCTTCTTTTATCTCTACTTCATTCATCCTTGACAATGGTTCTCATACTTTTGACCCATGTAATGAATGTCATCTTCTTAAGTCATACACAGGTATGCCCTCTCAAGATCCTTGTCTATATCATTATTTGGGTAATTGAAATCAGGCCCTCAGCTGGACATCAATGCAGCAAATTCAACTATAATTCTTCAATGTTACTGCTCTATGTCTTTTTCAACTATGACAGTCCATTTTGAATAGTAGAATGTTCTCACCTCTAAAGTAAGGTCTCTTTTGGGCTGTCCAGTTACAGTGTTGTTCTCTATTTTCATTGCTCTTTCTTGGTATGTGAGGTCACTGCCTGTGATGTGTCTTTGTAGATGAGACTGTTCATGTTATGTATCATGCCCGCTGTGACAATCTACTGGTGCTTAAAGATGTCTTCTTATGAAATGTCACAACATCCTTATTAATATCCCCGAAGGACTGTCATGTGAATTGGTTCACTGTCTTGCTTTTTATGTCATCCACAAAATCTGTCATGAAAGGTATACTGTCATGAATGCCTTTGTGATGCTCACATTATAACAAAGATGTCTTTGCAATTTTGTGTAAGTCCCTGACACTCTGCCTTGACATGCGGTGCATCTCCCTTTCTCCTCATTGTCACAAGCATCTCCTTTTTTGGTAAGTGCATTTAACTTTGCTTTGATTATATTCATAGCCCCTTGACTATTGTCAATTAAGAGAACATCTAAGACTGAAACATGGCTGGCTGATCTGTCATGCACAGAGTACTCTTACACACCTCTACCTTATGATTGACTGTCATTTTTTTAAACTTTGAGGTTGCTTGCATCTTATATACTTCTTCTGTTACAAGACCCTTAGAAGTTAGACAAGAAAGATTGTGACATCAAGTTCATCCTCTATTCTTGATTAGGAATCTACACTGCCAAAGGTTAGACACTAATTGTGACGTTTTCACACATCGCCCCATTGCAAATGGGGACCCCCAGTTTTCACTTTTAGGGTAGTGTTTTGGTGTCTTAGCATTTTGTCTCCGGTCTCTAGCCTTAGAAGTGAGTCAGGTTTTTCAAAATTTGGAGGAGTCACCAAAATCAATGAGGAAAAGTGGTCATATGGACGTTATAATGTCACGGATATGCTCAGAAAGGTCAAAGGACTAGAATTGCAATTTCTTAGGGTCAATTCTGACTTCCTATTTTTAGTAAATTTTGCTTTTTTTGTTTTTTTTCTAAATTTCGAAAGTTTTGTTTTTGGCATTTTGGGGCCAATTTGGGAACCTGCTTTTTCGGTCTGCTTTTTTCTAAAAATAGAGAGTTTTTTTTTTGCTAAAATAGAAAGTTGTTTTTTGGTTTTTATGGGATCACAGGTGGTCATCACGTTAGGGGAAATGTCAAGTCAGGAGATTGCATCCAGAACAAATCTAGTATGAAAGAGCTTTCAAATCCTGATAATAGTTTCTAAAAATCTAGTTGAAGATCATGAAGAAATGGCTAAGTCTAGGGTCAAGGTCAGGAAATTGCGTTGTTCAAATCACCAAGATCACACACCCATGGAAGAAATTTTCAATCTATGTTCAAGTTCGCCCTTCTCCAAGCAAACTTCCCTCTCCTAGTGTGAAGTCCGCCCATGTCATGATGAAATGTTCCTTGGCATCAAGCAAAGTCCGCCCGTGTCATGATGAAATGTTCCTTGTCATCAAGCAAATTCTGCTCAAGGTGATGAAAAATTTCCTTGGCAACAAGCAAAGTCTGCTCAAGGTGATGAAAAACTTCCTTGGCAACAAGCAAAGTCTGCCCAAGAAGTGGGTTAAGAAACTGATTTAAGTGTTGGCACTTTGAAGGGCAAAGGTCAGAAATTTTGGTTAAGTGTGGCAACATGATGGAGGTTTCTTATCAAGGGGTCAAGTCCGCCTTGGGTAGCATGAATAGTTTCTTATACCTATGCCAATTCTGCCCTACCTCATGACAAAGTTCCTTAAGCAATGATGAAGTCTGCCTAGGAAGAAGCACAAGTTCCTTGAAGAGATACCTAGTCTGCCCTACGCTAAGGTAATGTTCCTCAACAACATGCAAAGTCTGCTCTAGGGAAGCATAATCTTCCTTGTGATCAAGCAAAGTCCACCCTCTAGGTGAGAAAAGTTCCTTGAACACACATCAAGTATGCCTAGGCATGAGGAAAAGTTCCTTGTGCTATCATGAAGTCCGCCCTAGGTGAAGAAAAGAAGTTGTTAATGATGAAATGGATTAAAGAAAGGAAGAAAAGCAAAAGCTTCGCCCAACTTGAGAAGGAAAATTTGGTGGATAAGGGAAAGAGTTTTAAGGTGAATTAAAACAAAAAAAAGCTAAACACAAAAAATAATTCGCCTATCCTTGAAGGAGCAATTGGAGTTAAAGCAAAAGAAAAACACCAAGTCAAAGGCAAGAGCAAAATTCGCTTAGTGTTGGAGGTAAAAGGATTAAAGCAAAAAAAGATAAAGCACAAGGAAATTCTTCTAAGTGAAAGAGGAAAAGAGTTTGAAAAGTTTGGCTAAAAATTAAAACAAGTCTGAAAATCAAGATAAAATTTGCTCAAGTGTTGTAGATAAAAGCAAAAGTTAAAACCAAAAATTTGCCTAAGTGTTGAGAAAGGAAATCCAGAATTTCGGCTAAGTGCCGGATGTCAAAAGAACAAGATATAGTTCACCCAAGGAGAAGGTAAGAAATTTGGCTAAGTGAGGTGACATAGAAGGAATTTACAATCAAAAGGCAAAATTTCCAAAGCAAGTCTAAGTCCGCCCATGGAAAAATCTGAAAATCAACTAAGTACCTTGGGGGGGAAAATCAGAAAATTGACTTAGTACCTTGAGGAGAAAATTCAGAAAATTGGGTAAGTGTTGATGCCTTGGAGGAAAGTTTGGCTAAGTGTCAAGGAAATTCCTCAAGCAAGAAGCGAATCTATTCAAGAAAGATGAAGGAAAATTTGGCTAGGTGTTGGTGGGTTGAAAGAAATGTTGAAATCAAGTGCCAAGTTTGCTCGAGGATGGTCAAAATTCCTTGTCCAAATATTAATTCCACCTTGGGAATAAGAAAAATTCTTTGACCCAACGTCAAATCCGCTCAAACATATGGAATGCCCAAGTGTTGAAAAGGTTCAAAACTCTATAAAATATAGCTAAGTGTTGAAAATGTTTGAAAGTACAAATTTCCAAGACATCTTCCGGGAGAATGTCAAAGTCGAGTTCCATGCTTGGGGTCAAAGTTAAAGTGATTCCTTAAGCAATTTAAGGAATTTCATCAAAATTCTCAGGTTCACAAAGGATTGAAGGCAAATGCTTCCAATTTCCCTTGAACTTCAGGATAACCTTTGGTTGGGATCTCCAATTTTCCAAACTTGTAAAACAACTTTCACTTCAAATCATCTTGCTTTTTTATACTTTTAGGGGCAAATGCTTCAATTTCCAAAAAAATTACTAAGTCTAAGAATTATCCTTTGAAAATTAACATCAATCCCCCTTATTGTTTCTAACTTAGAAAGTTTTCATGATTTTCAGGAAATAGATGTCAGCTCGGGAAGTGATTTCCAGAAAGGTGCAGATGAAGTTCAATAACAAAGGAACTGGTTGGAAAGATGGTTCCACAACGCATGGAAGGACAAACATTCACGGTTCTAGGTGGAATCCAAAGATGAATGGAATAAGAAAGGACTTATACTCCATCAAGACATTCAAGAAGATTAAGTCATACAAGGATGAAAGGCTCTACATCGACCTTGGATTTCTTTTGGAAATCCAAAATCAAAAGAAAGAACTTCTCAATATGGAGGATTGTTCAAGAAGCACAAGATCAAAGTGAAGATGAGGATTAGTTCGAACATAAAGAAAACTTTAGAATGATAGTGAACACAAAAGATTCCACACCAAGGAACGATAAGTTCAATGAAGAAAATGTTCTAATCATCTTGAATTTTCTTCGGAAATCCAAGAGTAAGGTATCAACATTTCTTCATGACAAGGAATTAAATCTGCAAGGCAAGCTAAGGTGGCATCCCAATCATCAATCAACCATTTCAAGGGTTCCAAGTCAAACACGTCCATGTGCAATGAACCAGACTCAACAAGTGGAAGATATTAAATTTTCTCAGTGGCCAAAAGGAGTTTTGTTGCAATTAACCCTAATTAGGGTTTTATTTGTTAATTTGGGCCATTGCTTTGTAATCAAGTGCCTATATAAACACTCCTTATTTCATTTATTTCATATGAGAGATTTCTAAGAAATAGTTGTAGTGATACTTCTTAAGTGCTAAGACATAATTCATTGTTCAATTGTTGGTTAATTTTTGTCTACTTTTGCAAGTTAGCATGGTTTCTTGGCTCTCAATAGAATAGATTTCGTTTCCAAGTTGGTAGATTGAATAAAGGATATGATAGAATTGCTTAATGTGGAATGATGTGTTCATATTGTTAATAATTGGATGATTTTCAGTTTTCGTGTAAAGTTAGTCTAAACCAATAAGTGAAAACTTAACTTCTATTGCTATATTCATTGTTCAAAATGTTGGTGAATATCAGCGATATGAAAATCTTTTAAATTCCTTAGAAGATAGCACCGTTCTAGTGTAGTTGTTGAATTTGGTGAAGCAAGAATTGGTTTTAATTCCACTTTTGCAATTTCTGTCTCCAGAGTTAATAGGATTAGCTTAAGATTAGAATTATCTTCATGAACCCTCATCTTTTGCCCTTTTTTTCCAAGTCATAGTAAAAGAAGGATTGAAGTTAAACTTATTGAAAATCGTTCCAAAAAAAGGTAAGTCAGGAATCAGTAAAATCCTTTGATTGATTCACTTCTCGAACAATTGTGTAAGTCCCCCTTGAGATTACCAGCATATCACAACGAACCAACTGGAACTATTGCATGAATCTGGAACCTTGGAGTCGTCTTTGTGATCACATAGTCCATTTGTTTAGCACATAGAAGATTTTGATCAAGAGAGAATAGGATATCTTGGGTATTTTATTCTGAGTTGCAAGTGCATATAAAACACACCAACAACACTCAACTTTGTCTTTGATAGAGTGGTTTGACTGTCTTTTCCCTTACTGTTTCTTGGATTTTTGAGTGTGCATTCCATTTTTCTTTAGAATGTACTCTCTGCTTCTTCAATCACCAGCAGGTCACATGAAAGAAAGCTTTCACCAACATTGGGTATCTTTACATGTGGAGGTTCTAGGAACAGTATAAAGAGCTCAGAATAGTGTAAGGACTATCTTCTTACAACATTATCCTTGCTCTTTTTACTATCCACTGCATTTAGACTTAAGATCATTATCCTCACAATCATTTTTCACTACCAAGTGATATTTTCAGCATGCTATGACTATCATGAGTCATGACTACCCTTGAAGACTTTGAAAATCTCTTCAATGTCTTGTATGCTATCATCCTCGTCTCTGCTAAACTTTTCACGCATAGTCCACCATTGATGCTATCTCCTTTGTGACTTCATGCAATGGACTATATTTTTCATGTGATCATGCATGCTCACCTATGTAGACCGCTGTTATGAATGATTTGATTGTCACAAGTATTCCTTCTTCATTGTCATTGTCCAATCTTAAGCTATTCTTCATATGTGCTACGGACTGTCACTTCAAGGCTTGTCGCTGTGATGAGTTTTGAGTCACCTTCACCATTTGGCTATCATTAGATCAGCATGCACTCTCATGGTACACCTTTGGAAGGATTGTCACTGATTTGAATTGGTATTACTGGCAAGTCCTCTTGCATATTCTTTGAAGATCATTATATTTTAAATGCCCTTTGAAGATTATCTTATGTGATTGTCCTCCTTAATCTTTATTCTTGGCCTGTGAGGGATGAGTGTTGTTGGTGTTATGTCATCTGCAGCGCAAACGAGTAAATATGCCTACTCACCTTATCATTACAATGTATATCATCCATGGTAATGTACACAAATGTCTCATTATCAGCCCATTCCAGGTAGTCAATAATTCTTGGTAATGTTTTGCCAATGAATTCTTTGGTTTCTGCATTCAATGATATATACAGTATATGTTCATCTCCTTTGATGTCTGAGAATTGCACAAAAACCTTCCCAACTCCTGCCACAAATTCACCACTTGTTGAAAGACATGGAATTACCAGATTGACTACTATGCCATATTTTTAGCCGATAGGCTATTATGTGGTGGGAAACCCATTGTAATCGCCTGTCTGACGCTGTGAATTTAGGGCGGTGTTGGAAAAAAACTGAAAACTCTTTGCCGGAAAGATATTTAGTTCGCAGTTGGAATTGTTTGATCGGATGCAAAGCCTATGAATTTAGTAATTTTTAATTTGTAGAAATTTTAGTGCCAATTTTCTTTTGGTGCTGCATTTGATTTTGTAGCAGAACGAACTGTGTACAAATGTGCTTTCTCGTTAGGGTTCTGTAGCCTTTCATGCGACATTTGAGGGCTATTCGGGGAAAATCTTGGTAATTCTTTGGCTCTGCTTTGCTGGTTATGACTTGTTTGGTAGATTCTTTGTGTTCATTGCCCTGACTTTTACAGCTAGGATTTGGATATTTAGCAGGAAATGTAGAACCAATGAATTCTCATCGATTGTTTTGATTTGGAGCCTGTTTAGCGAAATACTGCTGAATTTAGCTGGATTGCGTTTATATTGTTTTCGCCTTTTTATCGAACTGTTAGCTCTGCATTTTAGTATATGTTACAGATTTTTTCTATGCCTGCTTTGGCATGCTCTATTGCGGCATTTTTCTGCAAAATCAAAAGATAAGAAGAGGTCTGTTACAACCCTAAGCTCATGCATTCTATTTAAATCCTTGTATGTTAGCCTGCGAAAACCTTTAACAGCTGCTTCATTAGGTAGACATCATTTTCTCTGTGAGTAAATGTGCATCAGATCTGTCATCTGTGAGTTTTCCTTTAATAGAACAGTCTGTGTATAGTGACACAATATGAGTGTAATTTATTGTGAATCACATGGCATTCACGTGAGTTACTGCTAAAATTTATGTATCTACTCTCTGTAAATGATGTTCAATTTACAATTCAATATGCAAGATGTATTCTTAATTGTATTCTCTATATCTATGTAATTTTCTATCTCTATTATAAATCTGACTATCTTCTTTGTTTGACAGGTGAGAGGAGTATTTTTTCAATTTCAATATCCTCTTCACAAATATCAAATGATATATATATGCAAGAGGGGAGGATCAAGCAGTGCCTTGACCGGTCATGTCTTATGGACATGACCGATCAAGACACTACTTAATCTCACCCTTTGATATATGTTATCAACCGGTGTTTAATTTATTACCAGCCTGATACTAATCGGGGTTCACGTAACATAGTGTATATGCCAATCGGTATTCACGATGGTGTTGGCGTGGCATATTAACCGATGGGAATCAGTGTCTAAGTTAATTGACACCGATCACTAACTAAAGGTTATATATCCCAAGCGGTGCATACTTTGCCACCCGAAAGCAACTCGATAATTATTTGTTTATTGCTGGGAACACATCCGATGTGAATCGGAATACATAGTTAACCCGATAACCATCAGTGATCACCGATATACCATGCTATAACATGATTATCGATATTGATCGACTAAGTAGATTTGATATATAAAAGAGGAATGATTATCAGATGAAAATATCTTGAAGTTTTCTTGATGGTTTATCGATAGGATAAATGATTGAATGAGAGACTTCATTTATCTCTCATTCAATCATTTATCTTACCGAAGCTATCATGCATTAACACTCCCTCTTAGCTAGGTAAGATAAATGAGAGTAGTGTATCAAGCATCACAATTTAAATGATAGTTAGCATTCTTTACACAATCTAACTTTCTAGGAAATCATATCACCTAATCACATGATATGAAGTATCACCTAAACACGTGATACAAAGTGTCTATCACATCAATCTTGTGATGACAGGATATCACCTTAGCATGTGATATCAATATTGCCTAAGCACACAATACTTAAGAATAATCATATGAGAAAATATTCAATTCTCATCTTTATCCAAGTTGTGGTAGGTGCACTAACATCTCATATAAATGTTTTACCACAATACAATCATGGCTCATCTATGACACACCAGAGATCCAACATGATAACTGGTTTGGACATTATAAGATTGTCACCTTATAATGTTTGCATACAAGTGTTCATTATCTTGAGAGATCGTCACCTCTTAGATATGAACCCAGGGGATAAAAATCCAAAATGTCCTATCATGACAAAGAGGTTTACACATTAAACATCTTATTGATATGTAAATACAAATCACAAAGCAAATTACCTTTCTATCATACCTAAACCTTTTCTGAAGTGATCAACCTTCACTTTGGAAAGAGGTTTGGTCAGAATATCTGCCATTTGATCTCCTGTACAAACTCATTCTAATTGAATTACATTTCTGTCTACCATATCTCGCACATAGTGGCATGGGATCTCAATATGCTTGGATCTGTCATGGAACACTGGATTAACTGAAAGTTTTATGCAGCTCTGATTGTCACAATGTATAATAGTGGGTTTCATAGGTTCTCCAAACAACCCCACAAGCAACTTCCTAAGCCATACTGCCTCTCGAGCAGCCATAGAAGCTGCAATGTATTCTGCCTAGGTGGAGCTTTGAGCTACAGAGGACTGCTTCCTGCTGATCCAAGATATCATGGCTGAACCTAGACTGAAGCAACACCTTGAAGTGTTTTTTCTGTCAGTTACACTTCCAGCCCAATCTGAATCTGTAAATCCATGTAGGTTTATGTCAACTTCCTCATATTTGAGACCAAGGTTTAGAGTACCTTGTAGGTATCTCATGATGTGTTTTACTGCAACCACGTGTATCTCCTTAGGTTCACACATGAATTGACTTAAGGCATTAACTGCATAACAGATATCTGGCCTTGTATTCACTAGGTACATCATGGACCCAATCATCTGTCTGTATTGAGTAGAGTCAGTGGGTTGTGACTCTGCTGCTGCTTCTTTAAGTTTATGTAAATTGGTTTCCATAGGAGAGGTCATGGGCCTACAGTTTAGCATTCCGAATCTCTTCAAAATATCCAAGGTATACTTTCCTTGGTTTAGTATAATGTTGTCAGAATTCTGCCATACTTCCAATCCTAGGAAGTAATGAAGGAGTCCTAAGTCCTTCATATCAAATTATTTGGATAGATCTTTCTTGCATTGATCTATAAGATGATCATTTCCTCTGATTAATAAATCATCAACATATAAAATCAACATCAGCATATCACCTTTATTTCTTTTGTAGTACAGATTAGGATCTGCATCATTTTTAGAGAAGCCTAGTCCTGAGAGATAGGTGTCAATTCTTTCATACTGGGCCCTGGGAGCCTGTTTAAGCCCATAGAGAGTTTTCTTGAGTCTGCACACATGAGACTCTGCATTATAAATTTCAAACCCTTCAGGTTGCTCTAGGTAGACTTTTTCTGAGATCTCACCATTTAGAAATGCTGTCTTATCCATCTGGTGTACCTTCCAACCCTTAGCTGCTGCATTGGCTAATATAGCTCTTACTGATGTATATTTGGCAACAGGTGCAAAAGTTTCTTCGTAATCTATTCCTTCCCTTTGTGAGAACCCTCTAGCTACAAATCTAGCTTTGTGTTTTTCAATACTACTGTCTGCAACATGTTTGATCTTAAAAAGCCATTTAGATGAAACAACAGATTTCTTAGTTTGCCTAGGAACAATCTCCCAGACATCATTTTTCATAATAGACTAATACTCTTCAGACATAGCATCTTTCCATACTTGATGTTCAAGAGCTTCTGATACATTGTTTGGTTCTGCTTTAGAGAGATCATTCATAAGAGCATCCGTGTCTAGAATTGCTTCTAAAAGGATGCTTAATTATTGCCAATTGATGCAAAAGTAGAGATGTTATCTCTATTTGTTTGTGCGAAGATGATCTCTCAAATGTGGCATCCATGTTTTTGTTGAAGTAACGGACACATGGTTTCAAAAAAGAATATAACAATATCAAAAGCATATTGGCATCAAATTGGACTACAGTCCTTACCAAGTAACCAAACATGTGAGAGAATGTATCCATTTGGAAAACCAATCTTTTTGTCACGTATCATTTCATCGGGGTGGTAACTTGATCAAGCTTACCAACACACTAGAAAACATTTGTGGAAAATCTTCAGCACCTTAAGGAATTTTTTAATTGAGTCTATGGATGGCTCCAACGACAACCAAAGAGTTCCATTTTACTTTGTCTCCTCATCACAGTCTTGAAACCAAAAAGACAACAAAGAAGTGATGGTAGCATTATGGGTAGACAAAATAAAGTTTCATTTACAAGGACACCAGAGAGTCTATGGACAGCTCTGAAGAACTCTCTGAAGGCAACAAAAGAGATCTATTTTACTTTGTCTCCTCATCATAGTCTTGAAACCAAAAAAACAACAAAGAATTTATGATGACATTAAGGATAGACAACAAAATTTCAGTTGGTTGTAAAAGAAAAATAAATCAGAAAAATGAGCCCTCAGAGCTTCACAGCTGTCCATAAAATCTTCAATTTTCTACATATAGTTTAAACACATCATTCTTCTTGTGCACTTCAATTCAAGGATTCCTAATATGCTGTAAAGATTGTAAAGTCTGTTAATTTTAAGCAATCAGATGTTAATCTTAAATAATCAGGTTATAATAGAACAGTAACAGCAATAAAAACACAAAACAAGACACACCAATACCTTGGGAAAACCTCCCTCTTGGAGGTGAAAAACCCAGCCACAAAGTACAATGTGTATTATCTCAAATGTAGGCAATTACAAGGCAAGTGTGCTTATCTCAGATTGATGTTCAACCAACAAGATAGCAGATCTGAATTCCTCTTTATATGATAATGGAGATTGCAGCCCTTATCATCAGCATCAAATTCGCTCAATGCAAGTCTTCATTAGCTTTGCAAGATCTCGATAGCATCACCTAACAGCCAGCTTTCACACAATGGATGAGGAGCAAGTTCGCACAAGAGAGAGAGAGAGAGAGATCGCCAAATGTTGGAGAGCAGATTACATGTGTTGACATCCTTAAGAATGATTCGCCTTGTATGTGAATTGATTTATTATGTTGTGCAAATGACTTGCTTATATACTTGACTTGTGGTGTCAAGTCTCAAGTCGGCCTGCCTTGTTAATTTAATAATAATATTATGTAGATCGTCCAAATAGGTCTTGACCTATTAAGACCTTATTGCTTGATTGCCTTTACCACACGCTACATGAGTTTGGGTCCAACCCAATTGCATAATCGCTCAAAATACATATTGGGCCTACCTTATCTACAAGTTACATTCAATATAGGACCACAAGTTACATCGCCCAATTAGGGTCAGACCAAATTACAAGTTACATTTATAGGGCATGTCCTATCCACAAGTTACATTATATATAGGTCTTGCCCAAGCAAGACATAATTACAAGTTACATGTATTTGGGCCCAGCCCTAAGTTCGATTTACATAATAGATAATACATGTGTTTTAATTTGTCATTGACAACATTAAAATACATTAGATAGGTATCCGAGCTAGCTACTATTTCAACACTCCCTCTTAGCTAGGGAGGATATCTGCCACTTGTCATGATCCATTCATGATTTTCATCTTGCATTGCCCACAAGAATGAATGTATAAGCTTCATAGAGTATACTTGCAATAAAACACATAAATATCATGAACTCATTTCATGATGTCCATCTTGCATTGCTCGCAGAGGATGGATCCACCTTGCATTGCCCGCAGAGGGTGGAAGAGGTCTTACACCTTAGCCTTCTCCCAGAGAAAAATACAATTTCACCTTGCATTGCCCGCAGAGGGTGGAAGAGGTTTTACGCCTCAGCCTTCTCCCAAAGAAGAATACAATGTCACCTTGCATTGCCCACAGAAGGTGACCCCACCTTGCATTGCCCGCAGAGGATGGGAGATGCAAACGAAATTGCATCACTAGGATTGAGACTCCCTCTCAATCAATACTGTTTTCTTCACAATTCCAAGCTTCTTTTTGAAGTACTCAAACTTCACTCGAGCTAGAGGCTTAGTGAGAATATCTGAAACCTGTTCAACAGTGCTGATATATTTCAGCTAGATGGCACCTCTTTGTGCCATATCACAAACATAGTGATAATGAGTTTCCACGTGTTTTGACCTGCCATGAAACACAAGATTATTAGACATTTAATACAACTCTGATTATCATAATAAATAACAATGGATTCCCAATGTTGTCCAAACAACCCAGCAAGAAGCTTGCGAAGCCAAATTGCTTCTCTAGTTGCCACACTTGAAGCAATGTATTCAGCTTCTGCAGTACTCAATGCAACTGAGGATTGTTTCCTATTGGCTCGAGAGATCATAGCGGAACCCAAGCTGAAACAAATTTCTAAGGTTCTTTTCCTGTCAGTAACACTTCTGGCCCAATCAAAATCAGAGTAGCCTTCCAAATTGATTACTGAGTTGATTGGATACTTTAGTCCATAGCCAATTGTTCCATGCAAGTATCTCAGGATGTGCTTGGCTGCCACCAGGTGAACATGCTTTGGTTGGTTCATGAATTGGCGAAGTGCACTCATTGCATAGCAAATTAGTGTTGACTAGATACATCCAGGATCCAATCAACTACCTTTAATCGGAAGGATCTGCAAAATCAGATTTAGCTGCATAAATACTCAACTTCTTCAAGTTAGTTTCCATAGGAGTAGACATAGGTTTACAATCCATCATACCAAATCTTTTCAATATATCAATAGTATATTTTCCTTGACTTAGAATAATTTCATTAGGTCTTTGCCACACTTCTAACCCTAGAAAGTAATGCATTAGACCTAGATTCTTCATAATAATTTCATTAGGTCTTTGCCACACTTCTAACCCTAGAAAGTAATGCATTAGACCTAGATTCTTCATTTCAAATTCAGTAGCTAACTATTTCTTACACCTAATGATGAGACTATCTTCACTAGTTAGAAATAAATCATCCACATATAAAACCAGAATTAACATTTCACCATTAAATACTTTAAAGTAAATGTTAGGATCAACATCATTCTTATAAAACCCTAAACTAACTAAGTACTTATCAATTTTTTCATACCAAGCCCTAGGAGCTTGCTTGAGACCGTAGAGAGCTTTCTTCAGTCTGCACACATGAGTTTCTCTATCATGAATCTCATAACCTTCATGTTGTTCAATATAGACAACATTAAGAAAACAGTCTTTATATCTAACTTCCAGCCTGCAGCATTAGCTATAATGGTTCTAATATTAGTATATCTAGCAGCAAGAGCAAATGTTTCCTTCTATCTACATCTAGCTTCATATTTTCAAAAACTTCCATATGGAACTCTCTTTTGATTCTTAATATAAAATTGTGTTAATCAAGTCTCATGAAGATTGCATAAACTAAGAATCAATCAAGGAAGGCAACCATAAATCAAAGATGAGAAATGTCAATCTTTTCCCTACTTCACTTTTACGAAATGGACCTATAGTACAATCATTATGATCAAGGCATACCTTCAAGTGAAGAAACCAATCCCCCTCTTAAGCTTGAAGGCATGGTAATTCAAGAAACTCTTGAAGAGAAAATATCCCAATAGAATGAATTAATATGTAAAGTAACTTATCTAGACTTCCACCATTGAGAACATATGCCAAGATTGCTCAAAAGGATATTGCCAGTCTATGAACAACTTCAACCATAGTCTAAAGCTACACAACATTCTAAAATTGTTTTCCATAGTTGAATAACAGAGAGTTAGCTTATATTAGAAAACTAAGGCAAGTGTATGACTTCAGAAAACATTTTACAAAATCCATAAGTAAGGTATATAAGCCTAATTGTCTTTCCAGCCAATGCGTAAAATCAGATATGAGTATCGACCACTTAAAAGGATACACATTGTAGTTGAGCACAAGCGTATGATCGAAAGCCAACTTCAATAAGTTAGATACCTCATTCATCTTAGGTTTCATCATCAAGAGAATACTTACTTCAAAGAATGTAATAGGCAATATGCTTAAATTGAAGAGATAGTGCCGCAATGAATATTATGTAAGGATGATGAAAGCCATGACAAAAAATGCATTAGAGCTAAAGGCAATCCTCTACACAAGAGGAGCAGAGCAAGATTATAATAACAACATAACAAAGAACATGAGAGCCTATTATGAAGAGTTGAAGAGAACCAAGTGTTACACAGTCACAACCCTACATGACAACCTTATCCAAACATAAAACAGAACAGAAAATGAAGTCCATACGATGTTAAGAGATTTGATGCAAATCGAGAGACACACCATAAGAGTATATAATTCCAGAGCAACAAGTCTATTGAGCATTTCAAGACTTAGATAGAATACAGTGCATCAAAACTATGCAACAAGTATCATAAGGGATCAGATCATAATATGAAGATAGTAAGGTAAACATTGGGCATAGATACTAAGTAGGATGTCTATCACACCAATGACTAAGGTTCCATGTTTTTGAATCTCCTATAAATTTATTCATCTTCCTATTTGTGCTTGCTGTTATATCCATCATAATACTCTTAGATTTATATCTGAATACACATGCTGAAGTCTTAAGTGCCAAGGATGTATTTAGATCAATGCATCAATTCAGATCACCACGTCAAATAGCTTGAGAGCTAAACATACTTAAAATTGAGAGTAGGGCATAATTATCTTCAATAGTTCAAACTAGATCAGAACAAATTCTTAACACAAGAACAAGGCTCGAACTAGGGTGATTGTTCCAAACCTTAGGAAGAAAGCTAGGCAATACGAAGATATGAAAACAAGTTCACAAACTGACATATGAAAGCACCCTTAGATGAAGTAGTTAACAAGTAAAGAACCTTGTGCACTAGATAAGACACTAATAACAATAAGGTAATCAGATGCAAATCTCCAACCAGGTGGACCCTACAATTGAGAATAGAGGAATGAGAGCACCTGAAATCTTATTCTTGCTATCGTCCCATCGATGCCTTTAATTTGTCAAGTAGACATTGCTGTTGAACTTTCTGATTCACGATAGACTTCTTGAATTGCTTTAGCTCATCCAAATCCGAAGGCTCGGTCAGATCCTTATCTTTCACAAACTGTAACGAACCTTCCATGGTGTAAAACTTAGGGCACCTTCAAGTCTGTCCTCGACTTTCAGACCTGTAACCATCTTGCAAAACTAACAACAAACTGAAAGTGAAGGACAACTAATAATCTGATTATTTAGAATGAACCTAAAGCTTTGATACCATGTTAATTTTAAGCAATCAGATGTTAATCTTAAATAATCAGGTTATAACAGAACAATAACAACAATAAAAACACAAAACAAGACACACCAATACCCTGGGAAAACCTTCCTCTTGGAGGTGAAAAACCCAGCCACAAAGTACAATGTGTATTATCTCAAATGTAGGCAATTACAAGGCAAGTGTGCTTATCTCAGATTGATGTTCAACCAGCAAGATAGCAGATCTGAATTCCTCTTTATATGATAATGGAGATTGCAGCCCTTATCATCAGCATCAAATTTGCTCAATACAAGTCTTCATTAGCTTCGCAAGATCTTGATAACATCACCTAACAGCCAACCTTCACATGATGGATGAGGAGCAAGTTCGCACAAGAGAGAGAGAGAGAGAGAGAGAGAGAGAGAGAGAGAGATTGCCAAACGTTGGAGAGCAGATTACATGTGTTGACATCCTTAAGAATGGTTCGCCTTGTATGTGAATTGATTTATTATGTTGTGCAAATGACTTGCTTATATACTTGACTTGTGGTGTCAAGTCTCAAGTCGGCCTGCCTTGTTAATTTAATAATAATATTATGTAGGTCGTCCAAATAGGTCTTGACCTATTAAGACGTTATTGCTTGATTGCCTTTACCACACGCTACATGAGTTTGGGTCCAACCCAATTACATAATCGCTCAAAATACATATTGGGCCTACCCTATCTACAAGTTACATTCAATATAGGACCACAAGTTACATCGCCCAATTAGGGTCGGACCAAATTACAAGTTACATTTATAGGGCACGTCCTATCCACAAGTTACATTATATATAGGTCTTGCCCAAGCAAGACATAATTACAAGTTACATGTATTTGGGCCCAGCCCTAAGTTCGATTTACATAATAGATAATACATGTGTATTTTAATTTGTCATTGACAACATTAAAATACAATAGATAGATATCTGAGCTAGCTACTATTTCAACAAAGTCTACCAGATTTGACTCCTGTAAAAGACTAGTTATGTGTCTTCATGATCATATAGCCAAAAATAGTTCAAAAACCCTATGAGGGCTAGGTTATCTTTGAATTTGCAAGCTTTGAAGAGGAGCTGTGGTATATGCTACAAGTATCTCATTTAAATTCAAATTGTTTATTCCATGTGGTTGATAAAGAAGAATAACAAGAGAGCTAAAATAAATATGGGAACGGTGAAGTCATCTCATGAGTTTTCTCATATGAAGTATACAAAATAATTTTGAAATGAAAACCGTACACTGTTTGTGAAGTCATCTCATGAGTTTTCTGTTAATTAAAATTTTCTCAAATCCTCATCAGACACTTCCATAGCTTTTCCCCTCAAATGATGTAATCAGTAGAGCTGTCAGAGATGATATATAGAGTTCTCAAAGAAGCTATATAAAGCTCTCAAAGAAGGTATATACCACCAGTACATTCAGATCACTAGCATTCTCCTTCACATGCCCTTAGCCCCAAGATGGTTTTCTATATTGAGCATTGCGTACAAATTGTTGGTAACTTCATCATCCAATCTGACCATCGGCAGCATCATTGGCTGAATGGTTTGAGATTACCACTCGGCCAGCTAAGAGTTTGCTCCCACCACCTAAAAATTCGGACAAACTCCCTTATTCCGTGCAGCAATTGGATTTACCATCTTTATTCCCTCCAAGATGTAGACAATGAAGAGCACTTCATTTTCAGGTTATATGCACATTATGGAACCCAAGGGAGATAACCTTGTTTGTACAAAGGTTTAGTAGGTTACCTTTCCATAATTTACCACTATCCTCATCAGAGAGCCAATGTTTTAGGAGGTTATCTTTTTCTTTGTGAGGCTGTTGTTTTCAAAGATAATGCTTTATATTGTTACAAGAATCCTGAGTTAGCAGGCTGATTATCTCCTTTTTCATCTCATTTTACACATTAGGGTACCAAGCACCATTTGGCATTCACCACAAATCAGAACACACTGGTATGGAAGGTCTGTCTCTACGATTGCTACTAGGATGCCTTAATGCTCTCACTGTCATACCATTTGGCATTCACCAAGGATATGCATCAACCCAACATCAAGGTTCATCTGACTCTTTTCTTACAGAGCAGGCCACAAGAACAGGCATGGAATTCAACCTTTCTTTCTGCCTCTGGAGGTTTGTTGAGTCTAAGGAATGGTTCTATCAAGATCACTCATATTGCCACATGAAAGAGACATCATTGGTTATATGTACAAACATACTGTTTCAAAGACTGTTGCTATTAATATAATATGTGGCTATAAAAGAGCAAGCAATTATTTTGAAAACAAAATCTATAACAAAAAGTTGTTGTCTAATGCAGGTCATTAACATCTGATATTCAAGTACAGCGCAAACATTACATATACTTAAATAAAAGGTAAAGGGACCATTCAAAGGAAAGCCTAAACAGCTACTCTAAATAACCACCTAAATAGAGTGGGAACAAAACCTGATTAAGAGTGTGAGCACAAATGCTCCATTGCAACTTGTGGTCCATACTTACTGCTTCTGGTTAAGAAAGAAAAAGAAAACATATTGTAACTCAAGTTTCTAACATAAATAGCATGGTTGGACCATTAACTTAGGAAATGGCCATCAAAACATAAAACAAGCAAGTTTAAGACAGAATAACCATAATCTTATTCGTTTTTTGCTAAGGTAATGAAGATAAAGGGTGGAATTTGGAGCACTGCAACTTTTGCAGGCCTTGTTGTTACTGCTTCTACAAACTCCATTTTGGCATGGCTATCAGAGACATCTCACACAACGTATCAGCCTTGCCCCTTTTGCAAGCTTTGTTGTTACTGCTACTACACACTTCATTTTGGCATGGGTATTATAGATACATGCCATAACTTGCCAGCATTGACCTTTTCCTAAACTCTGTCCTTACTCGTGGTATGTAATTTATGTTCATCTCTTCATTCTCTCGGGGACTATACTACCTGTTAAAGTAGCAACTGCCAAATCCTGATAGCCTGATCACATCAAATAAATTCTGCAACCTTGCAAATAAAACCATAGGTTTCTAAAGTTGGAAATTATAACATCATCATATAAGAATTTTTCTTAGTAGAGAGATTAAATGACATAAGTGAAATAGAGGTCCATTATTATTCATTTCTTGTAATTTTTCAACCCTCCAACAGACAACCCAAAGTATATCTTACTATCGGCATAACCATTGCACCTAAATTGGGTGCAAGTGCTAGTTTACATTCTTCTCTCCTATTTTCAAAGATTTCTTCAAACTCTGCATCATCCATGAGGTCATCTACAGAGACTACCTGAGTCAAGCATACAACATGTGTAGGTGTGTTACAGTATCAGATTCCCCTGCCATGCTAGGCAACTACCCAGATATTGCAGGCAACATTGTATTTCCAGTTTGCAGTGCCAGTTTCTGTGAAGTTATATGCTGCTGCCAGTGAAGTATTGTAGTAACTCTGCCTTCTCACTCTGACAGGAACTCCCTCAAATATAATGCCATACAATGCCATTGCATCACTAGCCTCTACACTCAAGCCACACAGATATCACTGTGAAAATGTAGCTGCTATGATTACAAAATGTAACCATCATGCAACTTTAGAGGGAATGGCTTTCCATGCAACTTGTTACTGAGACTTACATTTTCAGCCTTCTGAACATCTGAATGAGCGTTTGCTGCCTTGACACACATAGAAATGTAGTGGAAATGGTGTCTTTAGAAGGCTCTAATATCTAGTACGCTGGGCTTTTTATTGGTGTTTGAAAGTAGGGCTTTTATTAATGAGGAGAAGAGCTTTCATTGACTGAAATGGTTGGGTGAAGGCTCTTATTATAGCAACAGCAACAACATTTTATGATCTCAAAGAAAATAGATTGAAGACACGTGTTAATCTCAGAACATTCAGGGCTGTTGGATGCGAATGACTCTTTATGATAAGAGAAGAAGCCAAAACAAAACAAACCTGCTTACTGCCCTTGTTGCCCACATGGTGCTTTCAACAATTAAGACCCCTTCAATGTGCCTTCTTCACTCCAATAACTTCTGCAATATCCATGCCAAGCTATGTGCCTGAAATCCCTTCCAACTTCTGTAATGTGGTGAATCATTCATCAAGATTTCTCTACATGCCATTGCTATGCTTCCTTCCAGCAACGTGGGTCATTGCTCTTCTTCAACATGGGTGCAGCTCAAACTATTTTCATGCCAAAAATGAAAATTTCCTCCATGCCAGTAGCAGAAAACCCTAAACTGTGTATGCAACGTGGCTGGAAAGCTTTGAAAGGAGAACAAAACGTTTATTGCAGTCTAGGTCTGCAACGATAACCATTTTATCTCCTTTGCTCTCTTTCATCCCGATGTCTGAAACGTTGATGCAAAAACACTTGCACAATCAAATCCAGAAGCAGCAAATAGACAGTTGAATGGATTGTAGAAATCTACTGACAATGAAAGAACAAAATGTATCATTATTTCCTCGTTTTCTTTTCTCTTTTGACCTTTTGGTGCCTAAAACCTTTAGACAAATATTTTGATTCCAAACATGACTTTTGATTCATGAAGTTCCATTAACCCAAAACATCTATATGACCTTGTGAGAAATGTTTTAAACTTTCCTAAAAGACCATGTATTTAAATATACCAAGGTGCATTAAAATACATTAACATGAAGGGGTATCCATAAGGTGATTTGCTGCTAATGAAGTTTTGATACGGTAGCAACAGAGTGTTCACTTTCCTTTCAAACTTAATGGACATATTGAGGGAGGAAGGGATGACCTAGGCATTGGCTACAGCATACATCCGAGAGATCTACATCCTAGAAAACGAGTTAAGTGCTGCTATCAACTGTTATGATATGGAGGTAGGGGAGGCTGACATAGAGGGACATTTCTCAATAGATCTTCTTGCAGCTTCAGAATGTGAGCAGTGTCTTGAGCACAACTAGATGCAGTTAGATTGATGGTACTTTGGAAGATTTTAATGAAGTATTGATCAATCAAGGCTCTGCCTTGGTTGGGGAACTGAAAGAAAAGATAAAAAGGGTTGTCCAAACAATGTCCTGCTGTGCAATGCTGCCATTCAGCAGGAGGAGAAGAAGGAAGACATAACGTATAAATGCTCAAGCAACAGAAAGTAGTATAATTGGCATAGTAGATATATGTAGATATTATTGTTTAGGGTAATTTTATACAGACAATGAATATCGTGTTTTTTCTGCCAACTGTCAAATTTCTGAAGACAGATTTTGTACTTTTTTTAATATATGTAAAAGGAGCGGACCCCTTGGCCCCACACACACACACATATTTCAAAATGTTGGGTAATGTTTACAAATATGGCTCATTATGACCAACTAGGGCCAAATGAAATGGAGGCTTAGCTCCTATAGAACAATTACATGAGATAACACTATATATCATATGATGTTTGATGGACTCAATTGCATAGTATTTGATTCAAGTTCATTGATCCATATTTGATGAGCAGTGGTTCACAAGAACCTCTCTTGCATGAACATGAATGGTCCACTTAGTAGTTAATGCATCTAGGTGATGCTCATAGGGTTGAAGCGTTAGGGTAACAAGTTAAGTGGGCTTGATCTTGGGTGTAACTCCATGGTTAAGCATGCTTGAGTAATATTGGGATGGGCAACCTCTCAAGCATTCTCAATGCATCACATATATGCGCATTACCTAGATGCAATGAGTGTTGAGTGGACCATTCATGCTCATGTAAGATGGGTTTGTGTGAGCCACAACTCATGAAATATGGCAGTGAATTTTACTCAAAACTAAGTAGTTGAATCCTAATAAAGCATCACAAAGTATGACATTGTGAAAACAATACCTACTTGATAACACATGTATCACCACTAGAAGCCAATACCTACTTGAAAACAATACCCTTTAGCTTCCCCTAGAAGATGTCACTTTGGGATTTGAAATTGGGTCAACACAATAAAAATCAATGATTTAATCAATTGAATATTCGGGTGTCAATACACAATGAAAATTACTATCGATATTCAATAATCTTCATATTGCGCTTCATTGAGAGCATCAAAGTCAACTTTTGGTCCAATTTCATTTGAGCCACAATGAGCTACAATGCCACTTCCACTAGCCATGTCATATGTAGAAGTTTACTCATCTAAAGAGACTTTTGGCAAGTTGTGCAACAATTAATCCTAAGTTAGCACACTCAACAACATTCAAAGTCTTCCATTTTTTATTACTCTAGGTCTCAATTTATTACCACACATTTCACATTTGATTTATCATATTAGTCTTTTTTTTCATTTGGGCCTATTAGTTTCCTTTCGAAGATGAACATAGGTGTGATTGTATTATAATACAAACAATGGATAATGCCATATGATGTTCAAGACATTTGATCATTAGCCTACATGTTTTGTTGATGGACGTTGAGTATAAGACCTTTTGAAGGAAATATGTTTCAAATAGATGTTTATCGTCATGGCTAACTTTCCACTCTATCAATATTACACTTAACATGGCATTATTGACTCTCCAAGTATATAACAGTGCCAATAAAATGTAAGACACCAAGAAGAAGCAAGATTGACATACATTATTCCTATCACCTACATGCTTCATTTGTCGTTTCAGTCCATCATAAATTAATGATGCCCTATTAAATATCCTACTTGGATATTATCATTTGGTTTATTGGCAAAGTGGCAAATTGACCATTACCAGATGTTGAATTCTATCTGTGATACTTGCTAGTAGTTTGGGGTGCTTTACAGGTACGTCTACCTGTGTACTTTGGTGATTAAAAAAGTAAAATAATCCTTACTGTAAGTTTCTTATCCTCTGGCATTGTGAGACTAGAGTCTAGACAAGTCCATG
This sequence comes from Cryptomeria japonica, assembly GCF_030272615.1. NCBI lineage: Eukaryota > Viridiplantae > Streptophyta > Pinopsida > Cupressales > Cupressaceae > Cryptomeria > Cryptomeria japonica. The sequence continues at coordinate 447,612,929 of NC_081410.1, forward strand.
ACCTTTTATGTATAAGTCAGTGGTGTCGTAATGAATGACATTATCTGTTGCAGTGTATTTGATACCATATACTGACAACATCTCCTCTATGTATTTGATAGGCCTCTAAGCCTCAAAATATTTTGATGGTCATTTAGGCCTTGTCTCTTCTCTTGGCACAATCACCAGTCACCATCCTCTAAAACCTTCAACACAACACAAATATTTATCATTAAAAGGAATTCTGTTTGGTGTCTGCTACCATCCCAGTCATGGGGAGCCCACCATTATGCTTCACTAGGCAAATCAAAATAATCAATACACCTCCAAGGTTGCTGCTTGAATTGCTTTCTCTCAAGAATCATGAGTCGTCTTCTTCCCTCTGATTTTAAGAGTTCATTTTACAATTTGGAAATGCAAAGGTTTATTCTCACCCTCAGTTTTGTTTTGATCATTCAGGCCCACAATTTAGTTGGCAACCTCTAATCAATCCCTTCAATGAGCCAGGGTCTCTTTCTATCATGATGTCCCACTCTGCACTTCACCATTTGATTGGTGTCATTTTCTGCTGTGTAGTAGTCTGATTCATCACATTTGTTTAATACTTTATGTTTGTGTCACAAATTTCTTTGATACCCAACATCTAGCTAACACAAGCCATTCAGTGATTTGCATTAGAGTCGCAATCCTACTAATTTTACTCAACCGCTTGTTATTTTGCACCTTTCCAAGCTGTTGTGATATTTATAGACAAAATGATGCAGTATGCATGTGTTTGCTTGATAAAAGAAGGGTTTACTAGGTGCCCAACTGAAAAAAGAATAAGATGAAGGACCAGATTACAAGGGCCACAATGCCGATTAGAAGTAAAAAAAGGAGGTTTGGGTAGCACTTAAAATACCAGTTTTATAGTCAATATGACAGTATATGTATCCTGTTTATAAACCCACATACAACTATAAATTATTCAGAAAATACCATCTGAACATCTAACTAAAAAAACAATAGAACCTGATATTTAAACAACTCCTAGAATACTGTAAACAAATTTAAGCTAGAAAATGAGGATGCAGGAGCCCATTGGCGAAAAATACCAGCTAACTCAGTGGTACCCCCAGCACCTTCATCAGATGAGTTATCATGATGATATTTGCATTGGCCTGGGTAAGAGCATGAGCTATCCATTCATCTCCAGCTCCTCCATCAGCTCATACACCTGTTTCATTTCAGCCTTGGACATGGTAGGCCCATGGTAGATTTCTACCAATTCCATAGTCCTTTTCCCCAACTATTTCTTTGGACATCCCATAGATTTCTCTCGATTCTTCCAAATTGGTTTTTTGATGTTGTATTCCAAAGCTGGGCTTTGGCTTAAAACAGGTAGAGGCTAAGCTAAAGAGGGGATGAGGAGAGGGACAGTGTGGATGAAGAAGGGAGAAAGAGAGATTCTACTGCCTAGACAATTAATTCCTTCCTCAAAATGTTGATATGCTCACAACCGTGTCAGCAAAGCTCCTTGGGCAAGTAAATCCTCTTTGAAAAACTAAAACTGCTCAATATTGATCCGCTATCAAAATCAGATGTTTTATTCATCTACCTCCAAACAAAATCCTGTTCTAGAAGTATACTGTACCTGTTGTCACAGGGATTGCACCCTAGCTAAGCCTAGACTCAGCTAACCTGTGACACATGGGACTACTTTCAGGTTGTGGGTACCCTATCATGAAAGTAGACCTCCAGATGAAGGGCTGGATCCCTTTGAAACTTTTTACAACTACTGATTTTGACTAAGAAAAGGGATAGAATGATGCTGTAACTGAAAATCTACACTAACTTGAGGTGATGCACCAAGATATTTTGTTTTTTCTGATTTTGCAAAGACTGATTACAATAGATTTAACAAAGACACTAATTGAGTTCACAACTCATTTGTTCCTAAGATGATCATAAGCATTTCATATAAAGGTCATTGATTTCAGTTTGCATATGAGATGAAATAAACCATACAATAATGCTGACTGAAATAAAATTGTGACACAATATATAACCTGATCAAATCAAAGGATTGCTCACTAAAACATTCTATTGATGCATGAAATAACAAAGGACTGCAAGTCAATTCACAATGTATACTCAGCATAATACAATGCAAATGATACAAGAATGAGTAGGAACAACTGTATTCTTCATTGAAATTTCCAAAAGAATCTGATTACAAAATATAGGGGTATCTCTGACTTTCAAGTTTTGAAGGTTACAAGAAATAACACAACTAAATACACTAAAATAAGAGATGACCCTAAAAGATTTTTGAGTTACAAGACTAAATTCACTGTTGTACACACATGAAAAGCAAGAACTAACTGTGCAAATGAAATGAAGTTGCCTTTTTATTGAAGCTACTCCTACAATTTCAAATTTGAATTTCTGGCTCTCTTTGGGTCTTCATGAGATGATGTTGACTGCTCTTTCTCCTTAAGATCAGGTGCTAACTGATTGAAAATTTGAAATCAAATCTTTCTGGGTGAGCTCATTTGAAAATCCCTCATAAACAGGGCTGGAACTGAGGTTTAGTGGCTGACTATGCTTCCAAATGTCTCCTTGGTTGACAAGTCATCCTTGGGGGCCTTCAAATCAGGTGTTGAAATTCAGATTAGGCCTACAAGTCCCCCTTAAATCATGGGATTTGCTTTTGGACGACCCCCTTTGATTCATTTTGAAATTTGAGTTCAAATTTGCATTGATGGATGCCTTAATGACTGGTTTGAATTTGAAAACCAAAACTGAAAATATGAAACCAATGTATTCAATTTCACTTCTTTGTCACAACAAGGATTTTCGTTTCAAGACAGTGACTGCTACAATCCTTATAATGCCCTGATCATCATATTCATCATCTTTGCACTGCTTCATATTTATTCCCCACTCACTTGACTGTGTCATTTTATTTTCTATTGCTTTTGCATATGAGATACACCTCCCTATTCACTGCTCCTTTTATGACTATAGACTGTCCTCCAATCATGATTGAGTGTTTTAGATGTTTCTTGTGCTTCAGTATAGTGGCTGCTATAATCTGATCTGTGGACTGTTGGTGCAACTTCATGTTGTCTCTGTTCATTGGATGATGAGACATCATTGTCTTTTCATTTCACTTCACTGTCAAACTTTGTGACTTCTGTAGCTTATGGTTTTGTGAGATGGCAGTGAATGCAATGTTCTTGACTGCAAATTTTATGAATGCCCTAGGGCTGCACATATAATCTCCTTACTATGACCTTGATTGATCATAAGATCTATCCCTGTCACAATGATGCAGAGGGTCTGGTGCTGAACACAACTTGATTGTTTTCACCCTTCAAAGGGTCTTCAATAGACACCATCCAATGGTGTATTGCCTTTAGCCTTCCCAAGGCTTGGTATCCTTCCCAAGGATCACTCACGATAAGGCAACTCCAAATTGGCAAGGAGTCTTCTACTCCTATGGTCTCAATCCCTCCAACCATGGACACCTAACAACCCCAAACCCTTAGCATATAGGATCTTTTGCTCAAGTGGTGAAGTATGACATTTGTGGATGAAAAACTATGCGAGACATGGCATTTGCATTGTTTTGGACCTCTTGAACAGATTCTACAAGATCCCCAATATCGCTTACCCCTAGAGACCTAGTAAGGGCTACAAGCAATTAGGCCTCCTATTTGGGTTTTCACTCAATTACTTTCAATCTCCCTTAACAAACCCTGGAATAAATTGAAGATTTGGATACCCTTTGGATGCCCTTAGAAACTTCACACTTTGGCATCCGGGTTTTGAGTTTAAGAGGTCTGTCCACACTACCCCCAATTTGGCCTATTTAGCCGGTATTGGAGATTTGTCACCAAAAGTCTTCACTAGTCATATCAGAAGGAAGAAAGGGCACTTGTCTAGGGTCTGTACATGCTCAAGGGTCCCTACCATGCCAAGTTCTCACACCCTTCAATCCGCTGCTCAAGGTTTTCACCCACTTCCTCTGCTGCACAGGCTTGCCACATAGTAGATGTCAAACCTAGGGCTTCATCTTAAAAATGTCAAATGACACTTCCTGCCTCCCAAACCACTTGGGAACATTTAGTATACAAGGCAATTCAACATTCCCCAAGGTTTCAGGCCATTCCCAAGATGGAATGTTGAATTGTGCCCCTTCTAGCATTAAAACCCTGATTTTGAGGGTTTCTCAGGCCAGCGATGAAGAATTTGCTCTATCTTTCAGATCAAAACGTTTCAAGACCTCACTCCAATGTCGAATGAAAGGTGATTCACAGCCTCAACTGACCCTGCTCCTCAATTCATGCCTACCGTCCGTACAAATCCGTACAAGTGCAGAAAACTCAAGAAAAAATGGGAAAAGGTGCAGTTTTTGATTGGTTTGGAAACAAGAATTTCATTACCAGCTTCTCCTAACCTGTTGGCATCGTTCCTCAGGCTTATATTATGCCAAGGAACTCCTCCAACCACCCCTAACGTGTACATTCAACCAACTAACCGTTGGGTAACCAAAAAATGCAAAAAACTTGTCAAAGTTGCTCATGACAACATTGCAACTTTTGACCATTATTACAATCTTGCTCTTGCCTTCACACCAAAAGGCCAAGAATGAACACCCAACACATCTAAGACCCCTAAACACCAAAAACACAACTAAAATGCCCATATAAGGCTTTGGACCAAATTGACACATTTTGGAGTCTTATGGCTTATTACATAGTCTTGCGACCACCATGGATCAACATGGATCAACACACATCCTATCACAAAACATCACCCTAGAACAACACACAAATAAATAATGCAAACATGTCTCCTTGTGCCCCTGCACCACACAAACCTTCATTCCCTACTTTGTAATGAGTATGGTTTTTTTATGCACTTGTTTCAAATTTGATACAAAGCTCCATTGTGACTGTTTTGATATTTGACTGAGATCTCTGACTTGTCTCAATGGTGAGTGCCTCTTCTTTAATAGCAACCAATTTGAAGATGGGGCTCCCTTTTATGACTGGTTATTGCAAACCTTGTGTTGATCATGTTCATCCTTGGTGCTTAATAACCATCATTGTTGCCTTAAGACACATATACCTACCCTTGAATACTGCTCTGAGTCTTCTAGGAACTGCTATTTTGACCAAAATTACTGCTCTAATCTCTGTCTTACCACTGTCACTGTTTTAATGAACTGCTCATCACAAATCCTTACAATGACTTATGAGTGCTGTGACGTAGTGTTTAAATCTGGCAAATGAAGACTGTGTATACCCTAGAGAACTGTCTTGGCTGTAGTTTGATGGCTTTGAGACTGCACTCTTTTGTGGAGGCTGAGATCATTACCATGGACTGTCATTTTCCTGTTGAAGGACAGCCTTTTCTTTTTCGACAGTCTTTAATTGTTTTGATGCTGCTTTCAGACCTTCCTTTGACAATGATTCTTCAAGTTCCGTGTCAAAGACATAAGGGTCTGCAATATATAGAAATACCAGCCTCTGCCCATGTAAGATCTGAAGATGTATGCATGCTACATTGCCACTAGATGACTGTTATGTACTTTGGTATTTGATGGGCATTTTTAACAATCAATACTGCTCTGAGATCACTGTTTCTATTGACTGCATTGGAGACCTCGACAGCAAGGTTTTGATCTTACATGACTTCATAACAATGCCTAATGTATTGACTGTCTAGTCTTCTTTAGACCTGGGAGATGGTCTTATTTTCTATACCACAGTCTCTTTTTCATTGCTACCTGTGAATAAGAATGCTCTATCACTATGGGTCAAACACAGTTCTTTTTGCTATGAATCTGTCAAAAGACTTTTCTTGTGATTTCAAGTGTGGTAAACTTCAATATTCTCAAGTCCTTTGTATCTTGACAGCGAATCTCCATGTTCTTTGCCTCGACAGTGATTTGAATTACTTTATTTTGTGCCTTTATCTCGAAAGTTTGTGCCTCTATATCTCTGTTACTCTATGCCATTCCCTTTCTTTTTCAGTGACTCACTGTTTTACTGTTTATTAGCCTTCTGTATTTTGTTATGTGCTGGGCTATTCCATCATGATTGTATTCTTGATTTGGATTAGACCCTTGACAGTGATCTAGACCCCTTGTGTCTTCTTTCACTTGCCATATATAACTCTATGCTTTGACTGGGAATGACTAAAAAGTCTTAGTTTGTTCCCAGTAAAACCTTTATCTCAGTCAATGTGACTGTGATTTTCATCATTAAGCCATGATGATTACTCTATCTTTGATGGCTCCGTGTAATATCTTGACTACACCTATTGAAGAGCTTTCAATCTTGCTGTTCACTGTATTTTGGGAGTACCCTTTTTCGCTGTCTTAATGATTGTATTTGCCTATGGCACTGTCCCTAAATGATGCCGTGCTCTTTATGTTTGACTATTTGGCTGTGTGCAATATCAATATGCCTTTATGGATTCTTAACTGACAGGCTTTAGACTGCATTAAGGCTCCCTAACAACCCTTTTGATGTTTTCATTATGTTATGAAAACTTTACCCTATCTCTTGTGACTGAGATCTCGTTGCCATGAATGGTTATCCTCTTGTCTGAGCCTGCTCTACCAATTGGAGAGTTGTTTTTGTTTGAAGGTTTGGTCTTTGAAATGCTTTGCTTAATCATTCATAATGGACTGCTCTTTGATGATTCGGACCTTCCCTTGAGACTGTCTTTTCACGGAAGCTCTTTGTTTGATCATTTGTTCTATGATTTGTGATGTTGCTCCCAGTCCTCATAAAGCTCTCACTGTTGCTTGATGCATTAAGCTTTGTCACTGTGACTGCAACTTTTATGGTAACTGTATATGACCCTAGGTTGCCCTCTTTCAGCTCAAGATTCTTGACATACCTCCCTCTCAAGGCACCAAAATGAAAGAAAATTTGATGGATACAGAAATCATTGAAGGAAACCTAATATACATATATACATATCTTTGCTTTCAATCCAAAATGACAAAAACCCCAAACCAGTTAAAAACTCTCAATATGTGGAACCATGCCCACAACAGCGAATACATGATCTAACTTGAGAAATGAAGGCTTTATATGAAAGTGATTAAGGAACACAATGAGCACGTGGATGCACATGAATACTAGAAAGAAGCTACCTCTTCTTGTTAATAACTCCCTGTTAACTACCTGTAGAATCTTGAAAATTGCTCCATATCATAGATTTGATGCTTCCATGATCTTCAAACTGCTGTTCTCACGCCAAAACTATGGAGCCCTTCAAAAATCTGCCTTACTTAAAGAGCTGTTGTTATCACAAAATCTCTGCACTGCAGTTCACTTCATTATCTGCCGTTTGACTGAAAGTTCTCAATTTTGGCGGCTATGGAGAGGAAAATGTAAAACTAGGGCTCTCTGTAGCTTGAAAGGCCTTTGACCATCACCTTGACCACGAGCTAGGGCTTAAAGCAGAAGCTTTTTTAAATAAAGAAAACTTTAAATTCCCTCTAAAAGAAGGGCTACGTGATTTTTCATTCTTGTGCTTCAAACAAAATTTCAAAGAATAAAGCACAATGAAAAGCTTTTGACATCTTACTTATGCCTAAAGGTTTTGACATTATAAAAAGCTTTTCAAGGCCAACAAAAATAAATCCTAATGAAAACAAAAATTTACATCACCTAAAGACCTGAAATCGAAATTGAACTGCTAGCTACAATTTAGACCAAAGGTTAAATTGGATAACAGTACCTAGGACCTATAGCTTACTTGGCCAGTCAATTCACAAGTTAAAGAGTTGTCTAATGCACAATTTAATATATTTATCCATATTTGGGTTTACAAAGGCCATTCTCACTTTGTATCTATGATGCTCATTCATCACATGCATAAGCATTTATGTATATCAAGTTAATGAGTGTCAGTTATATGTGACTTGCAGTTCCTTGACTCTTAGGGTATGTCTATGCATGGGATCCAAAATCGTAGTCATTGAACATGCAAAGTAACACTTCCATGTGTCTTGACCTACTGCAATAAGTTTGCAATCAATCAAACCACATTATTTACCGAACCTAATATTGCATCACAGCTACAAAGTTATATGTATGGGACCTGTAATGCCTTGACTCTTAGGGTATGTGAATGCATGGGATCCAAAATCATAAGGTCACCGAACATGCAAAGTAACACTTGCATGTGTTTTGACCCAATGCAAAAGTTTGCAATCAATCAAATCACAGGTTTGCCAAATTTAAAATCATAGCAGTTGATGAACAACAACCTTCTATGCATGTTCACACATAAGGATTTTTAGTTCCACCATTCTCTACCATTTGATCCGATCAGACCAATTGATGTGTTTCTGGAACAATTTTTCAATGATAAAGTTGTTCTTATTATACAAATACTTACAATATTCTAAGAGGTAGGCTTTCCTAGTATGTGGGATGCTCAAAGAAGTTAATTACAACAGTGAGATATTGATGCTCTGGCTCTGATTTTTCACTCTTTTTCAATAGGTAGAAGATGTTCAAACTTCAAACAAAGCCTACTGAAGTTGTTCAAGGTTTCATCATTTTAACTGTGCAAGGAAATTGATAGAATAAAAATTTACCTAAGACTTAGTTATTGAGGAGCTGCAACAGAAAAAGGATATCAAGGTTATTGATGCCCAACTGAGAGGACACTTCTTAATAGATCCAACACAATTGGATCTTGATTATATGGCTTGTTAGTAATCAATTAAATTGATGCATAATCACAGAGATAGCTCCTTAAAAAGAGATAAGGGATTTGATTGACAAGTAATACAAGGGTCCTAAGGGAGGACCTAGAGTCAATGGAACAAAATCACAATTAAATGAAAAGTAAAACAATCAACACCCTTCGGTTTCCTTTTTTGTTTTATTTTAATTCCTTATTTATTGTAATTGGTGTGCTTTGGTCCATGTAAGATGATTTTGTTTGTTTCCCACATGGTTTGAAAGGTGCTTGAAAAGTTACAATAGCTCCGAATACATATTATTGACACCATTTTCCAAAATCTATTTGTTGTGACCTTTTCACACATCACCCCATTGCAAATGGGGACCCCTTCTTTTTGCCGATAGTTTTAGGTCTTAGGCAGTCTAGCAGTAGTCGGGTCGCTCTCTAAGTTAGATTGGAGTCATTGTACCTCTCAATGCTTAAGTAAGAAATAGAAGTCAAGACGATCAAGAAGTGATGATCAAATGAATAAGGTGAAGTGCTTGATCAAGATTGATCAAGGTCTAGGTGTTGTTGAAAGGAAAGAAAACATCAAGTCAATCCAATGAGCGAATCATTCTACACTTGGTGAAAATGTTGAAGTCATCAACTAAGGCAAGCAGTGAAGTGGCCAACTCAAAGTGCAAGTCATGAATTCTTCCTTCACCCGCTTAAATCTACGACCTAGGTAGCATTTTTCCTTCACCTGCTCAAACCCTCAACCTAGGTCATGAAATTATGATTTGTCCCTGACTTGCTAAGATCCACAACTTGTGGAGGCTCAAAGATTGAAGAACTTGAAAGCAATGGGGAGTGAAGGCAATGCTATCCTAATGCCTTGGTGAGTGATGATGAAGTTGCCTTGATGAATCGGATGCAGAGATTTTAATGTTGAAAGTGATGACAACAGTCAACCCATGACTTGAAACTTTCCTTTACTTGCTAAAATCCACACCTCAAGCATGAAGGTAGCAAGACAAGTCCATGAAGTGAAGAAGGATGAACACATTCAATCCTTGCTTGGGGAGTAAAGGTTAACATCATATTGAGGGAAAGTAATTGGCTAAGTGTTGGAGTTGGCGAAATTGAATCAAGCCAAAAACTTCCTTTACTAGCCAAAATCCACGATCAAGGAATAAATCTTCCTTCACTAGCCAAAATCCACGATCAAGGAAGAAATCTTCCTTTACTAGCCTAAATCCACGATCAAGGAAGAGATCTTCTTTTACTTGCTAGAATCCCCGATCTAGATCATGATCTTTCCTTTGCTTGCAAAAATCCACGACAATGAAAGGCAATTTTTCACTCACCTCCTAGAATCCACGACAAGGAAAGGAAATCTTCCTTCACCTCCTAGAATTTGTGCTCAAGGAGAGGAAATCTTCCTTCTCATGCTGAAATCCATGACCCAAGGAGAAAGAATAATGTTTTGGCACTAGGATAAGGTTGAGTTAGCATTAATTATAGACGTTTTAATTTAATTTTCAAAAGGCAAAACAAGTCTGCCTTTATATAGGAAACGAAAAGTTGCAAACAAATAAATGAAAGGTTGGGCTTCCTTGGAAGTTGAGACGCCAAGGGTCATGTCTTTAGGGTGTAGCCCCTATATATGATGGTTTGAGCATTTCATTTGCTCAACCATCACAGCGATTTCTTCCTTCTTTAAGCAGCGATTTCCTTCACATTTGAGCAGCGAATTTCTTCCATCTAAGGTGAATTTTGACTTGCCACGGCTATCCTTCAGCATCGATGCAATTTCCAGCATAATTTGTGTTGTAAGCAGCAAATTTCTTCTTCAAACAACGATTTTGATCATCAAACACAAACAAGAATCCAGCTAATAATGAGCATTTGGGCGAATTCCATCAGTTTTAGAGACACTTTTTCTTAGATTCAACATTATTTGATTGTCATTCAAGACACATTACAGGTCTGATTTCTGAGTTTTTGAAGTATTTTATTGAGATTTAGACCTAACTATGCTGGCGCAGTCACAAATCAGGGTTATTAAGGGTTTTATATTTTAAAATTCCTTGAATATCATTTATGATTCAAACCTTTAATTACTGATTTTTGTTCCTAATCAAATATCATAGCATTTTATGATTGTTTTAAGGTGAATTTCAGTCAAGTAGAAGGTTAGGGTTTTGAATTGAAGCTAGGGGTACAGCAATTCCTTAGGGTTTCAATCAATTTTCAGGTTTTCCAAAGGTTAAATTGCTACCCTTGTTAATGATTTTCAATCCTCTACACTTTACTAGCCTTTCAAGATCCTATTTTGGACAATTCTCATAGGTGAAGTATGGCAGACCTGAAGGCCGGAGGAATTTCAAGACAAGCTCTCATCAAAGAGGATTCGAAGGGAGTGCTACCAGAGTCGAGGATCACATCACTATGGGCTAACGTTGGAGATACCACCCTAGGTAAGATTGACATGAGGAAGTTCCAAGGACCTCTCTGCAAGAGCAAACCCTTTGGAGTGTCAAAGAAGATGATTGAGAGCGGAATTGAGCAAGTAGTTGGCTTTGCTTCAGATATCCAATGCAATGAGTTGATGGTTGAATGTGCCAAGCACTACGATCCCAGCACAAGACAAATAGTGGCACCTAACGACAAGGTCCTAGCATTCCTATCAGAAGCCGCCATCAGTGAGGCATTCAACATACCTGATCACAAGGACATGATATATAAGAATAAGGAGGGAGCACAAGCAATCTTTGATGACGACCTTGACAAATGCTTGGGCCTCATCAATAAATATTGGATGTCAAATGCTAGACCTCACCTCTCCAAAGTGCCTAACAAGCTTCACCAAATTGATTTCAAGGAGGAGTTTAGTGACTTGATCACCTTGCTCAACTGGGTTAAGCATTCATTAGTAGTAGTAATAAAGAGCCTCATTGCATATCATTCGAAAGCATAAATTAGAGTCGTAGAGCATTCCTTGCATTCGAAAGATTCATCTCCTAGAACAATCGTGTAAGTCCCTTTGTGATACTAGCAATCACATCAACCATTGTGCTTATCCACACGTCAAGGCTTGACATTTGGAACCTTGGAGTCACTTCAAGTGATCACTTAGTACAACATTTGAGGAGACTTTGTTCAAGACAGGATAAGACACCTTGTTGTTTAATTCTATGTATGAAGTGCATAAAAAACACATCAACAGAATTGGTGCTCGAAGGAGGGCTCAAGGAGAAGCATTCTCAAGGAGAATCATCAATCCAAGGACGTTAACAGCTACAATTTCTCGCCATGAGTCAAAATGGTTTTACCGCATGAAAACATATTTCCAGTACTTCAACCAAAACTAGGGTGGCAAAACGAACAAGAAGATATTATTTTTTAGTTGAACACTCTCATGTGGAATAGTAGGACTGCAGCTGAGTATATGAGAGTACAATTTGTTTTGGAGGAAGAAAAAGAACTAGCACAATGACCTCAAGTTGTCTTCCAAAGAGCAGTTGAGCTGTTTCCTCAAGTAATTATCCTAAGGAATCAACCACATCCTCAATAGAAAGTGAGCAAGGCTGGAGTGTATCAATTCCTTTTCATCAGAGAGATTGCAAAGAATTTTAAGATCTACTCCAAGAGAGAGGGATTAGCAAGATCTAATGTTCACTCCCAAGCCTAGGCGTGGCAAGAGAGAAGCTTCATCTAGTCAAGAGACACCAAGTGGAGAAGATATTTTCAGTTTATTCCAAACTCTACCACCTCAACATTAGGTTCAAGGAGTTACTCAAGCAAGTCAAGCAAGTGTAGCTCAAGCTATTGTGCAAGCAGTTGGTTAGACAAGCCAAGGAGCCTCTCAACCAGTCATTTTAACAATGCCTTACAATCCACCTCCCCCAAATGGTGCAACATGGTTGGTCACCAACCCATCTCCGCTTATCTTTTAGGCTTGTCATGATATGCCAAAGAATTTCGAGAATTTTCGTTCCAAATTCCGAGTGAATGATCCAAATTGAACAACTAAGGAGCATATCAAGATCTTTGAGGATGCATTGCGTGATAGGTGGGTTGAGTATGCAGATGTGGCATGTAGGCTCTTCTCCCATTCCTTGGGAGAAGAAGCGTTTTATTGGTTCATTCATTTGCCTACATCCTCTATCGACTCATGGGAAAAGTTGAAGGATGCCTTCACAGGAAAATTTGGTATTCCCATCACACCCTCAGAATTGTATAGGCAATTTGTAGACGTCAAGAGACAAGAACATGAGCCCATTAGCTCCTTCAACAATCGATTTCAGAGAGCTTACACTAGGCTGCAACGCCCTTATATTGTTACTGATGAGTCCACCAGAGAAGTTAATTACTCAGCCTTGGATCACCTTATCTCCATGTTTGTGAGGCAGTTGCATCCCGCTCCTACAGATCTGATAGCAGCTTATGTGAAGGCTGTAGAAATCAGTAAAGGTTTGGGTCAGAGCGTATCTGGACCCTTGCTCCATATAGGATCGCCTGCAACAACGAATCAGATTCATGGTTTCAGCCAAGCTTTGATTCATCATATGCCAGTCATGAATGTGGTTCCACAATTGGTATATCCAACGACACAACCATCTAATCAGCTGGTGCTTCACCTGGAAGTTCTACATTCTCAAGCCCTGCAAATTCATCTAGTGTACCTTCAAAATGCAACATCTACAAGAACACATGAAGAGAAAGAGGAGATGAAGGAGCTGATTGAGCAAGTAAAGAAGTTGTCTACCAAAGTTGCACATTTGAGAAATCAGAACAATCAACTTCAAAGTATGCAAAGAAATTATCAAGGACACCAAGGTAACTACTGAGGCTATCTAGGAAATAACAAGAAATTCCAAGGAAACAATCAAGGCTATCAAGGAAACAATAGAGGATTCCGTGGTAATAATCAAGGATTTCAAAAGAAGACACAGAACACTGTGCCCATTAACGGAAATATCCCTTCACCTCTAGACAATCCAACAATGGCAGAGAAATGTCACTGAAAGAGCTTCTTTTTCTTCTAACCCTCTCTTTCTTCTTTTTAATTATTTCTTTCTTTCAAACAATGAAAACAACAAAAGATTTTAAGTTGTAGAATAAATTTCCTTTCCCTTTTGTTCTAAGTATGTCTTCGAGTATTAAATCTGTGAAGTGTGAATAACCCTATATGGGTTGCAGGCAACTTGTGCATTAATAGACATAAGCTTTCCACAATCTATAAGATCTGAATCAGCTGTTTCCGGATTCGATGCAAAAAATTGACACACAATCGAATCTGGAAACAGCTGATTCAGAACTTGTGCATTAGTTTTTGTTTCGAAAGACTAAAACATGAGGAATTTGGTTCCATAATTGGAATTCTGTTCTCTTAACTGTTGTGAGCATGCATACCTATCAAACAAATTAGCTCATAGCAATAATATGCAGTAAGCCAAGGGCCAAACAGAGGGTGCAGCCACTAACAAGCAATTTCAACCTACTAATTTGGAAAGAGGAAGCTGCAACACCTCGTTTCTTCAACTTAAGGCCTTTTTCAGGTATCAGGTAATATCCATTTCACCCTGCATATAACACCTATGTTATTTTCATGTTTAGAGGCTAGAAGGAGAATGCATAAAGTAAAGAAAAAGATTTATCACCCCGAGAACTATTTTGAGTCCATCACCGACAATGTGCATATACTCCTATTGCCCCTTTTACCACTCCACCACCTAGCTTTTATAGGATTACTCCACTTCAGCCATCCAAGGAAACTTGCAACTCATCACCACACTGGCCATCTGAATACAAATAATGCCCATAATGCTGCCCCTTTTGCCATCTTCACCCGTAATGCTAACTTAATTTTGCTGGCAGTGGTAATGTCAAACGCCAATATTAAAAACTCACCTTAAAGAGCTACTCCAAATGGTGTTGGCAAACACTACTGTTAATTGCTTGTGTTAACAATCTGACTGTATCAACCACCAACAAAGGAGCAATGACAAGCTGGTGAATTGCCTAAAGTATTTTAGTCAACCATAAAAACCTCCAAAACAGGACCGAGGCTATTGAGTCTATTTAAATTTTAAACTTTTGAAAGGTAGAAGTGACAAGTCCAGGATGCTATACAGCAAGCTGCCACTGCTAAGAGGCAAACAAAGACCTCCAATTTCATGGAGCACTACATTCAGCAAAGTGAAGCTATATATTACCACTTCAGATCTGCTGCATGGCCTACAAATTTGGTTTGGATGGCCATTCACAATGAAGACGCTTTGGATGGCTATTCACAATGAAGACAACACGCAAAACAAAGCCAAGGAAGCTTCAGGGTAACGTTGAATTAAAAATGACCACCATTCTGAAAGGTCCTCATATGGAGTCCTTTGTTATATGTTATATTCACTATAGTCTATTTTGCTTCAGTTAATAGTATATGTTCTTGCTATCAGATGTGTTGGCATTTTGCATATAGATTGCGTTAATGATATGTTGTCATTGATGTCAATTGAACCGGTGAATGATATTCATGATATTGCTGATGTTATTGTTGTTATTGCTATTGTCTTGAAACCGGTATGATAAACTTTAAGGAAGATGTTGTAAACCGGTATATGGTAGTTTGTAAGTTGAACCGGTGTAAAGGGTTAAACCTTTCTATGTTATGTAACCGGTAAACCCTACTGTTTGTTTTCTGTTAAACCCTAACCGATCAAGTTTGTTGGTTTAAGATCTAATGTTGAGCGGTAATGATGGAGACATGTGTAATCATTGAATGAGGATTAGTTCAGATTGATTTGGCGCGTTTGTTATCTTGGAAAGGAGCAAAGTGGATTGCATCTAATGTATAGCGCATGATGAGTTACAAAGTCTGATGAAGCGGTGATCATGGAGCGGTTGGAATTTTCTTGAAGAATGTGAAGAGATTGTTATGATTTCTAATGGTCAAGATTGTACCGACTTGTTTGTAATCTCGATGATGAGAATTAGGTTTTTGTTGTGTTACCGACCTAGTTGATTTGTATTTAAGGTCGATGATATTGTTTTGTTAAGTGTTGGTAAAGTTGACAAGATTGGGAGAAGACCAGTTGAGTGTGTGGTTGCCAAACCAGTGGATGGATCTGCAGTTTGAGTAAAGGCAGATTGAAGCTTAAGAAGGATCTGATCAAGCAGATGTAGTGCTATTCAGACAAATCAAGAAAACTTGTTGTTTTCTAACAATTACAACGGAAATTGAAATCCCCTAAGCGGGTAAGCTCTAACAAGCTTGGTTACTTTCTAAATCCTCTAACAAGGTGGTCCATTAGTTTGGATTCTCAAATCCTCCAGTGAGGTTACTCCTAATAGGGTATTGTGCTTTTCATCAAGGCATATTTGTAAATCCCTTAACCGGGTGATTCCTAACCGGAATTAGTTCTTAACAGGACTTATTATAAAATCTTTAACAAACTTGGCTCCTAACAGGGCGAATTTCAGAAGAGTTCAGATAGCTATCCTTGTGAGTCTCATCTCACCGTGGTTTTTACCTATTTGGGTTTTCCACGTATAAATATTTGTGTCAAGTGGTGAATGTTTTTGTGGTTATTATCTTATTTGTTGATTTGATTAACTACTTAACTATTCTGATAAGGCATGATATTTGGAAACATTGAGAGATGAATATGTTGACACATGATTAAACATTTTTGATGTTTACAAGATTGAAGTTGTTTACTGTTAAGTTGTCATAACAGTTAAACCGGTTGATGTTGGTTGATGTTGAGTATTGATCTTGATAAGTGAAAGCTTACTTTGCGAGTTTGAATTTGAGTTTGGGAGTTTGTATCAGTTTTTCAGTATACTGATTCACCCCCCCCTCTCAGTATTCTACCGGATACTTATTCTTTCATCATACAATCAATTGGTATCAGAGCGTCTCAGGTCCTCTTTAACCTAAAAGCCTAACAGCTTGAGGAAAAGATCTTGTAGATCATGATGAAGAAAGAAGGTCCGAAGTTCAACAAAGATAACTATAGGATATGGAGCGACAAAATGAAGATTTACATTAAGAGTCTTGGTAGTCAGTAGTGGGATCATATAGAAACTAAGTGTACTGCACCTACTGGAACTCTAACTGATGATCAGAAGAAAGAACAAGCGTTAGAGGCTATTATCAGTTCCCTATCTGATGCTGAATATGTAGATGTTCATGGTTTTGAAACTACATATGAAGTTTGGAAAAAACTTGAAGAGATTTACAGCGGTGATGAACATGTTAAGATTGTCAAAGAGGAGAGTTTAAGAGGAAAATTTGATGACATGAGAATGTTTGAAGGTGAGAATATCCAGCAGTATGGTCAAAGGATAAAAGAGATAGTTGGTGAAATAAAGAGTGCAGGAGGGAAAGTGGAAGATGCCACAATGATCAGTAAGGTATTGAGAACTCTGCTACCGGTCTATGCTATCCGAGTTGCAGCTATTCAAGAGTTGAAATCCATTGACAAAACAAAGGTAACTCTTGACTCTTATCATTGGCAAACTTACTGCTTTTGAACTAAATGGTTATGATGGTAGTGTACAAAAATCAGAATCTGCATTCAGAGCTTCTGTTTCTAACTCATCTGTGAGAAGAAGTAGAGATACCGGCCATACCTATGAATCTAGATCCAGCAGAGCTGCTGATGATGAAGACAGTTTAGTGGAGCTTGAAGCATTGTTGGCAAAACAACTGCCTAGAGGCACTGGGAAATATAGAGGTAAGCTACCGTTGAAATGTTTTGCTTGCAATAAGATTGGTCATATAGCAGCTAATTGTCCTAATGGTGAAAATGAATACAAGAGAGACAAATTTAAGAAGTATAAGGGTAAAGGCAAGAGAGATTGTCTTGTAGCTATTGACAGTGGTATTACTGATGATGATGCTAGTGAAGATATTGTGTTTGTGGCTATTAAGGAAGAGATATCAGATCAGAAAGCACTAGTGTCCAGGATGGATAACTTTGATGATTGGATCATTGATGGTGGTTGTTCACATCACATGACTGGTGATCGGAGCAAATTTCTTTCCTTGAAGGAATTTGATGGCGGTGTTGTCAGATTTGGCAATGACTCACCCTATATGGTTAAAGGTAAGGGAGTTATTTCTCTTAATGGGAAGAGCAGTGCTGACGATGTTTATTAGGTTGAAGGCCTAAAGCACAATCTTCTAAGCGTAGCACAACTTAATGACATAGGATACCCACTGGAGTTTAGAAATGGAATGTGCAAAATCTTTGACAACAAAGGTGAATTGATTGCAACCAAGAAACAGACCAGAGGTAATCTATTTCATCTTAATCCTAAAGTTAGCAATTGTTTGATTGCAAAAATAGATGATAGTTGGCTTTGGCATAGGAGATTTTGTCATGTAAACTTTGATAACATTGTTAAAGTGAGCAAGTCTAAGACTGTAAGAGGTCTACCTCAGCTAGACAAACCGGTTAATGCTCTTTGTAAAGAATGTCAGTTAGGAAAGATGACTTCAACTTTCAAGAGCAAGTCCTTCTTAGTAGATTAGTTGTTAGATTTGGTTCATACAGATCTATGTGGACCAATAAGAACTAGAAGCATTTCATGTGATAGATATTTCATGATCTTCATTGATGATTGTTCAAGGATGATGTGGGTCACATTTTTGAAGGATAAGAATGAAGCTTTTGGTAAATTCAAGGCATTCAGAGCCTTAGCTGAGAAAGAGAGTGGCAAAAAGATAAAATGTCTGAGAACAGATCAAGGCGGTGAATTTACTTCTGAGGAATTCACTAAGTATTGTGATGAGAATGGTATCAAGCGACAACTGTCTGCACCTAGGACACCACAACAAATGGTATAGCAGAGAGGAACAACCGGTCAGTAGTTGAAGCAATTAGAACTATGTTGATACAAGGAAATGTAGCAAAAATATTTTGGAGAGAAGCTGTAAGTACAACGTTCTACACAATGAACTGAGTTTTGGTGAAAAGAGGTAAGGACAAGACACCTTATGAGTACTGGTATGGAAGAACACCTGATGTTAGCTATTTTAAGATCTTTGGTAGTAAATGTTTTATTAAAAGAGGTGATTACATTAGCAAGTTTGAAGCTAAGAGTGATGAAGGCATATTTCTTGGCTATTCCACCAAGAGTAAGGCCTACAAATGCTTCAACAACCGGACACAGAGAATTGTTGAGAGTGCTGATGTTCATGTAGATGAAAGTCCTGAAATTTCAGAGAGAAAGGATGAAGATCCTTGCATTTTGCTTTTGGAACCTGAAACTGTTAAATCAGAAACTGGTAAAGCAAATCCTGATGTACTTGTTCAACCGGAACAAATAAATTTAGAGGAAGAAGACAATGAAGAAGCTGAACCTGATGAGAATGATCATGTTATTCCTAGGTATGTAAGACTGAATCACAGTCCTGAGTAGATTATTGGGGATAAGGATGTTGGAGTACTAACTAGAAGGAAAATTAGAGAGAACTCTTGCATGATCTCCACCATTGAACCTAGAAGTGCTAAGGAGGCATTTAGTGATGATCATTGGGTGAAAGCAATGGAGGAGGAATTGGATCAAATTGAGAAGAACAACACTTGGACCCTGGTACCCCGATCGGTAAACAAGAATGTTTTAGGTACTAAATGGGTGTTTAGAAACAAGTTAAATGAAGATGGTGTTGTAGTTCGCAATAAGGCAAGATTAGTTTGCAAAGGTTATGTGCAAGAAGAAGGAGAAGATTATGGAAAAACTTTTGCACCAGTAGCAAGACTGGAAGGAGTTAGAACATTACTTGCATTTGCAGCCCATAAGAAGTCCCAAGGTATACCAAATGGATGTTAAGTTTGCATTTTTGAATGGGATATTGGAAGAAGAGGTTTATATAGAGCAGCCTAATGGTTATGCATTGACAGATAAGGAAGACATGGTGTGCAGATTGCATAAAGCTTTGTATGGATTAAAGCAGGCACCCAAAGCATGGTATGAAGTTTGAACGACTTCATACACATCTGATGAAGATAGGCTTTGCAAGAACCAGTGATGACAACAACATTTATCTCAAGTCTAAAGGAGATGAAATACTGGTCAGTGAAGTATTTGTTGATGACATTATATTTGGAGGTAATGATGTCATGAGCAACAATTTTGCAGATGAAACGAAAAATGAGTTTGAGATGTCATTAGTAGGGGTTACAAATTTTTTCATAGGCTTGTAGATATAGGAGATGAAGAATGGTATTTTCATTACTCAATCTAAATATGTGAAAGAGGTTTTGAAGACTTTGGGCATGAGTGACTGTAAACCAGTTGGAACTCCAATGATTACAGGTTGTAAATTGTCCAAGGAAGATGCATCTAAGTCTGTAGATGAAAAAGAATACAGGTCAATGATTGGCAAATTACACTATGTTGTTCATAGTTGACCGGATATTGCCCATGCAGTTGGTATAGTTGCTAGATTTCAGAAAAATCCAAAGGAAGCACATCTAATAGCAATCAAGAGAATTTTTAGATATCTGAAAGGTACTGTTGACTATGGGTTATGGTATCCATATGGAGGCAATTTTGATTTGAAGGCATACACTGATGCTGATTGGGTAGGAAATATTGATGACCGAAAGAGTACTACTGGTGGAGCATTCTTTCTAGGAGGAAGGCTAGTTTCATGGAGTAGTAAAAAACAGAGTTGTACTTCACAATCTACTGCTGAAGCTGAGTATGTAGCAGCTTACATGAATTGCACACAAGCTATTTGGATGAGGCACATTTTTGAAGGTTTTAAGATGAAGATCTCAAAACCTATAAAGATTTTGTGTGATAACACAAGTGCAATAAATATTTCTAAGAATCCTGTTTTGCACGCAAGGACTAAGCACATTGAATTGAAGTATCACTTTTTGAGGGAAAAAGTTCAAAGTGAGGATGTTATCTTAGAGCATGTTTCTACCTGTTGTGACGTTTTCACACATCGCCCCATTGCAAATGGGGACCCTTGCTTTTTTTGCTTTTTAGGGTTTGTTTTTTGGTCTTTTAGGGTTTTGTTAGTTAGCCTTTGCATTTTTGAGTGCTGTCGGGGAGATCAATAGGATAGCAGGTCCTGCTGGAGTGAAGTCCTGATCCTGAAATTTGGCTAAGTCTGAAAGTTCTGATCCTGAAATTTGGCTAAGTCTGAAAGTCCCGATCCTGAAATTTGGCTAAGTCTGGAATGTCCTGATCCTGAAATTTGACTAAGTCTGGAAACTGAAAAACCTCAAAAAACTAGATTTTGCAATATAACTCCTGGAGGTCTGAAACCACTCTCAAACATCCTGAAAGTATATATGGAATATAACTTAAAGTATAAGAAATGTCACTTATACTTAAATGTTATATTCCATAAAAATTATCCTGATAGAGAGTTCGAAAAGTCAAATTTCGCTCCTGTCCTTCACTGAGGATCCAGAGCGAAAAGCGCTCCTGTCCCTCTCCAAGGGTCCAGAGCGAAAAAGCTTAGTGGAGTCATTCCTGACCTTGTTTGGACAAATTGAGACATCAAAGGCATGAAGGAGGACGTAATCAACCCATTGAAGATAGTTTTGAAAGTTAACAAGGCATAAATGAGCTCATAAAGGCCAGGGCGCTCCTGTCCCTCTCCAAGGGACCAGAGCGATTTTCCCGCAAGACAAGTTTTTGGCAAAAGGAAGGCAAGTTTCGCGTTTGAGGTGGGTGAAGGAAGACGCAATTGATCCGTTGAAGATAATTTTCGAAGCTAGCAAAACACAAGTGAGCTTATAAATGCAAAATCGCTCCTGTCCCTCTCCCAGGGACCAGGGCGAAAAGCACATTAGCTAACCTTCCTCTCCAAATTCGGGCAAAGCCAAGTCAAGACGCAAGGTCAAAATGATGTTTAAAAGGTTTCACGGAGGAATGAAGTAACAAAGGCCATCAAGTTGATGAAAAATGGCTAGGGCGCTCCTGTCCCTCACCAAGGGACCTGAGCGAAATTTTCAAAATACTTAATTACCTAGCATTGTGAAATACTATTTCTTGCTTCCAAGACTCAAGATGAAGGGGGGAATGATATTCTACGTCTAGAAAGTGATTCAAGGTTGATACGATTAAGAATTTGTGCAATAAACTAAAGGGCGCTCCTGTCCCTCTCTAAGGGACCAGAGCGATCTTGTTGATGTCCATTATCTTGCCATGCCTAGGCGCCAATATCATCTATGACACATTAAATGCCGATTTCGATAAAACCTTGAAATATTTTTGAAATTAAATTGACATTTAATAAGTGCGCAAAACATTTAATAATTAATTTATGCCTTTAAAAAATCGAAATTTTAATTATAAAGGCATTTAAAATTAATTATTATTAATTTAAAAATAAAATTGGGGCGCTTGGGGTATTATTTAATGTTTTTATAAAGTCGGCCTCTTCTTTTATTAAATTTTTATTTATTTTTGGCTTATTTTCCAAGTCGGCCTATGGGAGATGTAGAAGGTGAGCGCTCTATATATTGGAGGTGTTGTTTCACAATTCAAATCATTCAATCATCCTTTCAAGTGCGAAATTGGAGAGCAATTTGAGGAGCGAAATCCAGAAGCTAAGGAAGGCGAAATTCTATTAAAGGCAATTGCATTATGGTAAAAAACTGAAAAGATCAAGAGAAGACTAAGTGCAAGTCAACCTAGAAATATTTGATGCATTAATAAACCAATCTCACTTTGGCGGCAAAAGAAAATTCGAATTTTTTAAAGAGAAGTCGGCCAGCTAAAGGGAAATACAATTGATTTATTCATCCAAACAAAGCCGGCTTTCATCAAAGAAGTGCATTCTCCCATAAAGGCGCCTATATAAGGGAGGTTGATTCTTAAATTATTCATCATTCATTTCAAACATTCTTCTTCAAAGAGCGAAATCCTTCAGTAGTTAAGAAGCAAATTCCAGATTTGTCAACAATCTTCACAAGCCGAATTCGACAAGAGCGAATTTGAGGAGCAACTGAATTCATCAAGGCGAATTTCAAAAGCAGATTTCATTAGACAGATTGGTGATTGAGGAGGCAAATTTCAGGTCTTATAGAGATCAGTCACTTTAAGGCGCAGAGTACATCCTAACAATAGCAAAATTCAATAAAGGAAGGACTGAATTCATCATAGCAAGAGCAAATTTGCTCAAGAAAAGGACAATCTACCCTAAACCTGCACCTATCAGACCTGCAAATCACATAAAATCAGAGATTGTATAAGCTATATATCATGTGTTTGATGTTCATTTGTTTGTTTTGCAGCAGGAAAAGAAAGAAATCAGAAAGACCAGGTTGGAGGAAGATCGGAACGAAGATCTCAAGAAGAATATTTCAACATCAAGGTCAAAGGAAGACCTCTTCAAGAGGATCTCATAGGCAAACACAAGAGAGTCAAGGAAGGCTACATCGTTCATCAAGTATATCAAGGACGATGGAGGATCGACAAAAGTCATCACAAAGGAAGTACCAAACAAGGTGGCATCCCAGTCATCACTCCTCCATGTCGGATTGGTCCACATCAGCATGTCCAGATTCAATGTACTTGACTTATCAGTGATGACACAAACTTCAAGGCACCTACCCCCGTTTCCTATTGGTTCTCATGCATTGAATGTAATTTTCTCATTGGCTAAAAGGTTTTGTTGTAACAAACCCTAATTAGGGTTTTCATCTTGTAATCCTAGCCGTTCATTCTAAATCAATCTGAGCCATTGAAATGTAAAGAGCTCCCTATATAAAGCCTTGGCTCTTCATTTGTAAAGGTTAATAGAGAGAGTTAGAATAGTTAGTAAGCAGTTGGAAGTATTAGAATAGCAATTAGAGTAGAGTAGAGAGAGAAGGCAAAGATTGTTGCCAAGATGTTGTTGTAAAAGACTTGTAACTTCATTGAAGAAATGGTGAAATTTATGGGTCGATTCGACAATTTGCATGGTCTCTATACTTCTCGTATTTGATTTCATGTTATTAGATGAGTGGAAGAAATGTGCTTGATTGATGGTGAAATTCGTATATCCATACTACTAGCAGTTTGTTGATTGCAGACTTGCCTTGCGTAGTCAACTGGAATCATTCAGCTTAAGCTTAACTTCAATTGTCGCTTCTTCATTGATATGCATCAACCTGATGGTGTCTATGCTTGCAGTGATGATTTGAACATTATAAAGCTTTCCTTCGAAGATCGCACTAGCCTTGTGGAGATGTTCCTGTGATGTCAAAAACAAGACTTAGTTAGAATTTCATCAAAGATCAATCATTGCTCCTACATTCCTTAGTATTAGGATTAGATTCTCTCCTTGCCCTCGTCTTTTTTCCTTTTTTTCAAATCAAAGCTAGTGAAATCCTATGTTCCAGCAAAATTCAAAGCAAATCAGAAGTTCAGGCATCAAGTGTAAGTCCCCTTGTGATTCCAGCAAATCACATCATACCACAGAGAGCTTATCCACACGTAGAGACCCTACATACAAGAACCTTGAAGTCATCCTGATTGATCCTTTTTCGCGATATCTTCAGCAATCAGAGGCTTTACTCAAGAGAGGATAAGGCACCCTTGGGTATTTTATTCTGTGTATGATTGTGTACAAAATACACGTCAACACTACCCAGGAGTAGTTTGCAGATATCTTTACCAAACCTCTACCTAAGACAACTTTTGAGTATCTTAGAAGTCAGTTGGGGGTTTTCCCTCTTCATGAAGTCAGTTGAGCATGATGCTGATTGCGCTAGTCCCTGAATTACTTGCAAAATCTTACATGGATTGATTGTTTTTGGAAGTGGATGTATTCCATAGGGGGAGCATCAAGTTGCAGTATGTTGATGCATAGTAAGAATTTTGATTTACATGTTTTACTTTCAATTTGGCATTGTTGTCAAAGGGGGAGAAGAATTATGTGTCTGATTTGGTAAATCAGTGACAGACTGAAGACAGACACAGCATGGTGAATACTTTGTAATGTAAACCAGGATTCCAATTCACTAATCACAGCAGTAATCAGAGGCATTGATATTTGTATTGCCATCAATGCCAAAGGGGGAGATTGTTGGCATTTTGCATATAGATTGCATTAATGATATGTTGTCATTGATGTCAATTAAACCGGTGAATGATATTCATGATATTGCTAATGTTATTGTTGTTATTGCTATTGTCTTGAAACTGGTATGATAAACTTTAAGGAAGATGTTGTAAACCGGTATATGGTAGTTTGTAAGTTGAATCGGTGTAAAGGGTTAAACCTTTCTATGTTATGTAATCGGTAAACCCTACCGTTTGTTTTTTGTTAAACCTTAACCGATCAAGTTTGTTGGTTTAAGATCTAATGTTGAGCGGTAATGATGGAGACACGTGTGATCATTGAATGAGGATTAGTTCAGATTGATTTGGCGCGTTTGTTATCTTGGAAAGGAGCAAAGTGGATTGCATCTAATGCATAACGCGTGATGAGTTACAAAGTCCGATGAAGCGGTGATCATGGAGCGGTTGGAATTTTCTTGAAGAATGTGAAGAGATTGTTATGATTTCTAATGGTCAAGATTGTACCGACTTGTTTGTATTCTCGATGATGAGAATTAGGTTTTTGTTGTGTTACCGACCTAGTTGATTTGTATTTAAGGTCGATGATATTGTTTTGTTAAGTGTTGGCAAAGTTGACAAGATTGGGAGAAAACTAGTTGAGTGTGTGGTTGCCAAACCGGTGGATGGATCTGTAGTTTGAGTAAAGGCAGATTGAAGCTTAAGAAGGATCTGATCAAGCAGTTGTAGTGCTATTCAGACAGATCAAGAAAACCTGTTGTTTTCTTACAATTACAGCAGAAATTGAAATCCCCTAATTGGGTAAGCTCTAACAAGCCTGGTTACTCTCTAAATCCTCTAACAAGTTGGTCCATTAGTTTGGATTCTCATATCCTCCAATGAGGTTACTCCTAATAGAGTATTGTGCTTTTCATCAAGGCATATTTGTAAATCCCTTAACCGGGTGATTCTAACCGGAATTAGTTCTTAACAGGACTTATTGTAAAAGCTTTAATAGGCTTGGCTCCTAACAGGGCGAACTTCAGAAGAGTTCAGATAGCTATCCTTGTGAGTCTCATCTCACCGTGTTTTTTACCTATTTGGGTTTTCCATGTATAAATATTTGTGTGAAGTGGTGAATGCTTTTGTGGTTATGATCTTATTTGTTGATTTGATTGACTACTTAACTATTCTGATAAGGCATGATATTTGGAAACATTGAGAGATGAATATGTTGACATATGATTAAACATTTTTGATGTTTACAAGATTGAAGTTGTTTACTGTTAAGTTGTCATAACAGTTAAACCGGTTGATGTTGGTTGATGTTGAGTATTGATCTTGATAAGTGAAAGTTTACTTTGTGAGTTTGAATTTGAGTTTGGGAGTTTGTATCAGTTTTTCAGTATACTGATTCAGCCCCCCCCCCCTCAGTATTCTACCGGATACTTACTCTTTCATCATACCATCAAGATGTATATATCTGATATGCTTTTACGGCTTTATATGGTTCTATGTTCTCAAATGCTTACTGCGTCTCTGGGTTAAACCCTGTTTTTGTTCTTCAAGTTTGTTTTCTGCCTCTTATCTTGCAGTGAATGGGTTTAAGGTATTTTGTAAAAGGAAGCCTTTCCTCTGATTAATATATTATCTTTTCTCAAAAGAGAAATACCAAAGCGCTAAAAAATAGATTGCCTACATATGAAAGTTCTTAAATCTACAGCCCAAAAGTTGAATCTTGGTTGAAGTTGATTAGTTGAATGTAAGAGACTAGGAAAATTTGGATATCATTGATTGATAGGTGTATTAGGCCTGCTTGATGAAGAGTTCAATACCTTGTTTCTTGTATTTGGAAGCTTATTCTTCTTGGCAGGGGAGTTCTTGAAACTTATTTTTCTAAATGTAAGACTTCAATTGATTTTGATGGTAAGTAGTATGTTTCTTATTCTTTCTAGCTACTGATCTTGTTCCTCCTGTATGGTCATTGATGGATCGTGTTTGCCAAGTTCATGCCCCTTTCAATTTTTCAGGAATTATGGTTAGGTTGTTTTGTTTGGGTTCCTCTTGTTTGAGGTCATGCTTAAAAATCCCCAAGTGGCATTTGCAGTATGGTCATGGTGTTTACTTGCAGTTGGGTGAGCCTTCTTAATGTTGTTTGGTTGTTTTGCACCTGGAATTTGCATCTTGGAAACCATTTATGTCTATGTTATTGCAGTCTTGGAAACCTGGTTTTGTTGTAAATAGTTATTAGAATAAGTGTTGAACTCTTGGCAATGGTGCGAGTGGCTGCCGAGGGTCATCTTCTTGCACCTTGGTTTGTATTGGAGGCCTTTGGTTTATTTGGAGCCTCTCTTATGTCCAATCTCCTGTGGTGGTTTGATCTGTTGATAAGTGTCATCAACTTAGGAGCTTGCTTTCTATTAAGTTTTTTGAGCTTGTTGCAGACATGAACTATGGATAAAGTGGGATGAGTAAAATATAGAATCTAAATGAAGGTCGCAGCAACTTAGGTGTTTTTGAATACTCTGACAAAGTTATGTACTTGATTTGATTTGAAATCTGGTTTACTAAAATGATCAGGTCTGGGTTTATATTGCCCTTGTTTTGTGACGTTTTGAAGTTGAAATGACTTAATATCGTTTTCAGGCCCCATTTCACAATGAAATCTGTTTTAAAGCAGGGTTAGATTCAGGTTTTGAATCTCGTGTTTCCAAATTTTGTAAAAAGGTGGATCTGATATAGTGTTGCAATCTAATTTAATGGTAGATCAGGTCTGGTTTAACACCACACCGAGTTTATGTTTTTTTGACTTTGGGTGCTCCAATGGAAGAATAGACCTGACGGTGTATTGAAATCTGTTTTGGTTAGGGGATTTAGTGCAGTTTTTGGTAAGTCTTTACAGGGTTGCTTTTCACCGGTTAACTTGCCATAGTGGATTTGTGTACCTAGCCAGTCGGTTAATCTCAGTTTTAAGTGGTCAACAAAGGATGATGTTTTCAGCCAGGGGAATCATTAATTAAATCCAGATAAACTTGTTTTGGTAAAGTTTTGCATTTGGGTGAGTGTTGGGCGAGTCTAATTCTTTTAAAATATTTCTTTGCTTCTGATGCCCCTATTGGACCTGACATTTTTTACAAAGTGTTTGATCAGGTTTGCACCCGGCTTTTGAAGAAGTTAAAGGAATTATCTACAAGGCTGAAGTAAATCCGTTGTAATATATTAAAATTGCATCTGGTTTGTTATCAGAGGGGTTCTTGTGTGTTTTTTTGCCTTTCATGCTTCTCATCTTCCCGCAAATATGATGACAGTTGTAGAGTTAATTTGAATTTCACATTTGCCAATTAAAAAAAATAAGAATGTTTTCATCTCGAATCAGATATGGGAATTTAATTCAATTTATATTTGAGGAAAGTATTCATTGGAGGGAGAAAGTACTTATTAAAAAGCTTTAAAGGGTTCCTGGTATCCTATTTGGACCTGACATTGTTATGTACTCTGGTTGACTGAAAGCCTCTAGTTTGATTTGTACTTTTTAAAGTCTGAAGTGCTTTTATGACGGTGTGAAGCTGATATGATAATAAACACTAGTTTAATGCTAAATTACGTCTGGATTTGGCTCCTCAATTCATCTATTTTTATGTCTGAGTGCTTTGATATGGGGACAGATCCAATGTGGTTTTAATTTTTTTTTTACTTAGGGATTGGATCGGGATGATGTCTTGTGGTCAATTTTGTTATATTGAAGAATTAGAGGTGGGGCTTCTATGTTTCCAAAGATGTGTTGAGAGCTGTTGATTTTGTGGGTGGAGAAAAGAAAAGAAAAAGATTGAAGGTAAATAACATAGAGGATAAATGCAATACACACAATACCTTTGTCTAAAATCCTTCTTTTTCCTTAGGTTGAGCTGAAGTAGAGTGCGCTTTAGCTTCACTTAATTTGCTCCTTTGATGTAGAAATGTGGTTGTTTATGAGATCCATACAGTGATGATTGTATTGATATTATGAATGATGAAATAGATAGATAAAGGATGTCATGAATTGATAATAAAAATGGAAGATTAAATAGAAATTTCTATAAGACTATAGAAATCTTTCCACAACTTTAGAATTTTTCTATCTAATCTTCTATTATCATATCCTCATCACATCCTTAATCTATCTATTTGGTCATTAATCATATCAATCCAATCATCATAAGCAAAGGAGCTTGCACACATAACATCATGATGGGAGAAGCTAATGCAAACGGGATGTGAGGCCTCTATTTCATATAATTACCAAGAGACAAAATCAATGGCTAGGATGAAGAGGTTAAATGGATGGCTAGGATTGAATAAAAATCAGGGCTATACTACAAGGTTGTAGTATGTGACATGTGTCACACGAGGGAGAGGATTTAGGACTTGAGATAAGATTAGGGCAACATCTTTATAGGAAGGGCCAAGATTAAGAGTTTTAAGTTAAGATGGATGGATAGGACATAAAATTATGTCGACTTTTAGATAAGTATCTACGTTCAATGAATTTAGATAGGGCTTAGTTAGACATGTGAAAGGGACAAGGTGAGACACTTGCCACATAACTGCAAATTTAGATTATGATCCATGCTAACAAGATGAAGGACTCGATTTAAATGAACAAAGATGGAGGAAAGCGATAAATTAATTAAATAAATAATAAACATTTATTTAATTAATGGTTAAAGGTAGAATAATGGAATGAGATGAATTACTTAATGAAATATAAATATTGATTTGATTAAAGGCTAAGGATAAGCTAAAATTAGGTGTGGTTGGGTATAGACAATTGTAGGTATCTAGAGTGAGGATCATTTCAACCATTAGTTTATATTGTAGATCACTTTTGAATTCTCACCTTTTGGCAGCCCAATACCAGTACATCATATCAAACCCTATGTTTAGGCACCTACTATTTAAGAGTAGGTTGTCAAGAATACTCTTAGAATAGATTCCAAGATTCACTAATTGCCTACTCGAATGCCCACAACCAACGGAAGAACATCATCCGGGCTAGGGGGAGCCTCCTACCTTCCTCCCACTAGGAGCTGGTGGGACGATATAGGGTTATTCCCCCCACCTTGAAGGGCCCTCGAGTGTTGGCTCAAAATAGTTGATAAGAGGGAAGGTCTTTTATTGTGCAAGGATGTTGAGTGTCATGTTGACTATTTCTTAGTCATAAACCAAGGATAAACAAACAAGCATCCAAACAAAGCTTGGTTGATATTGGTTAGAGAAGATGTAGTTGTAATGGGGAGAATTCATATTAGGAGTTATCTAGTATCTATGTTACAAGGTTTGAATTTGAGTTTATGTTTGACAATTATAAATTTGGATAAAATTTGGTAGGAGAAAATTTTCGGAAGAAAAAATCATTATTAATTTCGCTTTATATAAATTTGATTTAAAAAAAATATAAACTTCATATCCACAAGATTATTAAATTAAGTAATAACATATTTACTAAATTAAATTTAAATATTCTAATTTTAATTTGTTAAAATTTTATATATTAATAATTAAAAATATCAATTTAATATTTTAAAATATTAAATTTTGATTTACTAAATAATCTATTAAAAAGTAATTTTTATTTTTATTTTTATGAAGTTTTTAAGTAAACCTCACACCCATCAAAAGTAAAGAATAGATTTCTCTTCCGCCTAACCATGGTTCTCTCCTTGATCTATCGATCGGATGCATTAAATTCTTTAGCAAAAATTACTTTTACTTAATACAAAGAGGTTAATCTTGTAAAAAAAATTCTAAATATAATACTCTAATATTTTTTTTTGGGTAAGTGCAATAAAGTTAAGCAATTTGGTGGGCTTAAGTTCAATATATTTGTTTATATTTTTAGTTATTTCAATAACTTACAAAGCATTGTGAATTTGATCTTGTTTTTTCGGGTTTTGAGTAATAGGTAAGGAGGCTACAATAAATTTTTAGGTTATCGACATTTTATGTTTTTCGTTAAATTGTTTTAAGATTGTAATTTTTTGAAATTTTAAAATTTTAAAATCTTTTTGGAAAGCTCTTGAAAAACTAGTTACGATCAATTCTTCATAAGTTCTAATGTTAGAGTAAATCTTCAAGTTACAAACTCATTGTTAAGTGATAAAAATTTAATTAATTAGAAAAATATTACAATTAGAATGTGACCTACTTATTCAACTTACTATATTGGCAAAGTCCATCTTCTCATCCAGCTCACTAGAATTAAAGAAATTTTACAATCTAAACAACACATAATGATTTTGAACAACAATTATAACCAAAACAATGCTTTAACAACAATATTTACCATCAAATTCAATGTTTATGTAATACACAAAAGACTACTTTTTAAAAGATAAAGAAGGGGCTAGGATTGTGCGATTGGCTAGATAAGAGAGATTGAGAGGCTAATATAGGTGGTCATATTTATGCAATTTAGTTGTAAAATATAAATAAAATTTTAAGAAGACAATGTCAAATGAAAATGGATATTTTAGGCACACTGTAAAAAAATCTATCCTTCAAATGGATACAAAGCCGTGTTGATGATCACTTAAGGTGATTTTAATGGTCTTATGTGTATTGCTTTTATAACCATCATGTCTTGGGTTAATTCATATTGTTCTAAGGCAAAGTATTTGCTACCATCTATGAAATTAATTGCAGGTCACAAGATTTGTCTCTCTTTGTTATCACAATGTTACAACAATCTACAAAAATGAAAGTAGACTACCTCAAAACTACCTATCTTTGTTGTTGTAAATAGGATATATAAGAGCCATAACTATTTCTAATCATTCTTGTTAGTCATGGTGATGGATGATTAATCCCAATAAAAATAGTTTTGAGCATTGACAATCAATAAATTATGGGATCTAACAATCATTAGAGAAACCATTGCCCTTCGAAACACAAACCATTCAGATATTACCTTCATATGGATGCCATAAGCTTGAGGTTATTAGTTTGACAAATATCCCTTGCATTCTCATTCAAATATTATGCACTCATTTATACTTTCTCCAAAAATATGAAAAAAAATGATACACTCATCTTCTCCATATCTAATATAAAAAGAAATTTAATTATATTCAATGAAACAAAATAACTTTAAATATGAGAAATTTCAAATTACAATAATAATATAGCTTAATGGATCAAATAATTATAAATCATTAAGTTAGAAAAAATATATCTAATGAATTCGACAATTTCTTTTAAAAAATATAAAAATACCTATTAAATTTTTGAATACAGATGTTAATTTATTTGTTTATAAAAAATATAGTCATTTTCTTTCTTTTCAATTGTATCATATCTATTGATGAAAGATTTTATACCATACATGAATTCTTTTTGGACTAACCATCAAGAACTATGAATTACCCATTCCTCCAAATCATCGAAGATACAATCTTTAACCTTGTCCTTTGTAGAATATTATCAAACTGTATGCCATTGAAAAATAAGAAAAATTTATTTTAATCTACAACTACTGAACGCCAATGATGCCAACCAAAAACATAAATACTTTGTTTATTTCCAACAAGTGAAAATAAATAACCAATCCACTAAAACACATGAAACTATATGTACATTGAACATGCTTATAATCACAAATTTACACCCATCTAAATCCTCTGCATTTTTAATAATTCTACATCAGAAGCATGCAAAACTCACTTTTTAAAAAGAAAGAAAAGGATGAATTCATGATAATAGGTTTTCACAATTTAGTGAATTTGGTAATTATTTGTTGAGATAGATTGTGTTGGAATTTTTTTCATCAATATGTTTTGGATCACATTCCGTGATCCATCTTTAGAATGATAAGATAAAAAGAAAAGTAAAAAAGATCGTATTTATTTAGAATTTTTTTCTCAAAGATAAATTCATTAATTCAAGAGAAGAGGTGAGCTCATATCCAGATCCTCTCCATCATAGAAGCCATGGCTCAATGTTCTTGACCTTGGGCTCTTAAATCTCATCTTCATTCTCATTATGAATCTGCTAAACATGGATCGATCCACTTTAATGCTCACTTTGCACAACCTAATCTTCAGAGCTGACTTGGGTTTTGGCTTCAAGATTTTCTTAATCTGTATGTGGGCATTTTGGAGCTGCCCGTCTTCAGGGGTCTCTTCATAGATGTTCATCTTTCTATTTATTTTCATATTTTTCATTATGTAATGATTGTATAGTTTTAGACTCTTCAATTTTTATAATGTATTTTCAATTTTTAATAGTAACAATTCTATCATTATAAGAGTATTCTAAATTATTTTTATATTAATTAGAATAAACATGAACTTAAATTTAGATAATATACACAAACAAGCAATTGTACAAAACCATGTTAGAAGTGTCTACAAGTTATGCAAGCTTACATTAGTTTCATCTATTTATAGAATCCAATACTTTAGAAACTTTCTCTTCATACCCATTAAAGAATCAATAAAGAAAACTAAGTATCTAAATGACAATTTAGGAAGCAATAATGAAACTCACTAAAGATTATATTTCGATAAGAATATGTAAACATTATTCTTTTGAAGATATTTAGGTCAATTTGTGTAATAATCCAACATTCAATCAATTGATTTACATATACAAGTTCACAAGTTCATTCAAGACAAGTACAAAATATTTATTCAAATATATGTTAAGATTGATAAATATTGATAGAGGTGCTTAACTACACGTGTGACATAAATATTCTATTTAAATGTGTGCTTTTGTGATCTATCTAGATTGTAATAGTTAAGACTCGATGCTCTAATAGGGTTTAAAATTGAAAATTCAACTCTTATTTGTTAAATCATAACCTTGAACTTCTTGTGTAACCTCAAACCTAAATTTGTAACCTTGAATTGAAAATTTCTTATATTTCAAAATTGGTTTGCCTTTGTGCATCTAGATTGGGTGGTGCCTAAAGTACTAGTAAAGCTATGAGAGATTCGCTATATAAAATTATACTCTATAGCATTTGTTCCTTGGGTACTAAACAATACCTTTATTTCCATTTATACCTCATAATATTTGATTAATAAAACTTATCCCAATACACTTTTCTATTCCAAATACACTTTATTATACCATGTATATGAACTACTAATTTTTTATGTGGCATTTTTTTATGCCTAGGTTTTTTATTGACATATCTTCTGTACACTAGACACTTTTATATCCATTTTTTCTCAACAATGTCTATTTGAATAATTTTACAATACTTTGAAGGATATTGAGATTCACGGAATACTAAACCCATTACTAGGTTAATGTTCCTCCTTGTTCATTCATGTAAGATAAACAAGTTCATGTCTAACTATAATATAGTAAAACCTACCCTTCACCATCCATGTGGAATACCTCCAATATCAATCCTTGTTCCCTAATCAATTTATCACCTTTGTCACTTGATAGAAAGTGGTAAAACAAAATAATTTTTAGTGATTATTAAATCCCCTTTATAAATAAATGTGGTATGGTATACATTAGGTGCTGAACACCTCAATGTGGAATCTATGCATTATCTTGATGGAATTCAAGTTATTGGTAGCAATTTACTAATATATAAATAAGTTTGGAAGAAAAAACAAATTAAAGATGCCTACCTACCTATCCTTATACTATTATAAATGTTGATGAAATATTCTCTATAGTCAAAATTATAAGAAAATTAGTGTTAGTGTTTTTATAATAAGAGAAATAAGACTTCAAAAAAATTTAGTGTTGAAGGGTTTTTGAGAGACTAAGAGAAGAGATGTTAGTTTGGTTTGATGAGTTGAAGCATAAATATTTGTCCCACTTGTGGGACATTTTGTTTTTTTCTTAAAATAATGTATTTTAAAAAATATGTGATTTAAGCCTAAAGGGATTTCATGTAAGGGATTTCAATTGAATGAGATTATATTGAATCTCCTTAGATAGAAAATCTAAGGCTTAAATAAAATCATCAATGGAGTCTCCTCTATGTTTGTCAAAATGCTAATAAAAACCAATTTCACTTCACCATTTAGGGAATCAAATATGATAATTTAGAAATGTCATTTTCAAGTATGTAGGCCTTAGTGTTATCTTTCTACAAATTATAATATGCATTATTTATTTTTAAGATTATATATGTTTTTAAAACTTTAAAATCAATGTGGGTCCAATAGAAAAATAATTACAAGAAACCAGGAAAATAACAAATGTTAGAAAAAATCGTTGACGGCTCTACAACTTTCCTGCCTTTCCCTGCGTTTGACTTTGAATCTTCTACATGACTGCCCCCTCTCGAGAGGTCCCTTCCTTCCTGCAACCGGACCCCCAACCTGATACCACGGTCGGTTCACATGCTGCTAGGACCCCACAGTCTGCGGATCATACAGAAGAAACCGCCAAGTTTGACATTCCTTCCACCTCTTCAGTACCGACAGACTCTGGCCTGAATGATGGAGTGAAGAATATACCCCTCCCTGGGCCAAAATCTACTGTCGGACAGATGAATGCGGAGCTTGGTATGAAAGATTCCAAATCTAACTCGAAGAACGCCCTTCTCGGGTCCACTAATACGACTTTGGAAGCGAATTTGGCTAACTTCACCCAAACTGACGAAGGAACGAAGATCAAGCTCTCGGATAGTCTCATGAACAAAATCACTTCATCTCTTCACTTGGTGATTGTTGGACGTTTCTTCTCATTCAGGCCATCTATTGATATGATAAGGAGATGGGCCAAATCTATATGGAAACTAAAGGGTAGTGTCGACATCTTGGTAATGCTAGGGGGTCTCTTCCTATTTAAGTTCACTATGGAGGAAGACCTGATCTTTGTCTTCTCAGGCTCTTGGGCTTATGGGAAGCATTTGCTAACTCTGGCTAAATGGAAACCTGGTTTTGACCCCTCAGCAAAACTCAACTGCATGGCTCCAATTTGGGTTAGACTACTTGGCCTACCACTAGAGTTCTAGGATGAACAGATCTTCCGCTGGATCGAAAACTCGTTCGACACCTATGTTACAACAGATTCAGTTACTCTTGCTAAATCCAGGTTGGTTTATGCACATTTTTGTGTCAATATTTCGATTAACAAAGCTCTCCCCAATATTGTTTCTCTAAAATTGAAGTGGGGAAAATGGTCCTAGGCCATTGTTTATGAAAATGCTACCCTTTTTTGTCAGAAGTGTGCTAAAAAAGGGCACACTTATACTAAGTGTAAGACCTAGGAGTTTGTAGAACCCAAGCTGAAATAAAATGCTATTATTGATGAACCCATCAGCCCAAGTGCTCCCTCTTTATCAACCCCCCTAGGACTGCCTAATGCGAAAGAAATCCCAGATGACTACCCCCACACAGACAAGATACTTGAGATCCTAAAAAACCCCGATTGATTCTATGAAGAAAGTTAGCCCAGTTGTACCTCTAGAAGAGGGTGAAATCCCTCCGGTGAAAAGCCTTTGGCTACCGTTTGATCCCTCTCCATCCCCCTTAGTGGCTATAGGTAATAACTACCTCTCCCCAAAGCCTCTGTCTATTTCTATCCCCACAACCCCTCAATCATCCAACCCCGAGGGAGATATGACCCCCTCAGGTGTGAAAAAGCTGTTAATCACAACCCCCCCTTGTTCCCCTTGCAAGGCGGAGACGTTCGCTCAAGCAAAAAAATCCCCCATACCGACTCCTCCCTTGAAGTTATCACCACTCGGATCTCCTCTGGCAAACAATGAAGAATGGATGACCCAAAAGAAGAAACCCAAGACTAAGAAAGGAGATGTGGGGGGTACTAAAAATAAAGTCGGAAGACCTTCGGAGAGGGTATTGAGACATAAAGTTATGGCAAGGGACATTGCAAGGGGCAGACAACTGACCCTTGATGAATAAGAAATGAAGTTCCTCTCCTGGAACATAAGGGGTCTCAATAGTCTCTAGAAGCAATTCGTTATAAAAGAGTACATCTTGGAAATGAAACTTGATATTTGTCTTCTTCAGGAGGTTAAAATGTCTTACCAAACTTTTGCAACCATTGTTGGTAAACTTTGGCTGGGGGCTCCCTTTTTGTATGTGGATGCTTTAGGGGCTTCTGGGGGAATTGCTACCCTCTGGGACCCCCTCAAAATCCAAGGAAATATTTATGTTAGCACTCAGAAGTTCTTAGCGGTTACTTTTCAACATGGTGAGCACAACTTGCACCTGTTCAATATATATGCCCGCAACTCCAAAGTGGGAAGGTGTCTAGTGTGGGAGGAAATTTTTGAACTCATCCTGGCAGACCAAAAGTCTCAGTACATGCTGGTTGGAGACTTTAATACCCCACTCTACCCCTCTGAAAAGTGTGGAGGTCTAGTGGATTTTACAGATAGCATGGGAGATCTCGCCAACCTCATTAGGGTCTTTAGCCTCTTTGATCTTGATCTTCAGGGTGTCCCCTACACCTGGTTAAATAATAGGAAAGGCAATCACCTAATTCAAGTCAGACTGGATAGATTCCTCATCTCTACCAACTAGGATATTGGCCACAACTCCTACCTTAAGACTCTCCCAAGAACTGCTTCTGATCACAACCCCCTCCTGCTCCATTGGAAGGATAGATCCTACCTGGGTCCCCCCCCCCTTTCGCTATGAGATTATGTGGGCCTCAAATCTGGATTTCAGAGACCTAGTCAAGGGTTGGTGGGCTACCCCGATTCAAAGGTTGGAATAAGGCATCTTTTGGTGACATCTTCAAGAAGAAAAAGGAGCTATGCTCCAGACTGGAATAACTCCAGAGCAAAATGGAAGCAGGTGACCCCCCCACTCTATGCTGGTTGACGAAGATGATTGCCATAAGAATTGGAAGGAAATCTTCTCTACGGAGGAAATTTACTGGAAACAAAGATCCAAAATTCAGTGGCTGAAAGAGGGTGACAGAAACTAGGCCTTCTTCCATTGCTCGACGAGCATCCATAAAAGGAGAAACTTTATCAAAAGTCTAAGGGATGACTCAGATCAAGAGATCACTGGTGATTCCCTAATTGGCCAAAATGCCACTAACTTCTTCATAAGAATGTACACGGAGTCTGGAAGGAACAATGTGTCTCTCTAGGACAATCTTTTGAGTAAGCTCCCTAATGCCATTGGGGAGGAGGATAATTGTAAGGCTACTTTCTCCTATCTCCTCAGAGGAGGTTCGTTTCACAGTCTTTGCGATGGGTGCTTTCAAGACCCTGAGCTCGGATGGCTTCCCCCCAGTGTTTTTCTAGGATTATTGGGACATCGTTAATTATGATGTTACTAAAGGAGTGAAAGATTTCTTCAAGACTGGTAAATTACTGAAAAAACTGAATAACACTTACATTTTTCTTGTCCCTAAGTCATTGAACCCCAATTGCATGAAAGACTTCCGACCCATAAGTCTCTGTAATTCTATCTACAAAATAATTTCCAAGGTCCTTATGAATAGAATCAAACCCCTTCTAGCAAAGTTTATCAGTCCTTCCCAGAAAGGTTTTGTCCCTGGTCGCTAAATACTGGACACTGCCATTGCCACTCATGAAATAATCAACTCCATGGACCGAAGTAGAATCCCAGATATGGCTTTCAAGCTCAACATTTCAAAAGCTTATGATAAAGTAAACTGGTGTTTTTTATTTAAAACTCTATCAAAACTGGGCTTCAACCAGAAGGTTGTTGATATGATTCGAGAATGTGTTACTACGGTTTAGTTCTCAGTCTTGATCAATGGGACCCCTAGGGGTTGTTTTAAGGTTGAAAAAGGTATTTGACAAGGAGACCCTCTGTCACCTTATCTTTTCATCATGATTGCTGAAGTTTTGAGTAGAAATGTGGTTGATATGATGATCAATAGTAGATTGCAGGAATTCAAAGCTGCTTCTATGATCCCCTCTCAGTTATCCAACAATTTGTTGATGGCACCTTTCTATTTGGTATGTCATCTGTTATGGAGGCCAAACTATGGAAGAATTTACTAGTGGATTATGCCAAGGCATCTGGGCAATGTATCAATTATGATAAGAGTAATCCCTTCTTCTTCAACACCCCTAATGACCTTCAGCTTAAAATCCTCTCTATATTGGGATGTAAGACTGCTGCTCTTTCGGGGACTTCCCCCTCACTGTTAAAGAGGTCACTCCCGCTTTCTGGAATACTATCCTTGAGAGGATACAAAAGAAACTTGCTGGTTGGAAAGGGAAATTCCCTAGCAGTGCAGGCAAGCTTCAACTCCTTGCTGCTTCCCTCCAGGGCATCCGGTGTACTTCCTTTCCTTGTTCAAACTAATCTGGTGCTTTGGGGGAAAAACTTGAGAAAATCCAAAGAACCTTCCTGTGGACGGGTATGGAGGAAAAAAGACGCCTTGCTCTGGTAAATTGGGACACAGTTTGCTTACCCAAATCCATGGGAGGACTTGGTATTAGAAAGATAAATGCCTTGAATAAGGCTTTAGTTGCTAAAGTGGGGTGGACCCTGGCTAAAGGTGAGGCGGACTAGTGTAACATTATCAGGGACAAGTATCTAGAAAGAGAGTAATTCTATTGTAACTTGAGTACGGGAGACCTTCCTGAGGGATCTAAACTATGGAATAACATCCTGAAAAACAAACCGGTTATCAAAGAAGGACTGAAATGCTAGGATTGGAAATGGTAAAAAGATTAGGTTTTGGGAAGACTCTTGGGTGGAAGACAAGCCTCTGGCAAACACTCGTTTCCACCAAATTATGTATCACCTAAAGGAGCACCTGGGGGATTACATTGCTGATTATATGGATATGGAACTGGGAAGAGGAAGATGGAAGAACATTG
Organism: Cryptomeria japonica; assembly: GCF_030272615.1. Classification (NCBI taxonomy): domain Eukaryota; kingdom Viridiplantae; phylum Streptophyta; class Pinopsida; order Cupressales; family Cupressaceae; genus Cryptomeria; species Cryptomeria japonica. The sequence goes on from NC_081410.1 coordinate 447,652,413, forward strand.
TCCAAATCTTCTCTAATTAGCCCAACCTATTACCCATGCTCGGGAGCTACAAGATATTATGTTGGAATGTAGAATTCCCCTTGGTCCTCAGGAAGACAGAGTCATTTGGAAAGGGACCGAGTCAGGGGCTTTCTCGGTCAAGTCTGCTTACAGACAACTCCTGAGACCCACTGTGATGTCAAGTGTTGGAGGAAGATATGGAACTCTCAACTGATCCCCAAAGTCAACTTCTTTTGGTGGTCCCTAATGCATGGAAAAATCTTAACTCAGGACAAACTTAAAAGGAGGGGCTTCCAACTTTCCAATAGATGCATTCTTTGTAAAGCTGAAGAGGAAACAATTGACCACCTATTCATCCACTGCCCCTTCGCTGGACACTTGTGGACTAGAACACTTGAAAAATGCAGTTTGCAATGGGTCTTTCAGAATAGCATTAATCAATTTGTTACTGGATAGAATCCTCCCTTCCACCACCCCCTGATCCTCCAATTATGGAGGCAGATCCCGTCACACATCTGCTAGGGGGTATGGAAAGAAAGGAACAACAAAATTTTCAAAGATGTTGAAGCCCCCCCAGATAGTGTTTTCCACAATTGCCTCAAAATGATTCTAGATAATATACTTGTGACTAAGTGGAACCACCCCCCCCCCCCCCAATCCTCCTAATTCGATAGAGAAAAAAATTGCTGAACTTTGGAAGCTCCCCCCAGAGTTTGAAGTTTTCAACAACAGTGCAAAAATCAAAATGAAAAAGACCAAATGGTTAGCCCCAAAACCCCATTGGTACAAACTGAACTTTGATGGGTTTGCCCAAAATGCCTGCCAAGCTGGAGGTGGAATCATCTGTGACCACTTGGGGAATACTGTGGCAGCTTACACGGGCAACCTAAAGAACCATACTGTCACCTAGGTAGAGGGAATGGATCTCCTATGGGGTCTGAGATTTGCCACATCCATTGGCATTTAACAACTGGAAATTGAAGGCGACTCGTAGATCATTGTGGAAACGGTGAGTGGTAGATCTGCTGCTGGGTGGAAAGTGGATTCCATTTTGAGGGATGCCAGGATGCTTCTGGATAACCTTGATGGCTTCACCATACGACATATCTTTAGAGAGGGGAATGCAGTTGTAGATTCCATGGCGATGGTGGGAAGGCTGTAAAACGGCTTACGATGTTGGAGGAACCCCAATCTGCTGCCAGTAACCACCAAGGTGATCTTGGAGACTGAAAAAAACCAAGTCCAATGATGAACCCGTATAACCATTACCAGATGCAGAGAGCCAACTTTTCAAATTTTAAATTTAGAAGGGAAACCCGCCCATCATGGGCTCAGTTTGCCACGTAGCCATGGATGGCCTTGTCATCACTCTCAAAAGGGGTTTAATAATGATGATAGTACTAATATCGGGAATGGTAATTTCCTAATTATCATCCGGACGAAGTTTATTGGCGGCGATAAAGGCAACAACTGGGATAGGTCAAATCACATTGGTTGGATTGAGGGTCCGCACGAGTATAGTAGATTTCAAGATTGCAATATCTACTTAGGCATAAGTTGCAATAATCACACCGTTTATTGCATGATTTTATCCTAGGACTGGCTAAGTTTTTATCACAATTCTGCTCTTCCTCTGGTTCAACTTTGTATTTTTGCTACCCTGTTTCTCCTCTGCTCTGCTAAGCTAGAGGAAACGGCTAGGGGTGACAGGCTAAGACCGGAACCCGACAAAACTGATGATTTTAAAGCTAAGCCGACGGTGTGGTTTGTTTGTTCGGAAGGTGGGATTGACAAATTTATGGAAATCATGAAAGGGAACAATGAGAGATTGTCTAAGCAATTCGTGGCTTCCTGGGAGGATAGAAGGGTTTCCATGGGGGGTATCTCCTTCGAAATAAATGAAGAAGTTATTGCTCAAGCGACGGGTCTGTCTACGGAGGGGAGGAAATGGAAGAAATAGAGTTGCATATCGGATACCACCAGTCTAACCAGTTCTTTCGTGAAGGCGAAAACCTAGTGAAGAGGGCGGGCGGTTTCAATTGGGAGGAGCTTCCGCCTCCATGGGACAAGGTCTTCTATATCATTATGAAATACTTCACTCTAGAGGGAAGGTATAAATTCTTTTACTATTACCACCTCCCATTCCTTAACTATCTTAGAAACAAGGATTACATCTCCATTCCATTTTTCCTGCTTCATTCGTTGGATTCAAATGTTAAGGATATTGTCGAGGCCAAGAAAAAAGGAAAAGACTTCCCCATTCTGCACCAAGGCCTCATCCTTCATCTCTACAATCTCCACCTGGCCCTTTGCCCGCCCCGAACTATCTCCATCCAAAATGTGGTTGATAACCGCCCCGTGCTATTGCTACCATTAAACCTGATGCATGCCCTCCTCGGCTACCTGAAATTGGCTCTTGCAACAAGAAAAATAAAAAAACGCTCTCCAGAGGATGTTAAAACCCCTAAGAAAGTTAGAATCCAAGAGATTGATTCCAACATGGAAATTACTGATGAGGCCAACACCCTCCACCGTTAAGTGAGACTGGCCTCCAAACCCCCTGATAAATCGCTAAGAGACCCCTCCTCTTCCCATGAAATTGGGAATTCAATCCCTTCTGAGAATGTAGCCCTGTTCTAGTCTACCTCGACCCCCCACTCTATCAGCTCCACCCATGCCTCTGAAAGCCCTAAAAATTCTATGAGTCCAGAAACCAGCCCCAAATCCCAAACAAATTCTCCGAAGTGAGCAGCATAAAGGAGGAAGAAGACAACAACCTGGCGGATTGGGTAAGAAAGTGGAGGTTTTGTTTGATAATGTGCAGGAAATCACCAACAGGATGGAGGCTATGAAAAACAAGCTGCAGGACGTCTCCAGGTTTGCTTTGAACATGATGTGTTGCTCGACAACCACTCTCTATCTTCTGCAGGAAAGTTCTACCAAAGGCAAAAGCAAGGCAGACGATGACTACATGTCCCTTTTCAAATTCCTCACCAAGGAATGGGCTAGGAAGCTCCTCCCCAAGAGGAGCCAGGAAAAAAGAAATAATCTGTTTCTATGTCTTGGAAGTCTGGTTTTTTGTTCAATCGTAGTTGCCTATGGGCTGATAGTTTTATTTTTTGTTTATATTTGAACTTATCCACCTGTCGCCCTATGTGGCATATGTTTAAAATGTTTATTATGACTTACATATTTGCTGAACTTACGTAGAACGATTATAGTTTTTGATAGAGGAAAGTAAGAGGGCTGTAATTTTGCTGATGTTCTGATGACAGTTGGCTTGCCATTGTTTCCTTGTTCTACTCTTGGGTCAGCGCCCTTGTTTTGGCTGCTTTTAATATAAAAAACAAATGTTAGAAAAATATTAAAAAAATACTATCCTCCACATGAATGTTCTTATTTCAATTAAAAAATAACAAATCAATTTTGATATATATAATGATAGAAATGTATTTGAGTAAAATATAGGTCTAAAATTAATGTTAGTACAAATTAAAAACTTACTAATTATTGATGAAGATAGGTTCCATTGGTACAAACAAGAAAATGCATTACACAAGACCCACTAGCAAGTCAATCTTTGGGATTAGAGTTCTAGCTCCTTATCCATCCTAAGTTAAGCCTAAATTAGAATGTAATAAAGATGGAAAAATTTAGAAAATAAATAAAGCATAAAAGAGCCTCATGGAAAAAAAAAATAGAAAATAAATAAAGCATAAAAGAGTCTCATGGAAAATATATGCATCCTAAGAACCAATGTAGAGTTTAATATATCATAGTGCAATAATTAATATGGAGGACAATTAACGATGAACAAAGAAAAGGTTGGCAATAGTTTGGAAAATAGCTTGTTTCTTATGAAGTACATTGACCAATTAACAATTACGTGAATATAACTCATCCAAAAATATACATAGAGGTCTCTCTATATAATTCTTAAAACTTCAAGACCAAGATCAATCTTTAGACTCAAAAGCTCAACTACCAATTACTAAACCTAAGAATCAACTCTTACATTAACATGAATAGCTTAGTTGTAGAAGCTAGTAGGGTAAGTGTAGAAATATGGGGGGCCAAAAAGTGGCCATGCCATTTTTTGTCCCATAAAGGCCAAATGCAATTGTGTTATATTGCTCTCATATTATGACCAACATAAACAAGACAAGTCATTTGAACTCGACCTCTTACCAACAAAATAGAAAAAAAACAACTTGTAGAGAGTGAAATTGCATTATGAAGTCACCAAATCATCATTGAATTATTACCAATTCATCACCAAAGTACTACCATTACATCCTTGAGGTTGAGGAGGTAAGTTTTAAAATTTTCTAGTGTAATAAAATTGATTTATTAATAAGAGAGAAAGGACTTTAAGGCAATTTTGTTTAATTTCCAAGAATTGAAAATCTCCCACTACTTGATGAAAACTCTCATTCACCAATTCACAAAAACCTTACTAAAGAACAACCACAACAAACCCCTTCGATAATGCCTTGACATCCCTCTAGGGTGCAAGAAAATGTACTAATAGGGCAAATAGAAAACAATAGAAAGAACTTGAAACAACAATTTAAAGGTTAAGAGATTGGATTGGAACAACCTCCCATTGATATACCCTCACCACTTTATTGGAATCTATCATCTCTCATCTTGATTATGTGAGTGGCCAAATTAACACTTGGTCCAACAAGAGGGAGAAGAAAGATAATTTTATACTAAAAATTACCCTATCAACAAGTAAAACAAAAAAATATATTGAAATATGACTCGTATGTACATTATACACTAACCCATGAACTATTGCACCCCTTCACGACACTTGCAGAAGGTTCCCTATCCATTGGTGCCACCACAAAGGGAAAAAAATAATTTTTAGGATACATGGTTGATGATTTTTAACCATCATCCATGCAAAAACAATGAGGTCCCACAATACTTTTAAATGAAACTCTATCAAGCAAGTTTGTTCTCAACTATATCCCAAATTGCTTCAACATGTGGGAGTTTCAGGGTAGAGGTGGGGCTTTGCATAGGATAGAGTTGGGGCACAACATGCTCGGAACTAGGCACAATGGTCCCTTTCTAAGCTAGACATTGCAAATGTCATGGTCCCTTTTGTTGTGAAGTAGAGTGTTGAGGTCAAGACCCTACAATCCATAGGTTTTCTCACTCAGAACCTTTTTTAGCATATTAGACCTCTAGAGCATGTTGATGAGGTCGAGCCTTCCAAGTTGTGATGTCCACCTCACAAATGTCAAAACTATGGGTCTATTTGTGAGTATAGATTTGTGGATGATCAAGGTGCACATGACCAGAAACAAGACACATCTATATTGTATTAGATGGTCTTCACAAGTGAGTTGTTGGATGAGATATCTAGCATTGATAGATAGGAAAATTTAAACAAGGTCATTTTATTTTTTAAATGTAAGATGAATTGAAATACTAAATTGATTGTAGTAAAAATTTCATGATCAGAGTGTTCACCTACATTTGGAAGTCCTTCAACTCTCCATTATGAGATGATGTCGATTCAACATGTATGTAACTAGTAAATAAATATTAAATACAATACATGGACACATTTTAACCTTATATGAATGGTAATCTTAAAACTCACATTAGATGTTGAACAAGTTAATGTTGGCCCTTCAACATCAAGAGCTGTCAATTGAAGTAGCCAAACATCTTACATAGGTAAACTTATCTATTTTTAATAATTAAAAGTTTGGTAAAATAATGTTAGGCATTAATTAAATATTGTTGAAGAGATGCAATGAATATTTCATAAATATTATAAGATGGTGGTAAGTACTTATTTCCTTATATACATCATTTAAAATTTAATTTTTATATATTAATATGCATATTTTATTTTATTGGGTGGAACTCCAAACAAGTTTAAAGAGGAGGTTGAGTCAATAGATTCAAAAGAAAACATCGTCACTTGCCTCTTCGTTTGCTTGATAGTCAAAGGCATCCTATGATCTATTTCCCTTTCCCTAGTTGGAAGTGATTGCATTAGGACTTTGTTGTATGTCTATATGCCAGTTTTGCACATATATTTTTTTATTACTCATAAGTGAAATTATACATCTATTAATACACATTTATTTTACCAATGTTATCCATATTTTCTACAATCGATTAATTGAATAAATGAATAATTACACAATTAAAATGTAGACTTTTTTATTTTAGTAATTAGATAAATTCCCAATTCTTTTAGTCTTCCATCTTCTCTAAAAAGTTAGATCCCAGTCGATATCTTGATTGATCAAATGGCTTGGACATGTAGAGGCTTGATTGGATGACATGGTTTAAATGAATTGTTTGTCCTAATAAATATTATGGAGTGAGTTTGGTTGATTGATCGATTTTTCTCTATTTTTATATTGCTTTAAATAGATGAGAATGGGATTGATTCTTGGTGTATCTTGATGAAGAGTTTGTGTGATCACCTCATCAAGAGAATCAACCTCCTTCATGATGATCTTAGAATCTTACATTGTTTATAGTATAATATTTCTCATTGTATTGTTATGTTATTTTACTTCTTAAGGTGGATCCTATGGAAGTGTAAATATTACTTTATCTAATTCTTTCTTTGGATAGATATTCCATATTGTTTGGTATACAATAACATGAAAAATTTAAGGATGCTCCTTGTATTATGCATTAATGAGTTAAATATTTTCATAAGGGTAGAATTGTGAAGATTAACATAGATCCATGTGAGCCTCTTATTGAGGAAAATTATTTTACCATGGATACATGTACACATACTCTTCTAGGTCTTTCAATAGAAATTGATATTATTGAATGCAAAGTGATAGGGAGTGTGCATGAAAATGGGGGACCAAATGTTGGAGTTTGCAACCTTTGAAGTCAAGATCACGACTGCAAGCAACTTACACAGAATTAGAGAAACAACGAATTCACGAGGAAATGGATTGTATTGAGATGAGTTGATATGTTACAATGAGATTGCTTATATAGGAAAGTGAGGAGGGAGTAGTTACTACTACCTTCTGATAAAATTAAATACATAAAAACTAACATGATGACACCAAAGATAACTAACATGAACGATATTAAATGATTGTTTCATGCGACAACTAAGCTATCCTAAGTAAGCTTAATTAGAGTAAATATGATAAATCTAATTTACTCCAACATCCCCCCTTAAGTGCAACATAAGGAGAAAAAATATTATGCAAGACCTATTATGAAGATGCAATGTATGGGTCCTGACAACTATTCCTTGTTAAGTAACCATGCACAACTAATCTCTTACAAATGGAAAAAAAGAGAAAATCTCATGTGACAAAAATCCTCCCCCAAAAAGAAATATGCAAGATATATACAAGTGATAGATCATGTGATGTATGGAATACTCAACATTGATACCCCCAAGAACTACATCCATCATGAAAAATCCAATAATATATAAATGCTTGCAAGAATGGTAAGTGACTAAAGGATAATTTGATCCAACGCTTGCAAACTACTTGTCTCCCCTTAGGAAGAAACATAACCGCATATAAATGTGGGGACATGAGCAAAAATTAGGGCACAATTGCTCGATGAGTGGCGGTGAGGTGGTGGCACATGATATAAAACAAATGCACAACCAATAATCAATAAGCACCTCGATAAGGATATCACTCAGTGGATTTTATATATATTATATCATTTATTAGAGACATGGTTGATGCCAAGGTTAGCAAACATTATTGACTCCTTGTCAAAGTTTTCTTGGTATTGAAAAACAATGTGCAATAGTTCTCCCTTAGATTTGTTGGATGTGTTGTACATATACTTCACATTCTCTACACCTCACTATACCTAATGGGGTTCACAATTGCACCCGAATTATATGTGGATTCAAGGAAAAGATGTATTGTTAAAAACAGTTTTTCAAGCATTAGCTTACGCCCGTTGTTTTATAATATTGCTCATAGTAGTTTTCAAACCAATAGCTTGCACCTATTGTTTTGTAATATTTCTTAACACAATTATCTAATGATATATGCTTATAATTGATATCAAGTGAGATCTATACTAATATAAAGGATGTTTTTAAAAGGGTATTTGCTTCCATTTCCATAATTTTGTCAATATTATTAAAGGTATTAGAGATTAGGTGCAGGTTGTTAAGTTCTTTCATTTATGAAAATAATGTTAACTTAGACTTACTTTTCATTTTGTCAAGATTTTTAAGTATAATGACAACAAAAGATGAAATGTGATAATATGAATTTGTTTTTCATTAAAAAGTAGTGTTGACTATGGCATTGACCCTTTACATAGTCCAAGACTATCCACAAAACCAAAAATTCAAAACTAACCAGGTGGGCAAAGAAGGCCCATAGAAACTACACAAACCCGACCCCAATCAAGGGGGGATAGAGACATCCGGGCCAATTTTGGGGGAAAGAGTGGGGGGAGAGAGGATCTCCCCTTCCACCGTCGACAAACCATTGTCCAAGCAATGGAATCATTAGGGTCCACATGTTGTAGACTATTTGGAACGGGATCAGCAGAAGGCAGACTAGTAGGAATCTCCATAGGTTGCAAGGAGGCCACAAAAGATTGGACAGGGGCTGCATCAGGTGAGGTACCAATAGCATCCGGGAACAAGGGAGCCACAGGGTCAGATTGCAAACCTGGTTGGGCACTAGGAGATCCCTCACCCGAACCGTCTGAGAGTTCCTCTAAAGCATAAACTGTTAAATGATCCAAAGTAGCATCCTTCCACTAGGTGGGGACTCCTTGTCAACGAAAAAACAAGCAGTTCGAAGTTGGGTGACTAGTGGTGAAGCATTTTCGACAACAAAAAGGGAGGCCCTTAAAATCGAACAGCTACATCCATGGCCGATCCCCAACCATGAGGACCACATCACGAGAGAGTGGTGAAGCAATATCAATGTTAACAAAATAAATAATGACATTAGTTTGTTGATAAAATAAAATAATAAAATAATTTAAAAGTGATATAAGATATACATAACATATTTTGAAATGAAGTCCTTTTGACAAAATCATATCTATAGAATATGCCCAGAGTTCTCATTTCCAGAATGAAAGTTTTTGTGACACGAATTCCTAAAGGATGATCAGAACAATGTCAAAAGCAATTTTAATAAATAAATAAATAAACTACATTTCCTGAAGGATGACCAGTAAGCCTCTATTACTGTGTTAAGAAGACACCAAAAAATGCAAGTGAGCTCAATTTCCATGAGCAATTCCAAACATCCATTCAAAATAGAAATCATTCACAATATGTTTCACTCAGGAAAACTATACAGTACTATTGCTGCTACAGTAGTGCAATTGTAATAAGGTCCTTATGGAGGAAGGAGGATAATATCAATTAAGCCTAAAAGCCAATCAATTTTATGCTTTTTCAGCATCATCATCTTCTTCGAAACAGAGATGTTTTCCCTTGGGAGTGGACATTCCCCTCAAATGTACCAGACTTGGAGATGGAACCGTCGATGCTACTTCTTCTCCTTCAATTTCATCATCAGTGTTGTAGACAATGCGAATATGTCGTCCAGTAAATGTAGGAAACCCTTCCAAATGACCACCATTGTTCTGAATTGATAACTTTCTCAATCCCTGGCAGACTTCTTCACATTCATCATCTTCAATAGCCTCACCCTCTTCCTTCTCATCATATTCATTTCCATCCTCAATTATCTATTTTTCATGATAGTTATTAGCTTGGTCCTCCACCTTGTGCTCTTCTTGGGCATCATCAACTGAGACTGGGGATGAAAATGAAGCTTCTCTGCCTTTCTGGACAGAATCAAACAACAGTGTTCTCGTTAAGGACTTTTCAGGTGATTATGGATTTTTGGTCAACTTCACTGCATCAATTGCCTGAAAACAAATATCAGGCATAATTAATCTAGTTCAATATGAACAATAGTGACAAGATTCTTAGAAGCTCTATCATGAAGGATAAAGCACCTGCACATGTTGCATTTGCATTCGAAATTTTTACCTTTAAAAATAAGTTGTTTATTTCTTAAATATCATGATAATTGTGCTTTATGGTTGCTAACAATGTTATAATAGTCACAGATCAAACTTACAAAAGAATCTCGAGATTAACAAATATAAGAAACAATTTATATATAATAACAAATTTCATGAAATTTTAATTGACATTGCTCGTATTTTAATTGACATTGACATCTCTGTCTTTCTGGAGAGATGTGGTTCTTATGGTTTGGGATATGCCATGGGCACAACCGTTAGATTATAAGGGCCTCCCCTTTCACTGCCGGAAATGCTTCTCAACAGGGCATCTTGTTTCGGACTGTTCTATTCCTCGTCATAGAGGTGCTACTACTTGGTGGAAGTATGCTATTGCAGATTGGTCACAGTTGGCTCCTCTCATGAGGATGATGTCTCCTCCCAGGAGGAGGTTGTGCCCCTTACTGTTGCAGATGCTCCTATTGATCCTCTTGCTCCTACGGTTTTGGCCTCCTCTGCTGAGGCCCCCACCCCTGGTTCTCCTGTTCTGCAGCGTTGTTCTTCTCCTGCTGAACCTGTTTCCGATGTTCTTCTGTCACTGAAACCTTCTGCTGTTTTGCTACAACAACCTGCTTCCATGGTGAATAGATTCACTGCGGGACCCCCCCCCCCCGTCCTATCCTTTTGTTGTGGATCCTTGTGACAGTATTGCCTGGACTGTTGTTTGTCGCAGGCAGAAGGGGAAGTCTTCCTCCCTCCCCCAAACACCTCATTGCCAAGGCTTGGGTGCTTCTCCCCCTTCTTGAGCTGGGTTTTGGGTTGTTGACCTGACAGGTGTTTTTTTTCGCCCGTTTTGTTGTGGAAGTGTCGTTATGGCTAGTCTTTATTTTTGATCTTGTAGTTGCGATTAATGTGCTACTACTGGGTTTCTGATTGACTTTACACCCTTTGGGATTTTGTATTTAAGAACAACACCCTTGTTTTGCTGCTCTTAATATCAAAAACTAATTTCATGAAATTGTACTCTGCTACTTACATCTTGAAGGGGATTGTTTGACATGGAGCCTGAAGACTTATCTATAAACTCTGGTCCCAGAGAAAATATACCCAAATATTCAGAAAGTCCAATGGTCTGATCCAATTTCCTTGAGAGTGAGTTCTTGTTTGCTACATGAGCGTAATAGCAGATTCAGGGGTATTCGTAGGTGCGGGGGTCAGCAGTCTGCTTGGAGAGGCTTGGTATCCATCAAGATGGTACGGTGGGGCTCGCAGACTGAAACCATGCTTGATGTAATTCGATTCAATCCTTTGCACAAGAGATTTTGCATCATGATGCAGCAATGCCTCACTTGGTCTAGGTGTCTGCACAGATTCAGATTGAGGGTGGCACTTAGTTTTTGAAGCAAGGGTTTGTATGCCATTACCTCTGTTAAGCCCAAAACCGGGGGAGTCGTTTGTCAACCACTTACAAAAATAGATTATTTTCATGCACAACCGGAACCATTTTGTTAGAAATGTTGACGAGCTCTAAATCCCCACCACAGATTGAATTCCAAGACACTGTTGCTTTGTGAAAAACTGAGGAATTACCTGGGCTTGAGGAAACGTTTTGGGAGACTAATGCTGGGATTTCTGACATTCGTGTCTCAGAATATGGTGTTTCCGTTGCTTAGTTGAATAGAACTGCAAAAACAAACACTTAAAAGCCCCTCCAAAGTTGCTCAAGGAAAACCATTTAAAAAAAAATTCACCTGGTCCTCTACAAAAATTGAAATAAGCAAGAGATGAAATATTAATTTGGATACACAATGCCCCAAAACATCATCAATGAAGAGTAAAATAAAACTCGACCCCAAAGAAATAAGCAAGAGAAGAAATATTAATTTGGATACACAATGACCCAAAACATCATCCATGAAGAGTAAAATAAAACTCGCCCCCAAATATAATTTGGATACACAATGCCCCAATACATCATCAATGAAGAGTAAAATAAAACTCAAAGACTGTGTACGATGACCCCAAATATACACTGATCTTAAAAACAGTGAATACATACACAATGCCAAATGAAGCATAGGAGCCAAGTAAAAATATCCAATGATTCTCAATTTCTCAAATGGAATGGAATTAATCTATCCATTGAAGTGAAGATGCCATACATATGACGTAAAAAGCAGCCATGCTTCAGCCAAAAAGCAAGGGCGAAAGGACCTAGCCCGCACTTGATTTCTTAAAAAACAATACATGTACCTAACAACAGTAAACCATGTAAAAATCAAAGCAAACAAATAGAGAAGTTCGCATAAGTGCAAAAACAACCATGATTATTTCATTGAATTGGTCTTTCCATTGCCAACAACAAAATATCCATATAAGAAATTGCACCTGCCAACCTGTACACATGCTCACTTGTTCCCTTTGGGAAAGGATGTTCCACACTAAACAATGCTATGTGAGAACCCATTTCTATTCTCGCGGAAGTTTTCTGGAGTCCACCGCAACTTTTCTCAAGCAAGTTATTGCATGTTGCTTGTAATTTAACAATAGGATCATCATCTTTGATCGTGTTCTTACCCGTCATTTTCACATTTTATCTTTGAGACCTGATGAAATGATACAACATGCAAAAAAATCTGTATATATTTTACTTCCAATTAGGGTTTCAATGTGGAAGCGGGCAGCGATCCTCAGACCCAGATTTTGATAAAGTATAGCACTTGGGTGAATTTAGGGCGAGTCTAATCCTTTTTGAATATTTCTTTGCTTCTGATGCCCCTATTGGACCTAACATTTTTAAGAAAGCGTCTGATCAGGTTTGCACCTGGCTTTCGAAGAAGTTAATCTGCAAGGCTGAAATAAATTCGTTGTCATATTAAAATTGCATCTGGTTTGCTATCAGAAGGGTCCCTGGTATCCTATTTGGGCCTGATATTGTTATTTAATCTGGTTGACTGAAAGCCTCTAGTTTGATTTGTGATTTTCTTCAAAAGTCTGAAGTGCTTTTACGAGGGTGTGAACTTGATATGATAATAAACCCTAGTTTAATGTTAAATTGCGTCTGGATTTGGCCCCTCAATTCATCTATTTTTATGTCCCTGTTCTTTGATATGGGGACAGACCCAATGGGGTTTTAAAATTTTATTTATTCAGGGATTGGATCGGGTGCTGTCTTGTGGTAAACTCTGGTTTATTGAAGAAATTAGAGGTGGAGCTTGCTACGGTTTTAGAGGTTTTGAGCATTGTTGATTTATCTTAGAGATTTGTTGAGATTGCAAAGATGCTGACATATTGGAGGAATGTAGAAGAGCATATCTATGGTTCCAAAGAGTGACTGAGAGCTCTTGACCTTTTGTGGGTGAAGATAAAAACAGATTGAAGGTAAAAAAATCCTTCTTCCTTCTTTCTTCTTAGGTTGAGTTGAAGTAGAGTGCACGTTAGTTCTACTTAAGTTATTCTTAGAGGTTTAAGTAGAGTGCATTCTAACTCCACTTAAGTTGATCTTTTGTTGTAAAAATGTGGCTGCTTATGACACCAATAGCATGATGATTGTAGTGATATGATGAATGATGAAATAGATAGATAAGGACGTCATGAAGATTTTAATGAAAATGAAAGATTATATAGAAATTTATAAGGCTATAGAAATCTTTCCATAGCTTTAGAATTTTTTTTATCTAATCTTCCAATATTATATCCTCATCACATCCCTATTCTATCTATCTGATCATTCATCATATCAATCCAATCATCATAAACAAAGGAGCTTGCACAACATAACATTATGATGGAAGAAGCTTATGCAAATGGGATATGAGGCTTCTATTTTATAGAATACCAAGAGGCAAAATCAATGGCTATGATGAAGAGGTTAAATGGATGGCTAGGCTAGACTACAAAGTTGTAGTATGCCACAAGTGTCACATGAGGGATAAGATTTAAGACTTGAGATAAGGTTAGGGCAACATCCTTATAGGAAGGGCCAAGATTAAGAGGTTTAAGTTAAGATGGATGGATAGGATATAAAGTTATGTTGACTTTTCGACAAGTGTCTAGGGTCAATGAATCTAGATACAATTTATTTAGACATGTGAAGTGAACAAGGTGGGACACTTGTCATACAAGGTGGGACACTTGTCATATGACTACAAATTTAGATTATAATCCGTGTAAATAAGATGAAGGGCTATGATTAAATGAATAAGGATAGAGGAAAATGATAAATAAATAAATAATATTTTAAAGCTAGAGATAGCTTAAGTTTAAACTCCTAAATTTAAGTAAATTGGTGGTAAATAAATTTAGTTTTTCTTCTAAAATTCATATGATTGACAAATGGCATAAGATATTTCTAAGCTGGTGGGGCAATTTCTAGCCCCACCCCATTTTCACTAGCTTCAATTTTAGGCCTAAAAAGTAGGGGCTCTATTTTTTAGGAAAATATTTTAAATAATCCCATGTGACCCCTCCTAGTCACAAACCAAGGATGGACAAACAAGCATCCAAATGAACTTGGTTGATATTGGTTAGAGAAGATGTAATTGTAATTGAGAAAAAACATCTTAGGGGTTATCTAGTATCTATGTTAAAAGGGTTCAAATTCAATTTTATGTTTGATAACTATAATTTTTTTAAGAAAAATAGTTATTAAATTTATTTTATATAAATTTGATTTAAAAAAAAGATATATCCATAAGATTATCAAAATAAGTAATAACACATTTATTTAATACAATTTAAATATTCTAATTAAATTTGTAAAATTTTATATATTAATATTTAAAAATATTAAATTTTAATTTATTAAATGTTAAAATAATAAAATAAAATAAATTTTTATGAAGTATTAAAATAAACCTCACACCCATTACAAGTGAAGAATAGAATTCAATATGATATCGTCATAATACATATTTTTCCTCATCCTATGGTCCACATATTTCATTTTGCTTTTTCTTAATACAAAAAGGTTAATCTTGTTAAAAAAATTTGAAATATATAAATTAAAATCATATTTTAATATTTTATATTTTTAAGTGTAATAAGGTTAAGTACTTGTGGCATGCTTAACCTTAATATATTCGTTTATAATTTTAGTTGTTTTCCGGGTTTGCATAATAAAGAAGAGAACAACTCTTCCAAAGTGTCATATGTTAAATTCATATTGATATTATATTCTGATTTTGGAGGTCACCCTCCTTGAAGTGGTCTAATATCTTATTGATTTTTACATTTATTTCCAATAAATATCTTAAAAATGAAATCAAAGTAGTGATTTGGGTCAAGAATTTTGTTTTTCCATAACTTACAAAACATTGTGAATTCGACCATGCTTTTTTTAGGGTTCTAAGTAATATCTAATGAAGCTAAAATAAATTTTTTAGATTGTTGAAATTTTATGTTTTTCATTAAATTGCTCTATGATTGCAATTTTTGAAAATTTAAAGTTTTTTTTTAATCTTTTTGGAAAGCTCTTGAAAAACTAGTTAGGATCAATTATTTATAGGTTCTAATGTTGAGGTAAATATTTAACTTACAAAATCATCATAAAGTGATAAAAATTTAGTTAATTTTTTAATTTTTAAAATACTACATTTAGAATGTGCCTTACTTAAAAATATTTTTGAAAAAATAAAACAAGGGACTAGGATTGTGATTCGCTAGATAAAAGAAATTGAGGGGCTAAATTAGGTGGTCATATTTATGCAATTTTGTTCTAAAATATAAACAAAATATTCAAGAAGACAATGTCAATTAAAATGTAGGCATATTGTAAAAAGATATATCTTTCAAATGGATGCAAAGCCATGTTGATGATCATTTGAAGTGATTTTAATGTTTTTCTATGTATTGCTTTTATCAACCATCATTGCTACCATCAATAAAATTAAGTGCAGGTCAAATAATAATAATAATAATAATATAATTTAATGAATGAAATAATTATAAATCAATAAATAATCCATCACATCTTTGATAATAAAGTTCTGTTAGTTTATTCATTTATAAAAAAATAGTCATTTTCTCCCCTTTCAATTATATTATATTTTATTAATGAAAAAATTTATATAATTCTTAAAATTTATTTTTGTTTTTTATATTGAAACATAAGTCTATTTTTATTTTTTATATTAAAAAAAACAACAACTTATAATACTCATGTCAATGATGTCAACCAAATAACATAGATGATCTCTTTATTTTCCAGGAGTAAAAATACATAAGCAATCCACTAGAACACAAGGAAACTATATGCACATTAAACACACTTGCAAAACTCTCACTATAGAACAAGTAAAAGAAAGAAAAGGATGAATTCATGATAATAAGGATGAGATTTCTATAAAAACTTTGTTTCCCTAAGTCAATTTTTTTAAGGAATCAGTGTTTTAATGGCTTTTTATTTTATTTATTTTAAGTAGTGTATTTTTTTATTTTTTCCTTTTATATAAATCAAAGAAACAATAAATTATGTATGAATTTTGGAAGTATAAAATTTCAAGTAAATATAATAAAAGAAAAGTAATGTGTGGAATTTTTTTATGGTTTTAGACTTTGAGTTTTTTTACAATTTTTTTTAAATTCATAGTAGTAACAACTTTACCATTATAAGAGTATGTTCTAAATTATTATTAGTTTTTAATTATAATAAGCATAAAATTGAATTTAGACAATATACATAATAACTAGCATCTGTATCTATAAGAGGTTAAAGGGACAACCATAAAATATTAAAGATAAAATTTAAATATATTCTCTAGCAATGCATAATTAGTTATATAACAATTAAAATTTGTATATGTTTAGACATATTATTGAAGCATGATTTTTCATGTGGAACATCCTTTTAGAGTTATTGGATATTATTATAGTAATATGTTATAATAGATAGACTCTTATTATTTTAATTTAACTTAATATTTAAATGTAAGTGGTGAATATATATATATATATATATATATATATATATATATATATATATATAAAATTAAAAGTAACAACTTAAATATTATAGGTATGGGATGAAAAGTAGTGTATGTGATAGCCTTCAAAATTAATATAAATAGTGGAAATATGAGGTGGATTGTATAGAAATTGAGGGAGGAGATTAAAGGTTGTGCTTGTGAACTTGACAATAAGGTTTACTATATACATTAATAACTTATATATATATGAAAGAGAAGATATATCAAAACAACAGAATTCGTCAATGATGACCTAAACAAATAAAAAGACAATGTTGTGCAGAGATGAACATAGGTCATCTCTCCTCAACACAATTATATCAATTTTTTTATAATATTATAATTATGATATTATTATATAATAATTAATATTATCTTATTATTATATTATATTATCTTTTTATAATATACATACAAACAATTAATATATGATAGTTTAATATTACTATTATATTATAATTACCATATTATTATATGATAATTAATATTATTTTATATTATTTTTATTATTATATATATATATATATATATATATATATATGAAAAAAGGGGTAAAGATTTATTCAGAAATCACAGAATTACAAAGAACAGGTCTTAGGCCCACCAAGATAGCAACAAAAACTAAAAGGATCCTAAAAGAACCACCAACACCACCACTACAAAGTCTAGTGACCATAGCAATAGATCCGATCGTCGGATTTTCAATGATAATACCTTTTCAAAAAGCCCTCAGAAAGATGACCCAACTTCTTTGGAATTACACCAAAAACCAGGCTCATCCAAAGCCTCGAAGGGCCTCAAAAATGACAATGAAAATGAAACAAATATAAAAGGGAAATTGATCCTACACCACTGGGTGCTCTTGCATCATCCTGTCTTCTAGCATTAACCTGTCTAAAGTTTCAAGATAATTAGGAGTTAGACCATCCCTTCCACTAAAATCCCAACCATCAACATGCTCTGAAGCCCACTGGGCCAAACAATCAACCACTCTATTCCACTCCCTTGGAATATGACAAAAGGAGACAAATTCCAATGTATTACACATTTGTAAAATCTGTCTGACCACATAAGCTAATTGCCAACTCACATCATTCAAATTTTGTTTGTTCAACATGTCTCCAACAATCTGAGAATCCGACTCACAAATAATCTTCCTCCATCCTAAAGAACAACCTCGCTCAACATCAATCTTAATAGCTAGGGCCTCCATAAGATTGTTAGAGTGCTGCCCAATATAAATAGAGAGGAAAAAAACTGCAAAACCATCATCACCTCTACCTATACCTCCAATACCTGCATGACCAGGATTCCCACGAGAAGAGCCATCTGTATTAATTTTAAAGATTCCCACAGGAGGGGGAATCCACCTTCCATCTCTACTTATCCGCTGCTTTGCATGTCGAGATCTATTTCCAACAACACAATCCATTTTAATGTTTTCCAATTGCAGATTCCTTACAATAGCATAATCACCCAGATCAACATTTTTAGACAAATTGCACTTCTAGCCGAGATTGTCTCCTGAAGCCTATTAACTATCTTCTACCACAATTGAGGACTCCCTATATGTGAATCACAAAAGACCCTCTGATTCCTTTCCAGCCATAAATTCTAGATAATAAGAGCTGCCCAATAGCCCAGGCCACTTGATGAAAAGAGGTCTTTGTTGGGGGTCTGCCCAAGCTATCCCAAAATTCAATTAAGGAGGTAGCATGAAAACAAGCATGTTGCCAAGCCTCCCACCACTTGTGCCAAATCTCCCTAGCGAAAGGGCATAGAAAAAAAAAGTGGGAGCAGTCTTCCTCATTATGCATACAAAGATAACAGATAGATGGTCCCTGGAAGCCTCTCTTACGAAGATTCTCCCACATGAGACATTTCCTCTGAGCAACCAACCATAAGAAGAAATTACATTTCGGCCAAGAGAAGCTATTCCAAACCTTCTTCCACTAGGGAACATCCATTGGGCCATGCAATTGCCTATCAAGCTGAGCATAACCTTCAGCAACAAAAAACTTGCCTTTTGGATTAGGACCCCAAGGCAAAATATCTCTCTCCTTGAGGGAACTACATAACGTACCCTCCAAGATATTAACCAATACCACATGATCTTCATCTGAACCACCCAAGGGCCATTCAAGAGGATCCTTCCAACAAGTCACCTCAATCTGTCCAATGCGCCTAGCCATTTTAAAATTCTCCACCTTAACCCATCCAACATCAGTGAAAATGTTGGAAAGAGGCTGAAGCTGTGGATAACTAGATAGAATAGGAGGGTGACCATCCCAAGAGTCCTGCCAAAAAAGAGCTTCAGAGCCTCTATTACAAATCCAGAAAAGGCCATCTTTAATAAGTTGGGTAGCTTTTTTAAGAGTATCCCAGATACAAGAGCCCCTACCCACTAAACTAAGACGAGGAACCTCATGATCCTTAGCACCAGGGAGATACTTGTGGGTTAAAATCTTGGCCCAGTCTTGATCCTCACTATTCCACCACCTCCAATACAACTTAGCCACCAAGGCCTTGCTAACCAAAGCAATAGATGTGAGGCCAAGACCCCCAACATGTCTCGGTCTACAAACTGAGTCCCATTTAACTAAACTCCACTTAGAAAAAAGAAAACTACCAGACCAAAGAAATTGATAGGAAAGAGAATCAAACTCTCTCACAAAGTTGGAGGGGGGAGCCTGGACAAAATACCTATAAATGGGAAGTGCTTGCACCAAGTCTTCAGAAGAATCACTCTTCCAGCAGAGGATAACCACCTGTAAGTTCAATGATTAACCTTACAACGAAATTTATCCAAAATTCCTTGCCAAAAATCTCCGCGCTGAACCCCCAAATCTAAAGGAATCCCGAGGTACAACAAAGGAAGGGACCCCATCTGAAATCTGAGGATCCTGGCAATCCTATTCTGAATAAGCTGAGGGCTATTAAAGAAATATATGGATGATTTATCTTCATTAATTTTCTGACCCAAGGCTTTGCAATAGATATCCAAAGCTCTCCTGAAATTCACCGCCTCATTGATTCTAGCCCTGCCCATCAAACCCGTGTCATCCACAAACTGAAGATGGGAGTAGGGAGGTAGAGCATTACTCCAACTCCAACCCTGAATAAGACCATGTCTCACCTGGGAAGTGATAAATCTGCCAAGACCTTCAACCATGAGAATAAATAAATAGGGAGATAAAGGGTCCCCTTGCCGAAGCCCCCATGAAGCACTAAACAATTTCGAGGGTTCCCCATTAATAAGAATTGAGAAAGAGGTAGAAGTCACACAACTAAGAACCCAATTCACCCACTCTTCTCCAAAACCAAAATCCAAAAGGATCTTCTGTAAGAAATCCCAACTCACCCTATCATAAGCTTTGGCCATGTCAAGTTTAATTTAAACATAGCCTTCTCCTTAGAGGAAGCCATCGAATGAATAACCTCCATTGCTATCACAACTCCATCAAGGATCTGTCTTCCATCAATGAAACCACCTTGCTCCTTAGAAACCAAAGTGCAGAGGAGAGGTTTGAGTCGTTCAACAATCAATTTAGTGATTATCTTGTAGACAACATTACATAAAGCTATAGGCCTGTACTGATCCAAGCTATTAGCCCCCTCCTTAGGAATGAGAGCCAAGAAGGTAGAATTCATAGATTTGAGCATTTGTTTATTCCTATGAGATTCTTGAACCACATCTAGAAGATCATACTCTATAATCTCCCAAAATTCTTGAAAAAACTCAATAGGAAACCCGTCAGGGCCAGAAGCCTTGCCTTTTTTCATTTGAAACATACCCTTCTCAAGTTCAGACAACAAAATGGGGTGCAAGAGAGCATCATTCATTTCAACAGAGACAAGAGGGGGAATACAGTTCAAGATGGCCTTCTCTTCCACCATAGCTTTAGGATCCTCTTTGGTAAACAAATTAGAAAAAAAACTAACAGCTTCTGTAGCAATTTCTTCTTTAGATGAAAGATGAACCCCTTCTGAAGAAATGAGAGAGGTAATAGAGTTACCATACCTCTGAGCCTTAACAGAATTATGAAAAAAAGCAGTGTTTCTATCACCTTCTTGGAGCCAATCCACATGAGAGACTTTTGTTTCCAGAAAATCTCCTCACACAACTCCTACTCTTCTAAGTCCTTTAGAGCAAGGGACTCGGCCATACTGAGCTCCACAGTCATCCCTTGATCCCTAATTTGACGCGTAACCTCATCCATCTTGGATTGAGCTTCCATCTTGTGTCTATGCAGGTTCCAAAAACATTGTTTATTCCACCTCTTTAGCCTGTATTTTACATGTTGTAATCTCTTCCCAAAGGAGTACATAGCCCGCTCATGGGCAGACACCCCTTCATACCACCAATCAACCATAAGATCCCTCAATGATTGATCATGAAGCCACATCAATTGAAATTTGAAAGAGGGATTTTTGGAGGTTCTAAAAGATGTAATATAAAGCTTAATAGGCCAATGAGCAGAACCCCTCCAATCAAGAATTTATGAATTGGTGGACCACCTATCATGCACCCAAAAGCAGGAAACCAAAATCTATCAAGCCTTTCAGAGATAGCCTCAACACCACTCCTCCTATTATTCCATGTAAAGACACCATTAATTGGCTTCACATCAATGAGATTTAAGAGACCAATATTATCTCTGAGTAAATTTGAGGAAGGATCAAGTCTGAATAACCCAACTCGCTTTTCCTCCAAACTAGTAACGACATTAAAATCTTTAGCCAAAATCTAGGGGAGAAAAGGATCCTGAGCCTGAACAAGATTGATTTGAGCCCAAAGATGAGACTTACCCATAAGATCAGTAGGAGCATAAATATTAGAGAAGAGGCATCTTTCTCCAGTCTCAAAGCTATAAGCGACCATAGAAATGGAAGACCTGCTAGAAAACCACCATAAAGGGGAAACTTTCCTCGGGTTTCAAAAGCAAGCAACCCCCCCTGAACTGCCATGAGAGCTCACTCCCCGCCAAAGGCCCTGGGGCCAGACACACAAAGCACAACTGGCCAAACCATCCACTGAAAGCTTGGTTTCCTGAATAAAAACAACATCAAGAGACTCAGAGTCAATTAATCCGTGAACAACCTTTTGTCTAGGGATGTTGTTCAACCCCTTTACATTCCATGAGAGCACAATCATTTATGTGGTTGAGAGAAGTGGGAATCAATGGGCTTCACAAACCTCGACTCAACCAAAGTATCACCAATAAACTTAACCTTTTCCTAATCTGTTTTTCGTCCACTCCTTAAAGGTTTGTCTAAAGAACTCTTTTTGAGGATCTTCTGATGGCAGCCTAAAATAGGTGGGGCTTTGTTACTCTTCACTGAACCTGAGGCCACTATAGTGGAAGGAGGAGTAGACACCATGACCACTGCACCTTTAGGGACCTGTGACTCACTAAGATCTTTGTTGTCCTGAACATGGGAAGGCAAATCCATAACCATTTGAACATCCTATTGATTCTCCAAAGATAGGGCCCAACCCTCTTTCTTGGAATCCTCATCTAGCACCTCATGCTGAAATTGGGCACCCAAGGACATTTCAACTGGAACTCCTTCCTCTTGGACCAAATCCTCTAGAATCTCAAACCTATTTAGGGTGACATCATTTTGCCTATCCAACTAGGTTCTCTTCTTTCCCTTATCTTTAGTTTGAGGTTTCATAGGAATGAAGCCATCTTTATCAACAGGACCATTAGGCATAGGGAATTTCCCCTTATTTTTCCCCATAACAAAGTGAGGAGGATCATAAACAACCAGTTTAGAAGATTTTTTTATGGGACATCTCCATTGTAAATGACCATATTCATGACAAATTATGCATCTAAATGGTAGGGTCTCATAGTCCAACTGTTGGATCCAAGAAGATGTCCCCAAACGTATTTCCATAGAGTCTGGCAAAGGATTATTTAAATCAACTTCTACACATATACGAGCATAGGAAATTACCTTTCAATCTTGAGTTTGTGAAGCCGAACCCACAGGTTTACCAAGATGTTGTGAGATTGAGTGAAGAATATCTTCTCTCTAGAATTCCAACAGAAGCCTCGACAATCGAATCCACATGGGCACACGAGAGGGAAGCTCCTCAGCAGAATTAAAGCCAATATGCCAAGGTTTGATAAAGAGTCCCACCTGGTTGAAAAAATAAGGGCCACCCTCAAAAGCCTTGTTCTTTTCTGCTAGGTTGGAAAAAATAACCAGAAAATAGTTATTGGCTGCCATAAGTAGCTCCATGTCTCCTTCAAGATTCCAGACACGACATGCCCAAGACTCTAAAATAGGTATAGAGAGGCAAAGACTGATAAATTTGCAGATGAGAGCATGATTGCACCAATATTCAACATCCTCTGAAATTTGCTCAGGTTGAATAACCAGAACTAGACGATCTTGAGATCTCTCCAAACAACCATTCACCTTTTTCATGCGAAAAGGCTCTTTTGAAGAAGAAATGCCTGCCCCTGATTGGGAATGACCAATGTGTTCATTTCCACATGCATGCATCAAATGAGATGGATGTGCCATATCCAGATCTCTAGAGACCATCTGAGAAGAGGATAATCCTCTATTCTCCATGGATCTAGAGAAAATACCAAAAGAAGAAAAAGAAGAGGGGCAAAAAACCCAACCCCAAAACCCCACACACCCTAACGACAACCTAGAGCAGAAGGAACAAAAAAGGGTTGCAAAAAAACCGTGCAGGAGCCCAGAAAACCCGACCACGGGCAAGCAAAAATTGACCCCCAGCAAGCAAGAAACCCCCCTGGAATGAAGCAAGCAAAGTGTAGGACACAGGCTAGGGCATGTTGGCCCTAGCATTGCACCCACACACACACAGATCCATCTTCATCCATTCATAAATTAACTCATATTTTTATAATAAAAATGATTAAATAATACCGAGAGAAAAAAATAAAATAAAAAAATGATTAAATAATAGAAAAATATTTAGACTTAAAACCATTTAATTTGAGGAACACCTCCTAATAAATTAAAATAATGTATAGTGAAGAAATGAATCAAAATAATAGAATTTGTCTTTCATTAAATATCCTACCTATCTATTTTGGATTCTGCCACACATAATCATGTATAAATGGTCTCTCATCTTGTCGTTTTCTTCTTTTAATTTTACCCTCCATATTTTACTTTAACTATGGAGGGTGGAAATGTCTTTTTGTTTAAACATTAAAAATAATTGTATACATAACTATCAAGTCAATAGAAACCAGGGATGAACCCTAAAGTCCGAGAACAAAATATTAAAAATACTAACGATAAGTCATTAAAGATTGTACACAGACAACCTTTACTACCCAGCTACCTAAGAAAAACTATAACTAGCAAAAATGGAACAGAAAGCCAAAAAAACATCCTAATTGACTTTTAGATTCTTGCCAAGATCAAACCCCTGACCATCTCCATCTCCAAGCTCTGCCTTCTTGTCACGGTCCTACTTCCTCTTCACCTCACGAGCCTTGTCTCTTTCGACCTTTGTTGAACGAATGTACACCGACAAATACTCCCATGCCTCACGAGCCTCTTTAGTCCTTGCCACTCGGTCAGCTCCATCCCAATAGAGCATAAAATACTGATATTCCACATTTACCCAATCCGACATCACTCATTCCCCAAACGGGTGTCTCAAACCTTGCCCTAGAACAACTCTCCCCAGTAGAGAAACCAAGCCACATAATGAATGAGCAGGGACACAAGCTTTGACAACCTATTCAACTTCTGATTTAGTTCCAAAGGAAAGACCCTAGGCCACCAACATTGACACAATATCCATATTTGTTCTATAACATAACTCATACACCAAATACCCGTGGCCCAATAGTTGCTTGATAATTTCCAAGAATTCCTCCTCATCACAAAGGAAAATACCACCTAAACACTTGTAAAAAATGCACACTAAAAATGCCAATTGTTGTTTGGTAGAATCCATAGTGAAATTGGCCTCCATCACAAGTATCAAGCTTGAGAAACTGATTTTGGCAACACCTCCACCACACCACACCACCGCTCCAAAAACCCAAGTAAAGCTTCACTCAGAAGGAACAAATGCCTACCAAAAATCTAGAAATTTCAATTTCAAAACCATGCCAAACCGTCTGCACGATGAAAAATGTGCCACCCCACAAACATCCCATCACCAATAACTTGTCATAATAATCATTCTAGGTGGCAGCTTAAAATGAATGATGGGGAAGTAAGATCAACACAAAGAGAGGAAAAGGATTTAAATTTAATGAACTGCACTTCTCAATGGCGAGAGGCATCATTACCAAGTACCCGCTCAAACAACCCATGCCACATCAGTCCCTTAGCTATCTCACCACCGAATCCCTTGAGGGTCCTACTCACATCCCAACTAGGATAGAGTATCTACCTCCCCATTGCCTTCTCATCGAATATGTGATATTCTGAAGTCTTGAAAAGTGTAAAGGTGAAAATTTTGATTTGCAATTTGTAACATAGAAGGAGAAATCACCAAATCAATTTTTCGCTTTGGGAGGAATTCCTTTACATTCAAAAGAGGGGAGGAATCCACTAGATTCAATAACAAATCAAATAAGGATTGAATACTAAGTGGATTGATTGATTATAATGTGTTTTTCCTTCTTTTGTAAGTTGAAATGCTGATTTAGGATAAAGTGTTGCAATTGGAGACAAAGCTGAGAAAATAATGAGCTACAGGTTCGAGATTTTTTTGTGTACCTAGATCTGAGTAATATAAGATGATTAAGATCTGCACTGTGAAAATACCGTGAAAATGCATTTTCAGATATAGTGTGATGAAAATGTTGTGAAAATGATATAGTGTGATGAACATTTTCCACACACCAAAAAGCAGGAAACATGGTCCTTTGAATTTTCCACACACCAAAAAGGGTTGTTCCGTCTTTGTGTTTGAAGCTTATTCTGAGAAGTACAACTGCACACCTGTTTCCTGCACATAGAAAGAAAGGGAAATAGGTTGAGAATAAGGGCTTGCCTTAGGTCAAACCCCAATTTTGGAATTAACCACATGTGAAATTAAGATAAATGTAATTAAAATGACTGAAAGGAAAGGTTCTCCTTTTGAGGGAGATGTTGAATTAAAACTGAAAATTGAATGATATACCTCCTTGTGAAGTTTTGCTTGCCTCCACATGGAATTAGTGTTTCATGAAATAGGATGAAGATCTCCACTTCAATGCTTGAATCTTGACTTTATTGTTGCTCCAAAGCTTGAAGGAAGACTGAAAATGCTCAATTACTCTTGAATGCTTGAACGCTTAATCTCTTGTGTGCTTGAATGCTTCTCAATTCTTGTGTATGTTCAAATGAGAGGGGAAATCCTCTTTATATACTCACCTGTTGAGAAAATTGATTAATTTTCTGACATGAGCCGACA
The DNA here is from genome assembly GCF_030272615.1 of Cryptomeria japonica. NCBI lineage: Eukaryota > Viridiplantae > Streptophyta > Pinopsida > Cupressales > Cupressaceae > Cryptomeria > Cryptomeria japonica. Next base: position 447,678,783 of record NC_081410.1, read on the forward strand.
ATGAGAGGGAAATCTCACTCAAATTTGAAATGTGAAAAAGGGTTTAAAGAGGGCCCATTTTAGGGAGGACCATGGCACCACGCCTTGGTCCTGCTCTATTCTGGGTCAGGATCAAGGTGCCCAAGGGGGTGCCAATTAGGGTTTTTGATTTTTGTGATGCACATGAGCATAATCAAGTCTTTAATCAGGCCAAGGGGTGCAAACACTAATGCAAAGACCCAAATGTGGTCAAAATTGCAAGGGGTGCAATTTTAGGACATTACAAAAAGAATTAAGTTTTGAGCAAAAATAATAGAAATAAATTTGTTTATTAGCCAACACTAAGAAGATCCACCAGAAATTACATTCGTAACTATCTTGGAATCTCCTTCTAGATGTAGTTTTGGGATTTTGAGATTACATGCCAGCTCAGCTGCCATCAATGCAACTCAAACTTCAGCCTCATTGTTTGTGCCATTTGGTAAACTTTGAGGGTCCTTGACAAGGGTCATTCCTGCATCATCCTGAGCAATACATCCAACTCTCGAAATGCTAGAGTTACCCCATGAAGCACCATCAAAATTGATCTTTACCCAACCTTGCTTCGATTTAACCCAAATGGATTCAAAAGTGTCCCCCACACTAGGATCTACCCTATAAAGCCCTTTAATAGGCCTTAAACATGAATATTTAAATTTCATATATAAATATATAATTTATTTTTATTATGAATTTTTTGATATCATTCATGAATTCATTTTATTTATCGAATATATTTTTATTATTGTAAAGATGACGGGTTTTATTCATTTTTAATGAAAAATACACACTAAGATGTGATCCAAAACATTCATATGACTAAATTTATATTGGAGATGTATACATTTTCATAGTTTATGAGAATGATTATAAATATTTTTGTATTATATTATAAATTAATTTTTAATATAATTAATACATAAATATGTTGAAAGGTGCATTGGATGTTGCATAGACAAAAGTGTGATTTATATCTTTTTCTTAATAAATATAAAAAATAAAAGTAAAGGTGACAAGCAAAAAGTTTTTTTTATTGGTGTCTATAAAATCGTTGGTTTCTCTTAATGGAGGTTTTAGAAGACATCTATTTTTGTTGTTTCTAGAAAAAAAGATCCTTTCTCTTGATTTTTGTTTTTTAAGACATCTATTTCTATTTCTTAGAAACATGTATTTATATTTTTCTATATAGTTATTTTTAATATCAAGTAAACTATAATTCAATATGATAATTATTAGTATCAAATAAACTATAATTTATATCTTTTTCTTTTCTATTCAACATAATATTAAAAACAAACTAGATAACTATATCTAATCTCATTAATTTATATATCTATTTCTAACGAAGATTTTTTTTTTTAAATTTCTTAGAAAATTCTAGTTTTATTGTTTTTGTTTCATTTTCTTGTATACCAACTTAACTTATTTATTCACATATCCCTCTATTTCTTCCTAGTCCTGTATAATATGTTTTGTACTCACTAAATTTTTTTGATCACTTACATATGCATAGTCATCTCATAATACATTCGCCATTTTCATGTAGCTCATCCTAGACTGTATCAGTGCCCATCACAGATATTGCATTTATTAGCCTCCTTTATTTTCCTATCAATCCACCCACTCGCATAGGTTGTATTTCATATAGAACATAATATGTAGAAGATTCTCATATTAGTAGAATTTGCTCGCGAACACTTAGGAGAGAGAAAATGAACTTCAAGATTTAAGAGTGGCTATGCTTCTTCCTATGCACCCTATATGCCTTATTCCCTACTACATACATGTTAGGATCATGAAGTTCATTATGCCAACCATTTTCATGTAGGATGCATTTGTGTATCAAACTATAATCATTACTCACACTACTCAATTACTATCTCATGTGCATATCGATTCATAACATTAATTTCCTATTTAAAGTACTTTAGGTTCATTTTAGTCCATTTAGTCTCATGTAGACTCATTAATGTTCATTAGGTTCATTTAACCTTTTATACATATAATTTAGGTTCATTTCCTTATATGCATTTTGCATATATTAGATTCGTTCATATTAAGTGCATTATTCATTTTAGCTGATCTATTATATATCATCCCATGATATATATATAACCATTGCATAGTTGTTACATAGTTGTCACATGCATCCATCCATATACACACACATCATTCATCACAACTCATCTTGCAACCACAAATCATTAGACACATGCATTTATTCCTAAGGCCATCATTTACTACATACACCTATAAACATCTCATCATCACGACATACATATCATATCATGCATACTCTATTTGCATCACAATCTATTAAGATAACATACATCATCACAAACGCATCCTTACATATACATACATATCTGCATCTATCCATACATCTTGCATCCACATATTTTAGTCAAATCATAAACATATCATAAACATCATAATCCATAATCATAACCTTAACAAATATCCATCTTGCATCACAAACTATCAGGATCACATACACAATCACAAACACATCTTTACATATATATGTCCATATCTGGATCTATCCATACATCCTGCATCCACATATTTTAGTCACATCATAAACATAATAATCCATAATCATAACCATAACAAATGTCTATCATAGAGTCCATAAAAAATGTCCATATATATATATATATATATATATATAGAGAGAGAGAGAGAGAGAGAGAGAGAGAGAGAGAGAGAATGTATCTATATATATATATATGTATATGTTTATGTGTGTGTGTGTATGTATGTATGTATGTAAGTATGTATGTATGTATATACATACATATATATACACATACACACACATATATACATGTATATATATATGTGTGTGTATATACACAAATATATATATGTATATATATACATGTATGTGTGTGTGTATTACAAAGGATATCCCTATAAAAATGGGTGTGTTCATAACATGGTCCTCAATCTGGTACTCTCACCATCTCATGGTGTGTGACTTGCCCATCCTGAATTGGGTCCTATTGGTGGTGGTCGTGGTACCCTCATGCTCACTAAGTTGTGTAATGCCTCTGATTGGGTCTTGCCCAACCGTGCACTATTTGCATAAGATGGAGCCCTTTGATCCTTTGACACTGCCTAATGGTACAATATCTGTAGCGTTGTGCCTCGCAAGCTACTCTCTCTGCATGTGTTTGAGTTGCCATGACATCTAAAAAACACCTGCGAAAGCCCTAGGATACCAACATCCATCGAACTATATCCCTCTTTCCCCTCAATCGGATGACATCCACCTTTTCTTTGGGCAAATATGATCCTAGACCATCTAGCTTTGTCTGCATAGCCTCTATTTTCACCACCATTGCTCCTCAATCCATCTCCCATAGTGACTCTTGTATCCCATCCCTCTTAGCCTAATATTCATCCTTATCTATAATAGCTATGTCAAGGGTTATCTATAGACTATCCCTCTTGGCCTACAACCAATCTTCTCGCGTCCTTTCCCTATTTACATTAGCCTGGAAGTTCATTGCTCGAGCCCTCTTTGTGTCTAACTCCACTTGTAGACTTGCTGCTTGAGTCCTCTCCTCATCCCTGGCCCTCACAAGATGATCCCTCAATCATTGTATGAAGTCATACTCCTCCTATGTGATCATTGGTGCTCATGTAGGTCTCTCTCAGGGACCCACTCTCTCCCCCCCTCGTACTATTGCACCTGCACCTATGTTGGGGCACCTAGCTAAACCTATGATGGGGCACCTGTTTGCACCTCTACCTATCTTTGTGCCCGTGAGGGTACAGGTGCTTCTTATCTACTCTGCCTGGGAACTCGTGGTGCCCTTTGTCCTTGTGCCTATGTTACTGTAGATGACTCAACCTTATGTACATCAACTCATCCATCCCTCCCACCATCCCCTCCTCCATCTCCCCCATCCTCGCCATCATCTTTGTCACCCCACACCACCTGGTCCACCACATCCCCTCCCTCATCTTCCTCTAGTACTCTGGGGATTGTTAATCTGACTAGCCTATGCTAGTCCCACAACACTACATATGCTCATGTCATCCCTACTTATATAACATTCATTCATGGATCCCATGATAATAGAACCATCCTTGTAAAACTTCATTTACCTCACATAGGATCGATTGCATCCCCCCAGGCTCTTATCTCTCGTGTGACACAAGCCCAAGGATGTGTGAGCTCCTTGGCTACCAATACTATTACCTGTTCAAATTGTCTCATGACCCTATGCAATAGGTACTAGTAAATGATGTGTACTATTCCCCCAATAAGCTAACAACTGGTCTACATGAATAACAAATAGAACCCATCCTCCTCTCACACCTCACATGTCCTGTAGGGTTTCCACGTGAAGTCCCTCAACTCATCCAAGTAGTGACTCCAATATCCCAATGCTCTCATCCACATATAATGTAGGAGACCCCCATATCTCCATACATATGCTTGTTGCGGTTCCTTGTCTTTGGCCCAGATTAGTTAACAAATGACTATATGTTTGAATGCCCAAATATGCAGGAGTGTCACTCCTATCCCCAAGATTTGATATGTGTGGTATACACACATATCAATATCATGGTAGAGCTACCCTAACACAACATAAAACTACACATAAATAATAGCATCCCCTATCATTTGATATAATACCCTCGTATAACCTATTGAAAATCCATGCATGCTCAAGTCCGACATAAGTCACTCGCTAATCAGTCCAACTTGGTAGAGTGCTATCCTAGGTATCTATTTATGCCTCTCCATGGTAGTATCTAATCTTTTCATATGCATCCTATCCATCAAAAGTTGATTGGTCTCAAATACCTAGTGCATATAGTACTCTCCTTAATCCACTTTGCACTCTAGAATGACCCCTCGAATAGGGATTTAGAGGATCCTCCATACATCCTCTAAGGTGATAGATGTCTCTCCTATTAGCAGGTGGAAGCTGCATTTGTCACTATTCCATCTCTCTAGGAATGCAATCATCATTGCATTGTGTGAGTGCACATGTCGCCATCTGTCAACCTAGTCCAGTCCTATTATTAGGAGAAACATTTGTTCCACATTTCACAACTTTGCCTGTAGTTGCATAGTCAGCGATCAATGCTCCCTTGACTCCACTAAAGCTATCTAGTCTTGTATTCATAAGAAAATCTACTCAACTTCTTTTTCTTCTAGTCCAACCTATCACTTTTTTACCCTCGACAACTAGGGTATCCCCTTACTTGTCTTTCCCATTTTTTCTTTTTCTCTCTAACCCATTTCTCCCTTTTGGTGGAGACATTGTTTCCCACTCCCATGTGTTGAAAAGAGTAGATGGTGAAATTAAGGTGCAAACATTGTTTTCTAGGAACCTGCACGAAATGACATAAATGTTGTTATGTAGTCCCCACCCCTTGCTAAAACCCTATTTGCCTAGGTGCAAACGTCGATTACTAGATCGACGCTTGCACCATTTCTTAGGCATAGATGCCCAATTAGTGATTGGTGTCTATGCTCCAACCAACTTTCCCCCCCTTAAACATGCATCAATTGTCTACTGTGGACACCTATATTTGGCTAATTAATTTAATCAAATTTAAATCCTATTCTTCCAATTAATTAGTCTAATTAATTTCCCTATCCCTTTCTTCTAATTAATTAATTCCTACTGTAGACACACATGCACACATACATACATACACACATACACACATGCACACACACACACACACATGTACATACACACACATACACACATACATACCCATACATGCACACACATTCACACATACACTCATACACACATTCACACATACATACACACACATACACATACACACATTCAAACCTACATACATATGCACATACACTCATACAAACATACCCACACACATACTCACACATACACACATACACATACATACATACATACATAGAACACATGCACACATCCACACATACATACATACATACATACATACACACATACACACATACATACACACATGAACACACACATACATACACAAACATACACACATACACACCCATACATGCACACATTCACACATACATATGTACACTCATATGCATATACTCATACATACACATACACTTATACACTCACATACACATACATGCATACACACACACATACACTCATACACATACATACTCACACATACACACATACTCACACACATACACATACCCACATACATACACACACACTCACACACATACACATACATACATGTACATACTCACACATTCACACACACATGCACGTGCACATACACACACATAGATACACACATACATACACACACATACACATATATGTACTCGCGCATATTTATACTCACACATGCACACATACATACACACACATACATAGATACACACACACATATACAAACACACACATATGCACACACATGCGTGCACATGCATATACAAACATACATAGACATACACATACACACATGCATGCATACACACACATAAACACATACATGTACATATATAGAAACACATACATAAATTTTTTGTAGCCATTTAGATCAAACATCACAAACAAGAAGACACAATGATCGTTACAACTAGTGATACTATAAAAAATAACGTGACCAATGTGTATGTTCATAGGCCAAATTCAACTCAATTTTCACGGGTCTAAACACAATCGAAAACACATCAAACACTTTCTTATACTAAGGTCAATGTTCTCATGGTAGTAACTTCAGCCCACAACCTAGAATCTTCATTAGCTCAAGTGTAGGGACACCTTGAGGGGTGTATTCACTAATTTTTTCTTTTTTGTGAGCAAACAACTAGGGGCCTCCAAGACTAGAAGGATGACCCTATCACCCTCTCCCTGGAAAGCTACAAGTAGCTTATGCTAAGCCGAGGATTTCTGTCTCATCCCACGGGATTCTTATGGTAAATGTCTTGGGGGGAAAACCATCTATCCCCTTGCACTGAAGCTATTGCAATGTTCAGACAAAAAAAGGGTGGGCCACTACTCTAAGGTGTTTAGTCAGGGAACTTCTGCAGAACTTCGTGTCTACCCATGCGACGACAACTCATTCAAGAACCCACTCCTCATTCTCCACACAAGCGCGTACACATAGTGCAGATACTAGGGAGTGTTGTCGGTGTAGATACACGTCACCAAGGCATTGCAGCTTTCGGCTTTCGCCTAACGTATTAATTTATATAGCGGGCAAAAAAAAACACCGCTTGGGTCGTTTCCCTCTCACCGGCCTTATGGGCTTCTTGAGAGGGCAAGTCCTTCTACCTAAAAAGATGATAAGAATTTCTCTTACACCCAATGCCCAATGGAAGACGAGGGGAGTTCAGATACTTTTGTTATCATCTTTAGGGTTCTATCTAAACATAAAGCATGCCAAAGGCATAAAACACCTCAAACAAGTTAATTAACCCCAAAATGGAATAAAGATGTGAGTCTAATTAAACTAGAAAGAGAAAACAAACAGACATGTAGACAAACTTTCTAATAGTATTTAAATGAAAATGGGTAACATCTCAAATTATACACGTAATTTAATTATTAAAATATTAATAAATTAAAATTAATATCAAAAATATTAAATTAAATAAAAAATACCTTGTAAAAGTCGTTAACAATACGTCCAAATGGTTGTCAAATTGACCCTGATAACCCAGCTAGCTAACTTGGCAAATAAAACAAAAACAAAAAACAAAAAAAATCTAATTTTGCCCCATGGGCGGATGGGGGATCAAGTTTGGCGGGAAGGAGTCCGGCCAGACTAGCCGATGTGGCCTGCCATGTAGCACCAAAATGGCCTTTTTCTCTGCATTTTTACCAGATTGAACTTTTGGCCAATTTTTCGTCACACAACATTTTTTTTACAAAAAAATGAAAAATACCCTTTTGCAGAGATCGAAGTCACGAATCTGGTCATATAATTATTTTACTATTTTGATAATTTTTAATATTTTTTATTAATTAAACATTGCGAGTAGCTTTTTAATGTTAAAAAAGAGGCTGATTAGAAATTAAAAAATAAATATTAAATGAAATTAAAAAAAATAAAAAAAAAATATTTACACTAGAAGAGAGAATCTTATGGAAAATATTTTTTTTTTGGATAATGATAAATTTTGTAGTCAAAAGATGACGTCGAAAAAAAACTGTCAACTTTAACTATGTTGGACTTCAAAATATTATACATCAAAATTTAATTTAATTTTTTTTAACACTGCATATATATATATATGTTCTCTATTTGGAAAAAAATTCCAAATAAATTAAGTCCATTTTCAAGTCACTTTTATGCGGTCCAAATTATTGTGAAAGAAAAATTCAAAATTAACTTATGACAAAACAAGATGACCGTAAAAGAGTCTATTATATAAAAAAATCAACTACGGAGGAGATCATGATGAAAAAGCCTACATAGAAGAACCAGCGCCCATCATTGGAGATGTGAAAACAAATAGATGAACAAAACCTAAAGAAGAGTGGAAAGGGAGAATGTGCTTATTTTGCAACACGAGCAATAGAGACAACAACATTTTGGCATGAAATGTCCAACATACATAACATCTGTGTCAGTTATGAAGATATTTTGAAAACAGACAATTTAAACATCAGTTTGAATAAACAAAACTCACAAAAAAACAATCTTACTGTTCAACATTTGTATCAATTATGAAGATATTTTGAAAACAGACAATTTAAACATCTATTTGGATAAACAAAACTAAGAAAAATTTATTGATCAACATTCACGCAGAAAAACAGATTAAAAAAGAGGTTACACAATGTTTAAAATCTCCCCTCTTTTTTTTTCCTCAACTCAAAATATTATTAAAATCTTTCTTCCATTCATTCATTCAAAACGGTTTTTTTGTGGGCATGTCCTTGGGAAAGCCACCAGGCAGAGCTGCTCTGGTAGCGCTCACACAGAGATAGCGGGGTCATGGCCTTAACATTTGGGGGAATTCCTAATTTTTCGATTCTCCTCCTTTCTATCGCGTCCCTCTCCTAGTCCGAGCCCTAGAAATGCGATTAGCAGCAAATAGGCCCCCCATTCCCAGTGCAGGCTCGAATCCATTCCATCATATCCAACCACTGTTCCTCTATCATCATCCTCATCGTCAATTTCATTCACATCATCGCATTCATACACAAACTGGGCGGATTCTGTGCTTTATTTCCTCCGGATTAGTTTTTAACCCCACAGATCTTCGGCTTTCAGGCACCCATTCACCCGCCTTCCACTCTTGAAGCTTCATCTTTCCTTGCTTTCCGTACGCCTTAATTGCCACAGAATCGAGTCCGGGCGGCTTTGTTGTGGTGGGATCTGGAAACAGAAGCCTGATCTTTGTTATAGGATCTCACCAAGTGTTTTCCTCCTCGCTTTCAGCATGTCAAGCGGATTCGATAAGGGGTCGGAACAATTGTTCTACGTTCACTGCAACTGGTGTAACTCTGTCCTCGCGGTAACGTATTAACAATTATTGTTATTATTGTTATTATTGCTTGTGGCCTCCTCCGTCTCTGTGGTCTTGTAAGATATGACTGTAAATTTTGTTTAATATGCTACATAAATATTGACCCTTCGCTCTTTGAAGTTATCTCTGTACGTGTAGAGTTGTTGCTAGAAAGTGACCTCTAAAGGTGAATTGAGACCCTCTGTGAAAGGATCTCCTCAATTGTTTTCGTAAATGTCACTGTAACGTGTACCGAAATCTTGCTTGCAAAGTTAATGTCCATTTTGAGGCTAAACGTTAAATACTGACTGCTGAGCAATGCTAATTGAAATACCCGTGAAAATATATGAAAATAAGGGCTTCTTTTACAATTGAAGTTTCGCTGTAACTTCAATGAATTGCAAGATTTATTCCCTTATAGGCCTGTTTTCTAGTTTAGGTCTATGTTATTTTAAGAGAAAGGATATAATCTGAGTGATGTGCTTTCCAGGTGAGCGTTCCTTGCAGCAGCTTGTTCAAGGTTGATAGTAAGATGTGGTAAATGCACCAACCTTCTGTCAGTAAACATGGCAACGTTGATTCAGTCTGCGCAGGTACTTTTATCTCTTACTTTTGAGTATTTACACCCTTTCTCTTTCCCTCACAGCGAACAGCGGATATTTCTTTCTGGTAAAAATGGAGCAGATCCTGCAACTTTATTACTCAGAACGGATGGATTTTAAAGTAATGTTTGTGAGATAGGTCAAGAGCTAGTTAAAATGCTTGTGAATTTCCGAAATATCCGAACTTGTAGTAAAAGTCGAATCGAATTCTATATGAACGCTATAACAGAGGTTGAGATCTATCGTCTGATATTGTACTATGAAGAAAAATAATTTAACACAGAAATTGCTAAGAAATCGTCTGATGCAGCAGACAGAGAAATAAAAATTCTGTTGATTCAAACTGATTGCATGAAAAACTTTTTGATCACATTAAGAGATCAGAGATGAATAATTCAAAAAGCAGCTAAAAATAGAAGCATACTATGCTTCCACTGGTTAAAAGCATATTATGCTTCCTGAGATATATACCAGTGGCAGCAAACATATAGCAGTTAGTCAGTCCACATTACTGAGAATGAGATTGGATTGTTAGAAGAGAATCGCTGGAAGTAGGAATACCTGAATTGGCTGTGAATAAATCCCCATACAACTGCATTTCAAGCACTGCAAAATATTCTTGCTTCATAAATAGTCTTTACGATTGTTTAATATAGTCTTCGAATCTGCAATCTAAATTCCCTGGCGAACATTTTCCTTTTTCTCTTTACAGCTTTACTATATTCTCTATTTTATGCTGATATTGACATTAATTTGGAGGAATCCTCATTGAGAGATTGTGATGAATGCCAAGAGCAGAACCAGAATATTAGCCCATATGAACAGAACCAGAATATCAGCGCATATGGGCAGAACCAGAATATTAGCTCATATGAGCAGAACAGAGGTTTTGCGTCTTCTTCGATCACTACATGTAACGAGGGAGGTATGATGTCTTCTTCTCCGTCCATGGCTAATTAGAATCGATACTGACAAAAGAATAGGATTATGTGCTCCATTCCCTTGAATTTTGAACTTTTCGTATGAATTGACCGGCTCTGGAGAATTTTCAAGATGTTAAGTGTTGAATCTTCCAATAGAAAAAGAAGAAAGTGAATTGAGGGTAAATTATGGCAGTTCGTTATTAATGTGTTTATAATTTGTCGCAGAACCGGAGAAAAAGCCGAGCATTCCATCTTCAAAATTATGAAAAATTAAATGTTTGTGCATATCTTATACAACATTTATATGCTATTTTCTTTTAACTGTTGCGTTGATGTCCAACAGCGTTAACAATAGTTTGACTGAAAAGTTGCGAAGAGTATCACACAAGTTTGTAACGTGTTATATTGGCATACATAATCTAATTAATATAACTAGTTTATATATATATTTGATTTTAATTACATATATATAATATGTCGAGAGGCGTCTATTAGAGTTCAAATCAAATATATATAAGTTAGTAGCAGTCGCAATATTATTAATCTATATTATTTTGTTACAATAAAAAAATAAAAATAGAACTACATAATATTATATTATTAATGTTTGTTGTAATAATATGCAATATTATTATTTTCTATTTGTTTGTGTAATAATATTATAATATACTATTATTATTAATTTATATTATTTTGTCAGGGGTGGGACTATGGTTATAGATATGATTATGATCATGATAGAATAACAATTATGATGGGATTTAGTTGAAGATTAGGGTTAGGGTTAGGATTAGGGCTAATATCATAGTCAAGTTTATGCTAAGGATTAGGGTTAGGGTTAGGGTTGGGGTGAGGGTTAGGATTGAGTTTAATATTAGTGATTGTAATTAGGGTTAGGGTTAGAATTATAATTAGGATTAGGGTTAGGGTTAATATTGCAATTAAAGATAGTACATGATGATAGCTATAAGAGTTAGGGTTTGGGTTAGGATTAGGGTTAGGATTAGGGTTGGGGCTAGAATAGGGTTAGGGTCAGGGTTAGAATTATTATTAGGGTTAGGGTTATGATTATAATTAGTGTTAGGGTTAAGATTATAATTAAAATTAGGGTTAGGGTTATAGTTAGGATTATAACTAGGGTTAGGGTTAGTATTGGGGTTAGTCTTAGTGATTATAATTAGGGTAAGGTTTATAGATTATAATTAGTGATTATAATTAAAATTAGGGTTAGGGTTAGGGTTAGGGTTAGGGTTAGAATTATAATTAGGATTAGGGTTAGGGTTAGGGTTAAGATTGTAATGAAAGATATTATGTGATGATAGCTATAAGAGTTAGGGTTTGGGTTGGGATTATGGTTGTTAGGGTTAGGGTTAGGTTTTGGGTTAGATATAAAGTTAGGTTTTGGGTCATTATCAAGTTAGGGTTAGGGTCTAGATTAGAGGGAGTTATAGTATTATAGATAAAATAGTAGTTATATTTGTTTTTAGTTAACGATTAGAGTTATTATTGTAGGATAATGCTTGGGGTAAGGGTTGAGGTTCAATTAGAATCAGTATTAGGGTTAGGGATATGGTTTAATTAGGATTAGGGTTAGCATTACAACTAAATTAAGGTTAGAGTTAGTGTTATGACTCGGGAAGGGTAAGGATTTAAGGATAAAGCATGTTGTTAAGTTTTTGGCTATATAATAGAGCTTTGTTTTAAGGTTAGCATTAGAATTTAATTAGGGTTATGGGTTATGTTCGCATAAAGATTGGGGATAACATCAAGCATATGTTGGATTTACAATCAAGGTTACTTTAGGGTTATGGTTGAGGTTCAAAATAGGGTTTTAATAGTAATTACGGTTAAGGTTAATTTTAAGGTTAGGTTATTATAAGGGTTCAGTTACAGTTAGTGCTAGAGTTTAATTATGGTTAGAATTAGGGTTGTTATTCAACTACATTAGGGTTAGGGTTAAATTAGTATTACACTTCAATTAGGATTAGGGTTAGGATTAGAGTTCAATTAGGGTTAGGGTTAAGTTTAGGGCTAGCATTCAATTATGGTTACAATTGAGGAAAATGGTTAAGTTTAAGAATAGGTTTTAATTAAATGCTTAGATTAGGGATCATGTTGTGTTTAGGGTTCAAATCTATGGTTAGAGTTGAGTTTAGGGTTATCATTCAATTAGAGGGATTAGGGTTAAGGTTTAAGGGTTAGGTTTTGGATTAGATATATAGTTAGGTTTAGGGTTAAAGATTATAATTATTAATTATGAATAAAAGTAGGGTTAGTGTTAGTGTCAAGGTTTGAGGTAGGGTTAGTATAAGGGTTAAGATTAGAATTATTATTAGGGTTAATGATATAATTACTTTAAGGGTTACAGTTACTGTTAGGGTTAATCTCGGTGATTATAATTAGGGTTAGGGTTAAAGATTATAATTATTAATTATAAATAAAATTAGGGTTAGGGTTAGGGTTAGAATTATATTTAGGATTAGGGTTAGGGTTAGAATTATAATTAGGATTAGGGTTGAGTTTAGGTTAAGATTACAATTAAAGATAGTACGTGATGATAGCTATAAGAGTTATGGTTTGGGTTAGGATTAGGGTTGGGGCTAGAATAGGGTTAGACTTAAGTTTAGGGTTTAGATTATGGTTAAGTTTTGGGTTAGAGATAGATTCACGGTTAGGCTTATGGTTTATGATTAGTGTTATGGTTAGAGATATAATTTAATTTAGGGGTAGCGTTAGGCTTAGGGTTTATAGCATGGTTAGGGTTAGTGTTAAGGGTTATTGTTAGGATTAATGTTAGGGTTTACACCATGGTTAGGGTTATTGTTATACTTTAAGATTATGGTTAGAGTTATAGTTTAGGATTATGGTTAGGGTTTGAATCATAGTTAAGTTTAGCTTAATGGATAGGGTTAGACTTGCTAGGGTTAGGGTTAGGTTTTGGGGTAAGGTTAAGATTACAGTTATGATTATTGTTAGAGGTATATAATACTTAGGGATAGTGTTAGGATTAGGGCTATCTTTTAGGTTAGGGTTAGGGGTAGACTTTAGAATTATGGCTAGAGTTATGGTTTAGGATTTTGGTCAAGGTTTATATCATAGTTATGTTTAGGTTAATGCACAGGGTTAGATTTATGTTTAGGGTTTAGATTATGGTCAAGTTTTGGCTTAGAGATAGATTCACAATTAGGCTTATGGTTTATGATTAATGTTATGGTTAGAGATATAATTTAATTTAGGGGTAGCATAGGGTTAGGGTTTATAGTATGGTTAGGGTTAGTGTTAAGGGTTACTGTTAGGATTAATGTTAGGGTTTACACCATGGTTAGGGTTAGGGTTAGACTTTATGATTATGGTTAGAGTTATGGTTTAGGATTTTGTTAAGGGTTTATATCATAGTTATGTTTAGGTTAATGGATAGGGTTAGACTTAAGTTTAGGGTTTAGATTATGGTTAAGTTTTGTCTTAGAGATAGATTCATGGTTAGGCTTATGGTTTATGGTTAATGTTAGGGTTAGAGATATAATTTAATTTAGGGGCAACGTAAGGGTTAGGGTTTATAGCATGGTTAGGGTTATTGTTAAGAGTTACTGTTAGGATTAATGTTAGGGTTTACACCATGGTTAGGGTTAGGGTTATACTTTAAGATTATGGTTAGAGTTATAGTTTCAGATTTTGGTTAGGGTTTGAATCGTAGTTAATTTTAGGTTAATGGATAGGGTTAGACTTAGGTTTAGGGTTTGGATTAGGGTTAGGTTTTTGCTTAGAGATAGATTTAGGGTTAGGGCTAGGGTTTATGGTTAGTGCTATAGTAAGAGTTAGGGCTTAGGATTGAGGTTATTGTTAGGATTATGGTTAGGTTTAGGGTTATAGTTTGGATTATGGTTAGGGTTAGGGATGTATCATAGTTAGGAATAAGGCTAGTGTTAGGGGCAGGTTTTAAGGTAGGGTTAAGATTATAATTATGATTATGGTTAGTGATATATAATAGCTAGGGATAGTGTTAGGTTCGGGGTTAGATTTGGGGTAGGATTAGGGTTAGACTTTAGGATTAAGGTTAAGAGTTATGGTTTAGGATTATGATTAGGTTTATAAAGTAGTTAGGCTTAGGTTAATGGATAGGGTTAGACTTAAGTTTAGGGTTTGGATTAGGGTTAGGTTTTAGCTTAGAGATAGATTCGAGGTTAGGGCTAGGCTTTATGGTTAGTGTTATAGTTCAAGATATAATTTAATTTAGTGGTAGAGTTAGGTTAGGGTTTGTGTTAAGGGTTTTTTTTAGGATTAATGTTTGTTTTTTCACAATGGTTAAGGTTAGGTTTAGCGTTAGGGTTATGGTTAGGATTTACATCATGATTAGGGTTATTGTTAGGGTTATGGCTAAGGATTATGGTTTAATTATATGGTTAGAGTTAAGTTTATGGTTAGGTTATGGTTGACATTCAATTAAAGGGATTAGGATTAAGGGTTAAGGTTAGGGTTACTGTTAAATTAGGATTAAAGTTAGAGGGATTAGGGTTAAGGTTAGGGTTACTATTAAATTAGGATTTAAGGTTAGGGATTTCTACATTAGTTACATTAGGGTTACTGTTAAATTAGGATTAAAGTTTAATTAGGGTTAGGCTTGGGCTAGAATTCAGTTGGGATTAAGGTTCAATAAGTGTAAGTGTTTGGAAGAGGTAAGGGTTCAATTAGGGTTGGATTAAGGTTGAAGTTGTAGGTAGGGTTTAATTCTATAGTTAGAGTCATGCTTAGGGTTAGGTAATGGTTGGAATTGAATTAGGGTTATATTTAAGTTTAGAATTAGGTTATGGTTTAGGGTTATCGTTTGGGTTAGGGGTTAGTGTTTGGATTAGGATTATGGTTTGGGTTTACATCATGTTTAGGGTTTGGGTTACAAACAAGTTTAGGGTTAGAATTATGGTTAGGTTAAGGTTAGGATTAAGTTTTATGATATAAAGTTTTAAATAATGGTTAGGGTTAGGGTTTAAATAATGGTTATGTTTAGGTTAGGGTTAGGATTAGGTTTAGCATAAGGGTGTAGGGTTAGCTTTAGGATTACAGTTAGGGATACAGTCGACATCATGGTTAAGGTTAGGATTAGGGTCAAGGTTAGGGTTAGGGTTAGGGTAAGGTTTAGGTTTTAGTCATGGTAAGATTAAGTTTAGGGTTAAGATTATGCTACAATTAGGGTTAATATTTTAGGATTATGCATTCATTAAACTTATTATCTATTTCTTATGAAATATTGATAAAAATCTTAATCATTATTATGTATATTTTTTCAATACTTCTAAAAAATAAATACCTTTAAAATTTGTTCTAATAAAATTAAGACATTTTAAATTAGCTTAAAATTTTACTTTTAATTAAATTATTTTCTTTTAATCTTTTAATTTTCTATAATTAAAATAAAAGTAGTTTTTGACCTTTCTAAATTAATCATCATATATAATTTTAATAACTCAACTAAAATAGAAAAATCACATCTATATGATAAATTAGAAACTTTTATTAATAAATATTTATATTTTTTTAATTGGAAATTAGAAACATAGAAATTGTTTTTTATCTTTCCAAATTGAAAATTAAGATTCTTTCATTCCTTTTTTTATAAAAAAAATATTGCTTATATTTTTCAGTATTCCAATCCTTTTTAATCTTTCTAAATTGAAAATTAGATTATTTCCTTTCTTTTAATCTTTCTAAATTTTTGAATTAAAAACGTTATATACATTATATTTTAAGTCTAAAATTTTGAAACATAGAAATTATTTTTAATTTTTCTAAATTAAAAATTAAGATTCTTTATTTATTTATTATCAAAGCAATGGTGTCAACCAGGAATTTGACGGCCACCCCTACCTGTGATATGATTTTTTAATGACGAAAAATATTAAATGTCAAAATATTTAATTTATGAACAATGTTATCAATGATATTTAAAAAAATCTATGCACTTAATTTTTTATATAAATAATTTTATTGATAAATAAAAAGAATTAGTATATAATTGTATGAGCCACAAAGTGTATACCTTAAGCATACAATCCAGATGCACCTGTTTCTTAGAAAGAAATGAAAATCCTTGGTGTAAAAATTTAAAAAAACAAAGGAAAGATGTACCTCTTTTTTAGAAAGAAATGAAAATCTTTGTTCTTTTATTTTTCATATCACATATGGATATTAAAAAAGAATGGAAAAATTAAAAAACAATGATAAATTAGTAATATATGGAAAAATCTTAAATTTACTATGCAAGTTTCTAAATTCATACCAAAAATTCTTGTTTACAATTATATTATATTTTGAAAAGATTATAAATTAATACATATTTATAATAAACATTATACAATCATTTATATTAAATTTTAACATTAAATGATAATTCGTTAATAATTACTAAATTAGTGATAATAAATGTCAAAAACAAGTTTCTAAACTCATTTTTAAGACAATCTTATTAAATATTAAAAAAATTAAATTGACTAAGTTTCTATGAAAAATAGAAACTATTTTAAAAATTTATATTAAAATAATTTAACAATTATATCCTATAATTACAAGTTTCTAAATTCATATAAGAAAATAGAAAATATTTTTAAAATGCATATTAAAATATTGAAAAATTACAAACAACTATATCTTTCCATATCAAAATATTCTGAATAAATTTATATTTCTATAATTTTTTATGGTTTATTAATATTTTGAAATGTCATCTATACAGTTTTAGAAAAAAATAGTATGTCAATGTATAGGGTCCAATATTTTTTTAATTACCATATAGGGTCCGAAATTGAAAAAACAGTCTTTTATCTATATCTATTAATAAGAGGCACAATAGATATAGAAACTTTCAACAATATTAAAAAAAAACAGTTCATGAAAAGCATGTTTATGTTTGTAGAAGGAAACAATTCATTGAAAATAGAAAGTTGCATTTTTAATTGTAGCTTTAAACTCATTATAATTCTAAAATTTATTTCAAATAAGAATTTAAGAAATTGCTAATATCATAATTCCTAACATTTATTTCAATGAAAACCTTAAACATTTTTACCAATATTCAACTCTACTGCAAATAACAAATAACAAATAATATGTTGTAGTTGATTCCCTCTTAACAGAGGTGATACAGTTTATTTAAAACCTTTCTATGTCAACAAAGAAAAACTCTACTCTTATTCGGCAATAAACTAAATCATATCCAAGTGAAAATCCCTCGTGGTTCAGTGTGAATCTCCAAGCCTTCCTTGTTGACAGAAACAAAACAACTTTGCCATACCTGCAAAAGAGAAATAAATCTTATGTGAGTTCATAAGAAATTTCAGATCACAATAAGGGTTTTAGCAACGAACTAAAAATTTAATTACTTAGAAGCATATTAGGGAATAATGGAAAATTTCAAGTTTCAACCATGGAAGAAACGAATGAGAAAAGAAAACACACGCAAATAGAAACTTAAAATGAAAACAACATGATTCAGTTTTTCTCCCATCAGCTGCGATGACTTTCTTCCCTGATTTTCAGAGCAGACCAACCCACCTTTTTTTTAATTCCCTTGAATTCTTTTCCGGTTCTCACAGATTTTATAAAAAAATGTAAGGTTTCATCCAGGATGAACTTGGTTCGGATTCTACAGAATTTTAATCAAATAACAACACTTAGTGTAATCTTCCAACCTGGAAGCCAAATTGGACATTGAAGAGACAGTGTAGAAATCATAATAAAAAATAGTCTTATGGGGCAAATATAACTGCCAAATCACTCAAGCATTTCTTTGGAATATTTCCCAATGCTAATCAAATGAAAAATATTGGATTATCAAAATTTAATATTTGCTAATCAAATGAAAAATATTGGATTATCAAAATTTAATATTTGTTGTTCTGAAGTGCATACAATCGTTCATATTTGCCTATAATTTATGGCCCTGTGATCAGGCGTGACCAAATAATTTTCACTATTCTTTCTACAATTTACTGTAACAGTTACAAGTCAAATAAAGAAAGGATCCAACTCATGCAACTCGTTGAACTCAAAGATATCATCAACTACAGGTTTGAATCATCCAATACATTGCAATGTAGGAAGAAGTAAGAATTCCAGTTATAGAATAAAAAGGATGAATATAATCAAATTTAGTAATCTAAATCCAAAGAATCAATAGGATGAATATAATCAAATTGGGTAATCTAAATATAACACATACAAATTACAGAGTATGAAAACAAAGAGAAAAAATATACTAAATTTGTGCAATGCCAGTCTAGCGTAGTGGTACAATAGAACTTTCATATTTCAATCCCTCCCACAGATTTCCTATATGTTTTTTCTCGTAGGAGAAAAATGCATGCCTTCATGGATTCCTTCTTCCATAGTTTTCCCTTCTTCTACCTAGCGTAGTCTCCTCCAAAGAATATATTGGATTCATGATAAGTGGAAAATACTATCTGTTTAGGGTTTGGTTTAGGGGATTTACTGCATCAGTTCATTAATTTACTCGATCTTAAGTGAAAGTAAAAAACGTATAAACCCATTAACAATATAGCAGATTTGAGGGTTTGCTGGAAATAGAAGAGCGCTTGAAATATCTCCAACTCTAGGGAAATGTGCACCAAGATTGTGAAATCAAATAAAGAAACAAAGGATACCGAAGCAGGTAGCTCACAGATAATAGAATCAATGTTGAATGTTGTAGATTGCACAATCAAAGTGGATATGAATGAAAGGAGAGAGGAGAATGCGTCTAAATGTAAATGGGTATAGTAGTTCTCACAAGCAGATATAAAGACATTTAAAAATAAACAGGAGGAAACCAATCGTTGAGAAAATCAATCGTTTCATCTTCATCAGTGATTGTAACTGCCTCTTTCATTTTCTATAACTGCCAGGCAATCTTTATTATGTACACGGATAGGCAATATCCACCCCCGTTGCCACTGTAGGGACACCTCTTGGTGTAATGATGATGAAGGTCATGCCATTTGTGTCACATCCCCCACACCAACCACTTACATTGTTGCATCTTAATTTTTGCTTACTTAGACTTGATATTATGTTATATGGAAAACATAAATTAGGCCATTGGATTTTTGGCACATGTTGATCTATGTGTTGATGAGTTTGTATGTATGGATGATAGCTAGATGTGATTGTTTACATGTATGAGTTAGATTAGATGATGATAAATTATTATTGTAATGTTTTGATTTCATTTATGATTATGGTTTTTGGGCTAACCTATTAACAAAGAATCAAGTTTGAATGAGTACAAATGAAAGCTTGAAGATGATAACATGGTCAAGGACGAGGTGAGCTAGCCAATTGGCATTCATGTACATGATGGGAATCTTGCACACACCACATAGAAGCATTCATGTTTGTATAGCATGTAGTTTGGGTTTATGAGTGCATATCATATGTTATTTTGAAAATAGAAAAAAAATAGCTTAAATAGATATGCATTTTATTGTGGTTAGATAAAATCCAAAAGTGATTTACTTTGAAAATTGAAAAAAAAAAGATCAAAAATCTTCTGGTTTAATAAATTTTCTCTTTATGATGAACATTTATAATTAATTATAAATAAAAAGATATTTAGTTTATGAGTTTTAAATTTTCTTGTTTGTTCCTTTTTGTATATATATGTGCATTATACATGTATATACCTTTGCATATACATGTATGTATGTGTATGCATCATAAACATGCAAATATCATTCATAAAAAAAAATTGTGTGTTTAGACCTACATTAACAATTTGATTTTAATTTTGTTTTCTTCTTCTCAAAGTCTTTTGTGCGTTCGCAAAAAGAGGATATATTTTCTCTATTTTGAATGTTGTTGAGATCTGAAAATTAAATATTTTTCATATGCTTATGAATATTGGTAATGGATGAAAGTGGAAGTCTTGAAATGGTATATATATATATAAGTATGTGTATATGTATATGGGTATATACCTACATATTTTATGTTCATTTATAATCATGTTGGTGATGTTTATTTTGGAGTTATGATTCTATTTCATACCACCCATACGTGCATGTATGTATACAAATATTTATTTACACATGTATGTGATGCGTGTGTGTGCGCGCGCGCATATATATACACATAAGGCATGCTATTTCATTAGTGAGTATTGATGATTTCCCTTAGCAATATTTGCAAAATAAATTTAAAAAATTATTAGCAAAGTTCTAAATTTAGAGAAATTATTGCATTTAAAAGTTGTAAATAAAGATTTTTAAGGGTAGTTATATTTTATTTTCTTTAGATTAGATCAACAATGTATATGAAAAGTTCTTGATATAATGCATGTATTAAGCTTGAGTAGTGATTTATGGTTTAATTTCATTATGATATGCAAGTATGATAAAATGTTTAGATTAGAAAAAGATTGTATTCTTGTGTGTTTGTGGAAAGTTTAAACCATTGAATTCTATTTTCCACCCTTGAAAACTTGTGCAAATTCATAAAGTCCCTATGGAAAATTAAATTTCCAATGCATAAATTGATGAAATTGGGTAAGTTTGAACTTTAAAATCATGAAATCTAGCTAAGTCCTAATGAGCGATGTTTTTCCACTAAGAAGTTAAGTCATAATTGGCAAAGTCCCATTGGAAGGCATTTCTCCACTGAGCAATCAAGATGAAAATGCATAAAGTCTTGATGGTTTTTCCACTCCATTTTTAATATCAGAGCATCAATTTAATGTTAAGGACAACAGAAGTGCTAATAGAGGTCAAATTTCCACTCTGGGACTTAGTTTACAAGCAAATGAAGATGTTTTTGTGGAAAGTCTCGATAATTGAAGAATTTCCACTTAGGACAAAAAAATGGAAATGATGAGTCCTGATGGGGGTCGCTTTTCCATTGGGCTTACAAAAGTGAAAATGCATAAGGAAAATGAGTCTTGATGACCAAAAATTTTCCACTTGAGGGAAAAGTGACCAAAGTAAAGTGAATTAAGCAAAAATCATGAGTCTCAATGGACATCAATTTTCCACTTAGAGAGAAAATGATCAAGATGATGCAAAAACAACATGAATTGAGTTTCTTAATGGAGGTCAATTTTCCACTTCGAGTTTGTTAGAGTTATCTTGTATTAGTTAATAATTATTTATTTAATTATTAGTCTATTAAACTCTACGCTTAAGCTAAACTTAAGCATATAATAAATATTGTAGGTATTTAATAATTATTCTAATTATTAAATACACATTATCCCTTTAGGGTTTCTTTAAGGTTGCACACCTTTAGGGTTGGTATTATCCTTTTATAAGGATTGTATTGTACTTGTTCATAAAATGGATTCCCTTTCTGAATGATAATATTCTTCTTCAGAGCATTTATGCTTTTTTGCTTTATGTGCCTTCATTCTTCTTTTGTGACAGGTGTTCTTGGGATCTCTGAAGTTGTATTTCCTCAACTTCTTCATGGTATCAGAGCTTCAAATCTACAGCTACCTGTTCTTGTTTTGAGAATTTTTCGCTTTGGAAGCAGATCTGGGGTTTTAGGAATTTTTTATGTACCTAGGATTCGACCTTTTTTCTGAGCACTTTGGGCCTAAACGGACCTCATCATCGTGCTCAAAAGGCCCAAAAACCCCTATGGTCATATAAAATTCAACCTATTTTGGTTCCTGAGCCTCTAGGAATTTTTTTTTCTCAGATCCAGGTCATACGACCTTGGCACGCAGTTCGAGAAAAAAATTCAAAAAAAAAAATTGCCTTTTTACGGCATGCAAGCTGGATTTTGCTTTTTATCAAAAAAAATTTCAAACAAAAAAATAAAAAAGGCGAATAAGGTTTTTTTAAAAAAAAACAATTTTGTTTTGGCAAAATTTTGGGGGGGGATCCCCACGGTACGCAGGGTACCGTGGGGCCCCCTGCCTTCACGCAAGCCCTACAGATCACTGCCGCATGTTCGGACCTTGGGCCCCACTCCTCCTCTGGCCCCGGGTAGCTTTCTCTAGCCCTCGGTGGCCCGGTCTTCGGCCCCTTGCCGTCTCTTGGCCCGACCGCCTGCCAGCCTCCTTGCGACCGGCGGCTCCGCCCGCCGGAACCCTCTGCGACTGCCTACGCTCCCCCCCGGCCTGCCACCTTCTACATCGCCGCCGCCAGCCTCCGCCTGGCCCTACGCCCGTTGGCCTAGCCCCCTCCGTTGGCCCTGCTATCGCCGTCAGCCGACCGAAAAGTGCCGAAGAACGGTGGCACGGGGCCCGAGGCAGGGGCAGCAGCAGGGATCCGTACAAACACCTGCAGGGGCCCCACGGTACCCTGCGTACCGTGGGAACCCCCAAAAATCTTTCCAAATTTTTTTAAAAACCTAATCGCCTTTTTTTTTTTTTATGATTTTCTTTTTTTTAAATAATCAAAATCCGGCCTGCATGTCGTAAAAAGGCAAAATATTTTTTTTTGAATTTTTTTCTCGAACTGTGTGTCAGGGTCATACGACCTGGATCTGGAGAAAAAATACTCCCAAAGGCTCAAGAACCAAAATAGGTCGAATTTTATGACCATAGGGGTTTTCGGGCCTTCTGAGATTTTTTTTCTCTCTAGATCCAGGTCGTACAGCCCTGACACGTAGTTTGATAAAAAAATTTCAAAAGAAAAAATATTTTGCCTTTTTACGGCATGCAGGCCGGATTTTGATTATTTAAAAAAAAAAAAATCATCAAAAAAAACAAAAAGGCGATTAGGTTTTTTAAAAAAAATTGGAAAGATTTTTGGGGGTTCCCATGGTACGCAGGGTACTGTGGGGCCCCTGCAAGTGTTTGTACGGATCCCTGTCGCTGCCCTTCCCTTGGGCCCCGCACCGCCGTCCTTCGGCTCTTTCTGACCAGCGGGTAGCGGGAGTAGGGCCGATGGAGGGGGTTGGGCCAGCGGCGGGTGCAGAGCCGGTGATGATGATGCAGAAGGTGGCAGCCCGGGGGTGGAGCATAGGCGGTCGCAGAGGGTTCCAACAGGCGGAGCTGCTAGGCCGCCGACGGTCGCAGGGAGGCTGGTAGGGGGCCGGAGACCGGGCCGCCAAGGGTCGGAGAAAGTTGCCAGGGGCCAGAGGAGGAGTGGGGCCCAAGGTCCGGACGTGCGGCAACGACCTGTAGGGCCTGCGTGAAAGCAAGGGGCCCCATGGTACCCTCACCGAAATAGGTTGAATTATATATCAAAATGACTGGAAACGCCCTTTGAAAGCCAACGGTGAGGTCTGTTTTGGCCCAAATTGCTCTATTTTTAAAAATAATTTTTTGACGAATTTCTCAAAATTCATGCAAAAAAAAGGCAAAACTAAAGAAAAAATTTCAGAACCCAAATTTGACAAATTTTATATGGAAATGGGGGTTTTGGGGCTTTCTGAGCTCATCGTGAGGTCCGTTTGGGCCCAAAATGATCATAAACAAAACAGCTACCCCAGATCCAATAAAAAATCTGAAAAAACTTGAAACCCTCCTCCAAAAAATCTTCTAAAAAATCAGGAACAAGCAACAACAGATGTAGGCTCTGATACCATATAGGAGTTGAGAAAATACAACACCACAGGAGCCCAAATAATCTTTGCAAGCTGAAAAACCTATTACAAGAAGCAAGGAAGCAAATACAGAAAAACAAATACACAGAGAATATGCTCAAAAAGAGGGAGCTCAATATTCACAAAAATATGTAATGTGATTCTTACAATGAATAGAAAGAACTCAACCTTTAATAGGTCAAGAAACCTTAAAAGGGAAAACCTAGGTTTGCACATAATAATTAATCATATGCACCTAAAGTTAGCTTAAGTGTAAAAGAGATAAAGGGAACTTGATTAATTAAACAAATAATGTTTAATTAATCAAGTAAATACCCGAATACTCTAACAGGGTTGAATTGCAAGAATTGAACGAAAATTGTGAGTCCTGATGGGCATTGATTTTCCACTTGAGGCATAATTACAAGGAGATAGCACAGTTTCATTGAAAATTAGGTATCCCAATGGCCATCGATTTTCCACCAAGAGGCTAGAAATCAAAGTTACATGAAATTGTAAGGGCAAATGTGTCCCCATGGAGATCGATTCTCCACCATTTCATTTGGTGGACAAAACAGCGAGAGATGAAATCGAATTTAAGTGTCCTCACACATATCGTTTTTCCCCATCTTGCTAAGGTAACATTTTTCTTTTATCCCACATTTGCTGTGTGGTGAAAGTGAAAGGTAAAACATTGAATAAGAACATAGGCCAACTCCTGTTAATAGGCCTAGTAGGTAAATCGTACGACCTTGTGGTTGAGCACGTGTCATTGGGAGAAACCAGAGAAAGGATGGATGACGATCAATTTTGATGGAGCATTGCAGGGTAATCCTAGTATCTCGAGTGTGGGATGTATTACAAAATATGATGAAGGTTTAATGGTTGTGGCAAAAGGAGCTCAAAGGTTACCAAGTGGAATAAATAATGAAGTCGAGGTAAGGGTTGCAATGTTGGCGGTAGATTTGGCGGGTAATCTCAAAGTTTCAAAATTGCATTTAGAAGGGGACTAAAAAATCATGTCAAATGCATTTCTAAGGGGTCCTCACAGTGTTGGCGAATTAATAAATTAATTAACATTATTTGTAAAAAAAAATCTTTTTCAATATTTTAAAGTCTCCCACATTCATAGAGAGGGAAACATGGAGGCAAACACTTTGTCCAATTTGGGATATGAGTTGGACCTGCAGTTAGTCAACTAGCGGGATGACATGGGGTGTGATGTGGCAAGGGAAGATTAATGCTTGCTACTAGGTACCCGATTGGCTGCCTTGCTGCCAAGAGGTGATAGGCATTTTAAATTTGTCAAATTGAGTTTTAACTTCCCCTTTGACTTTAAGTATAATGTCACCCTACTTGTCATTATTGTAAGCTTTCATTTATTGGTATGGTGGAGGGTGGCACGTGAGTTGAGGTGTTTTCAAGCTAGGTGTAAGGATTTCCTATCCAAATTAATCAAATTCATTATTTCTATTAATTGATGCATGCCCATGATTTTTTTGAGCTTAAAGAAGTTGTTTCGGCTTTAGTGGTGTGGTGTGGTGAAGAAGCTTGGTGGATAGAGGGTAGGGTCTCCAATGCACAGGTTGTAGAGATGGAATCAAATTTCACTTTACACTCCCTCAAACAATAGCTAGCCTTTTTGGGATGGATTTTAGATAAAAAAAATTAGGTGGCATTTTCCTATTTAACAAAGAGGATTTTTTGGAAATAATAAAGAAATTATTGGGTGATGAGTTTCTGGTGTTTGGATTCAAGTACAAGACTAACATGGACATTATTTCAATGTTGGTGGCTTAAGGCCTTACCTTTGGGATGAATTCAGGAGTGCAATGGGTGGCCAAGATGTGCATTCTAGCACATTCTCTGTGTGGCCTGGTTTCTTTGTTGGGAAGAGTGGTTCTTGGGCAGTGGTTGTGATGACCCTTTCGAGAAGGCGTGATGCCAAAAATAATTAATGTGGAATAACATC